>NC_091635.1:45139497-45442528 GCF_027580195.1 Bos mutus
CTTAACGCATGGGGTGAAGGCAGGTACTGGGTACCCAGAGAGTACAGACAGGGAGAGGAAACAGAACACTTCTGAGCTCACCAGCTGATGTATAAAGAATACCTCCCATAGAGTAGTCACTCAGTAAGTGCTGGTCCTTTCAAGGCAGAGGGGCAAGTTTACTAAAATCCAGGCAGGTCTGGCAGCCAGATTGACAGGCAGATTTAGAGCGAAGAACAGCTGGGCAAACAGCAGGAGCTGGGCCAGGGAGCCTTGCAAGGCAGCGGCAGGCTCACACCTGCAGCCCTCCACACCTGGGCTCAGGTGAAGTCAGCCGAGAGATTGGTAAAAATGATGGCCATAAAGAGCATGTGTATATTGCTTTCCTGTTTACAAAGCACCTGTGCCAGACACTATCCCATTTGATTCCTGCAACAACATGGAAGCAGAGCCCAAACCCCAATTCTAGGATCAGGGAAGCTTAGGCTTAGAGCTTGAGGGACTTGTTCAAGCTGACATGGTCCATATTGGGTAGCACCCAACTATTCTGGTTCCCATTGTGGGCTCCCCAGCACAGCCAGTTTATACACCAGTCACCACCGATGCAGTTCCAGGGACCTTAGAGGTTTGCAAGAGCCTACAAAAAATAATACTGGGGCCTGGAAAAATGGATGGGCTCCAAAATACAAAAAGGGCAGAAATGAAATGAATGAATGTTTATTTAAGTGTCTACAAAATGCAATGTCAAGTCAACTTCATTAACTGTTCCATAGAGCGTGTATTAAAATTTCATTATGTTGGGAAATAAGGTGTAGGCTAGAGTCTCCTCATTCTGCAAGAATTCCGTGCAGATATAGAGAACAAGCTGGTGGTTGCCTGTAGTGAAAAAGAAGGGGGAGCGGCAAGATAGAGATAGTAGATTAAGAGATACCAAGGACTGTGTATAAAATAAATGTGTGTATAAAACAAATAAGCAACAAGAATATATTGTACAGCACAGGGAAATAGAGTCATTATTTTGTAATAACTTTAAATGGAATATAACCTATAAAAATACCAGATCACTACGTTGCACACCTGAAACTAATATAATATTGTCTATCAACTGTATTTCAATAAAAAAAGAACTCCAAAGTACACAAGATGGTTGTTAAGTAATCATAGCCAGTAGTGAGTGAGATGAACAACTTGTAGTCAAATAACCACAAAGGCAGAACTTCAATAATCCTTCCAAACTCTATTACTGCAAAAGATTATGTTTCCTGTGGGATAAGGGGTTTGTGTTAGTGTGTTTGATGCAACATGGGGTGAGGTGCCAAACAGAAAGGTCTAGAGCAGGACAAAATAATGCCTTTTGCAGCAGCAGGGATGAGCCAAGAGATGAACACTAAGTGAAGCAAGTCAGAATAAAACCAATACCATCTGACATCACTTACATATGGAATCTAAAACACGGCACCAAGGAATCTACTTATGAAACAGAAACAGGCTCCCAGATGTAGAGATCAGACTTGTGGTTGTCATGAGAGGGCTGGAGTGGGAGTTTGGGATTAGCAGGTGAAAGCTATTACATTTAGACTGAATAAACAAGGTCGTACGGGGAACACTATCTAATCTCCTAGGATAAACTGTAATGGAACCGAATATTTAAAAAGAACGCATATATGCGTAAAACTGAGTCACTTTGCTATACAGCGGAGATTGGCACAACATGGTAAATCAACTATACTTCGATTAAAAAAAAAAAAGACAGATCCAGAGTCTATGAGACCGTAGGTGTCCAGCTGTCAAGCCTCCTTGGATCTCTCTTCTAAGTGTATTTAGTTTCCGCGAACCCAGAAATACACCTGAAATGGTCCCTCAGGTTTTGAACCCACCAGAACATTTTGGAGGGAGTGTTTCTAGGAAGCTGAGATAAGCGAGAACAGAGTGGCTTCCAAAAGACCAAGGTGGGAGGGGCCACTTGTGTCCCCTGGGAATCAGGAGATCAGTAGGGGGTGACTCAACAGGAGGAGCTTTGTTGGAGCCCCCTGGGCAGAAGGAGTGAGTCTACTATAAGCCAAGAGTAGGTTCCCACGGGAAGGTTTAAGGAAAGGAGGGGTGAGTCTTACCCAAGAACAAAGGCAGATACATTTCATAGATCACACATGCACCTGTTCATTCAGCAAATATTTTCTGAGCATCTCTTCCATGCCAGCCTCTGCTTTAGGCGCCTGGAATATATCAGTGTGCAAAAGCGACAAAGGTCCCTGTGCCCCAGGGAACTTGTATTCTAGGTACAGTCACATGGTGTTGGGGAGACAGGCAGGAAACAATAAACATAATAAATGAGAAAATGATATTAGGGTTGTAGAAAACTATGGATAAAATGAAAATCAGAGACAGGTGAGGAGAACTGGGCATGCCACGGAAAGAAGGGGTACAGACTGTGGCTTAAATAGGGTGATTATGGTTGAGCTCACTGAGAAAGTGAGATCTGATTTAATTCTCAGCTGCTTCTTTTTTTAAAGTGCACAATTCAGTGATGTTTATTTTATTTTACAATGTTTATTTATTTGGCTACATTGAGTCTTAGTTTCGGCGTGCTAGATCTTCATTGAGGCATCTTTCATTGCGGCTCTCGGGCTTAGTTGCCCTGCCATGTGGGACCTTAGTTCTGGACCAGGGATCCCTTGCATTGGAAGGCAGATTCTTAACCACTGGACCACCAGGGAAGTCCCAGTCTCAGCTTTCAGGACTGCAGAGTGATAAGGGAGTGAGTCATGTAGATATCTTCTGGAAGAGTATTCCAGGAAGAGGGAATTGCAAGTGCAAAGGCCCTGGGGTGGGTGCATGGCTGGCCTGTTCATGAAACAGCAGGGAGTTCAGTGCAGCTGAGGGCTTCCCTAGCGGCTCAGGTGATAAAGAATCTGCCTGTAATGTGGGAGACCTGGGTTCAATCCCCTGGGTTGGGAAGATCCCCTGGAGACAGGAATGGTTACCTACTCCAGTATTCTTGCCTGGAGAATCCCATGAACAGGGGAGCCTGGCAGGCTACAGTTCATGGAATTGTAAAGAGTCAGACATGACTGAGAGATTAATACACACACAGTGTAGCTGGAATGGCTGAGCATATGCTGGTAAAACAGGTCAGGGCAGTAATGCAGACAAGAACATCTAGCCACTGTGATGACCATTCTTTTCTGAATAAAAGAGGGGAGATTCTGACGGGTTTTGAGCAAATGATTAATGTGATCTTATTACTATTTAAGGAGCTTCCCTGGTGGCTCAGATGGTAAAGAATCCGACTGCAATGCCAGAGACTTGGGTTCAACCCTGGGTCAGGAAGACCTTCTGGAGAAGGGAATGACTACCCACTCCAGCATTCTTGCCTGGAGAATCCCATGGACAGAGGAGCCTGGTGAGCTACAGTCCATGGGGTCTCAGAGTCAGACATGACTGAAGCAACTTGGCATGGCACTTCTGTTTAAAAGAATGTGATAAGGAAAGACTGTAGAGGAATGTATCACTTTTCTGTGGCTGCTGTAAATAATTACCATGAACTGGGTGGCTTAAAATGACAGAAACTTCTTTCCTCACAGTTGCGCAGGCCACAAGCCCAGAATCAGTGTCACTGGGCTGGGATTGGTATGTTAGGGCCATATTCTGTCTGGAGGCTCTCTCTCTCTTCTTTTTTTGTTTTAAGTTTTTTTGATGTGGACCATTTTAAAAGTCTTAGTGCATTTGTGACAATATTATTTCTCTTTTATGTTTTGGCTTTTTGACTGTGAGGTATGTGGGTTCTTAGATCCCAAACAGGGATTGAACCCACACCCTTTGTATTGGAAGGCAATGTCTTAACCATTGGACCACCAGGGAAGGCCCTGGGGTCTCTTGAGGCGAGTCCATCGCTCGCCTCTTCTGGCTTCTGTAGTCTATAGCGTTCCTTAGCTTGTAGTCACATCACTCAACCTCTGTCTGCATGCTTACAGCATCTCCTCTGTGTATGAATATCAAATCGCCCTCTGTCTCTTATAAGGACACTTGTGGGAGCATTTAGGGTTACCTAAGTAATCCAGGATAACCTTTCCAACTCAAGGTCTTTAACCACACCTGCAAAGACTCTTTTCCCAAAGGAGGCAACATTTATTAATATATATTCCAGGGATTGGAACCTGCTATCTTCCGGCGGGGGCAGGGTGTGTGTGTGTGCATTAATTCATCTTCCTCTGTGGGTGTGGGTGTAAGGAGAGTGTTAAAAGGTTTTTGAAGTCATCCAAGCAAGGCATCACGATGGTCTAGACCAGATGTGCAAGTAGTGTGAAATCCTTGGATTCTTGGCATATTTTGAAGGTAGACCCAACAGGATTTTCAGACCCACCGGAGGTGGGGCGAGAGAGAAAGAAAGGGCTCCAGACAGACTTTCCCCCTGAACAAGGGGAAGGGTGCAGGTGTCCTCACTGGGATACAGAAAGCTGGGAGTGGAGTAGTTTCTGGGGGAGGGGAACAGAAATTCAGTTTCAGAAATGTGGGGTGTCAGATGCTGTCCCAGAAATGAAGCAGGTGGCTGGGCAGGAGGGTCTGGGGTTTTGGAGACAGGTCTGGGCTGGAAGCATTGGCACAGAGGGTGTTCAGAACTGCAGGACTTAGAGTGGCTTAGCTTGGGAGCCAGTGCAGAGATGGGGGATTATGGACTGAGCCCCGACGTCCCCAACACCAGGAGGTCAGGGAGAAGAGCAGCAGAGATGTCCCAGTAGAGGAGGCTGAGAAGGAGAGAGACAGGGTCCCATCCGAGAATCCAGTGGAAGAAGTATATCAAGGAGGCTGGGGAATAACACAACCTCTCAACCAAGACAAAGAGCCATGGCTTCGCCTACTTGCTTGCCTCCCTGCCCTCAACTCTGTCCAGTTTTGCTCCAGCAGGAACATCTGGCAGTGGGCCACTCACTCTAGAAAGGAGGTCTTTGCCGCTCATAGCAGCAGCAGCTAAGTCGCTTCAGCCGTGTCCGACTCTGTGTGACCCCACAGACAGCAGTCCACCAGGCTCCTTTGTCCCTGGGACTCTCCAGGCAAGAGCACTGGAGTGGGTTGCCATTTCCTTCTCCAAAGCACGAAAGTGAAAACTGAAAGTGAAGTCACTCAGTTGTGTCCAACTCTACATGACCCCATGGACTGTAGCCTACCAGGCTCCTCCATCCATGGGATTTTCCAGCCAAGAGTACTGGAGCGCCGCTTACAGGCCCCCGTGCAAAACACTGGTCGTGGAAACTTAGTTCTGCCACAGGCGCGGTGGGCTTGCATCCAACAGGAGGTGTTAGTCTAAACCCTCCAGCCTCTCAGAATGTAGTTAATGAGCCTTCAGCTTGGGACCCGGGCTGTCAGGCTGTAGCTGGGGAGGTGTGATGACTGGGAGACGAGAAAGAGGACCCAGAACACAGTGGGTGTGGTCAAGCCAGAAGTCATGTGTTGAGTTTGAAACAGAGATTCCGCACACCACCCCCCACCCCGACCAGAAGTAATCCTGCCTCTGACTGCATGCTGGCTGTGTTGGTTCAGACTCGTCACCTATCTTCTCTAAGCCTCAGTTTTCCTATTCGTAAAATGGGATGGCAAAAATCTACTTTCCCAAGGACCTACTGTATAGCACAGGGAACTAGACTCAATATCTTGTAATAACCTATAATGGAAAAGAATCTGAAAAAATATATGTATTGATATTATATATATAAATACACACACACACACACACATATATATATATATTTAATATAACTGAATTGGGGCTTCCCTGGTGGCTCAGATGGGAAAGAATCTGCCCATAATGCGGGAGACCCGGGTTTGATCCCTGGGTCAGGAAGATCCCCTGGAGAAGGGAATGGCTACCCACTCCAGTATTCTTGTCTGGAGAATTCCATGGACAGAGGAACCTGGCAGGCTACAGTTCACTGGGTCTCAAAGAGTCGGACACGGCTGAGAGACTTGCACAGTATAACTGAATCACTTTGCTGTACTCTTGAAACTAACACAGCACTGTCAATTAACTACACTTTAATAAAAAATTTTTTAAACATTTGAAGAATCTATTTCCCAGGGAATTAATTAGAGACTGCCAAGGACATCGAAGGTGCTCAGAGAGTCTGTTTTCTCACCCAATGCCTTGATTTCAAATGATGTGAGTCAATCTTGCCATAGCCCCCACCCAAAGGGACAGGTCTCTTTTTAGAGGCGCCAGTATGGGGTGGGTGTCCAGTCCATGAACCTGGAAACCAGAGCCAGGAGCCTGCTGCTCGTGTGGGCTGCTGGCCTCCTGCTTCCGCTCTCAAGGCCAGCCCAGCACCACGTGGCCATGTCACAAACACACGTCCAGTGGGAGAGCAAGCTGCTGATTCACTGCAATCATTGCCTCTAGACTCAAAGAACGCTCTCTGATCAGAACAGGGAGAGGCCTGGGGCACCGGTCTGGCCTTCAATCCTGCTGCTTTTTACTCATTCCCTGTGACCTCAGTAAGTCACCACTTCCCTGGAAGCTTCATTGTTCCAACTTGGGCGGTGAGAGGTTCGAGCTCCATTAGTCATTTTCACAGTTTTGTTTTATAGCAGAACGCTTTTATTTTTTATAAAGCCTACATGGTATCCTGCTGTTTAAAATAGATTAAAGATGCTCTTGTTAAAGTGGGGAGGGGACTCCTCTTTATCAGCCCAAGGCATTTCCAGGAAACCCTATGTTTCCCAGGGGACAGACTTTGAAAGATTCTGACTAAAGGCAAAATTTGCTAGCGACTCTGAGTTTAAAGCTATATGTGATTGGAGTTAGATGAATTGGTGCTGATGAATATGTATTTCAAGTGGTTAAGTGTAAAAATGTATTTGTGTGTATGCTTTATTTCCATTTTTAACCTGCAGCTCGCCAGCCAGATTCTTGGTATCTTATGCCCGCTTGTTAATTTCTTGATGTCAGATCTGCTGCACTCTTATATATTGAAGGGGTTGACTTAGTATTGGTAGCCAGTTAAAAATGCTTTGACTCTGAGATAGAAATAAACAGATCCTGAGCTAAATATTTCTAAGGTCTCTCATAGCTAAAAAAAAAAAAAAAAATCTCAAAAATCCTAACTTTTCCTTGTGGTCAATCTTTCCCATTTCATGAAGCAGGTTCTGGGTTCATAATGAAAATAGGGCAAACGCTGCTGTTCAACAATCATGGCAGGAAGGAGAGTAAAACTGGTTTTAGCTGAGCACCTACAGTGTGACAGGTACCATCTTATACCTTAAGCTGGTTAATTCTTTGAGGCAATGGTACAAGGGTGCAAGCATCTTTATTTCTATTCCACTTATGGGGAAACTGACTCTCAGAGAGGAAAGGTGACTTACCCAAGGTCATAATGGCTAGTAGGATTAGGACCCAAACTTGGATCTGTATGCAAAGGCTGTGCTCTTCCCACCTCACATGGTTTCTGAGGGCAAAAAGTCCCTCTGATTTCAGTACAGCCATTGAGTTGTATAAAAAGCAATCCTTTTTACTGACCTCCAAGTTCTTGGTTCAGCGCCAGCTCTCCCATCTACATTACTAACGCTGATCTCCTAAGAATCCTGGGAGGTCAGCAGCAGGTACTATCGTACCCATTTTTCAGAGTGGAAAACTGAGGCTGGGAGAGCTGGAGGGACTTGCCTAGGGTTATACAGAGTGTGGGAAGAATGGGGTTTTGCTATTCCCTTCTGAATCCTCTCTCCAACCAGAGGGAGAGCCAGAAACCCCAGGGCTCCCTTGCTCAGGGAATTCATGTCCCCTTCTTTAGCAGAACTTCATTTTGTTTTCAAATTGCTCCCAATCTTTTCATCGCGCAGGCTTTTCATTTATTAGGCATTCAATTTCCCTCCCGTTCATCATTTATTTGCTTTTGCTTTTCATTTTTTAAGAGGTAAAGGAAATGCAAATTAGCAAGTGAATGGCATGCATAATACAGCCAGACTCTGCTATAAACAGTCTGCTCAGTTCTAGGACAAATTGGTCTACAAGGACCCGACACACCTCTCAGGGTGTGTTCACACAGACCCAGCCTGGAGACCAGATTTCCTGCTGACAGCCTGCCTCAAGAGAACAATGGCAAGAGTGCGCTTTGGTTTGGTCAACCGTTCCCGAGGTTGATGCCTTGGTTAAAGTCCAGCTCACAGCTTCCCCGAGTGCCGGGAAATGTGTTTGCAGGGACCAGTGATATATGGTCATATATGATCACAGTGATAGAGCAGCAGTCCAGTGTTGCTCATATAGCATTGCCTGGGGCAACCCCCTTATTCATTTTCTTAATTAAATTTATGTGGCTGCACCGGCTCTTAGGTGCAGCAGGTGGAATCTTCGATTTTCACTGTGGGAGGTGGCATCTTCAGTTGTGGAATCTTTAGCTGCAGCTTGTGGGATCTAGTTCCCTGGTCAGGGATCGAACCCAGGCCCCCTGCATTGAGAGAGCAGTGTCTTAGCTACTGAACTATCAGGGAAGTCCCAGCAACCCTCTCACTCTTGGCCTTACTTCCTGAACTACCCCGAAGGTGTGTCCCTTACACCTTGCTCTGTTTCCCGGCTCTCGTGGCTGGAGTTTTGTGGCTCTTCCTCCTAGAATGTCTTTGTCTAGATCTTGGGCTTGTTATGTGTTCTTCTAAGAACTTGGTTTTCACTGGGCAATGGCTGTATCTCTCTATTTTAGCAAGACACACACAGGGTCCCCTGGCCTCTTAGATTTACTGAGGACCCTCCTGTCCTCTACTCTTTGTCTCTACTAGGTCTGACTTGTTCTTGTGGGTGGAACGCAGATGCACTCAGATTCCTCAAAATTCACATGTTATGCTCCAAAAGAAATAAGAGTTACCATTGACTGAGGGCTGGAATCTATGGTATGTGCCTTTGCTTGCTACTTTCTATCTCAGACAGCGCTTTACATCCCCGTGAGACAGTTATTACAATAGTCCCACTTTGCAGTAGAAGAAACTGAGCCTCAGAGAAGGTATTGTTTAGTCACTAAGTTGTGTCTTGACTTTTTTGAGATCACATGAACGCAGTAGCCCACCAGGCTCCTCTGTCCGTGAGATTTCCCAGCAAGAGTACTGGAGTGGGTTGCCATTTCCTTCTCCAGGGGATCTTCCCGACCCAGGGATCAAACTTGCCTCTCTTGCATTGGCAGGCAGATTCTTTACTGCTGAACCACCAGGGAAGCCCCAGAAAGGATATATACCTCCTCAAGGTCACACAGCTCACAGGGGACAGAGCTGGGGTTCAAGGTTCACAGGTGCTTAGTTACATGCAACACAGCCCTGCATTTAGTTAAGCCTTGCTTCAGGAACTCAGGACCAAACGGGTGCCTTACTGACTGGTTTCTAGCTTCATTTAAGTCCTGAGTGTACTCAGACACAAGCATGTGCGTGTGTGTGTGCCCACACACACTCCAGCCCTCATTCCTGTCATTGGGAGTTATCTGAACCAGACCAGAGTTGAAAATGAAAAATCACTAGTGGGTCGGCATTATTCATGCCTCATGGAAAACATTCCACTTCCAAACAATTGGGTTGATGGATTTTTCCTGAACTTCTTTGTCTTTTTCTTTTTCCCACTTAATGTTACAGATGTTTACAAGAAGAAACCACCGTTTCTGCCTAGGCAGCATTGATTGACATTTGCTGGAGGAAGAGCCTTTCGATGAGCCAGCCAGGGGCCTTGAGGATGAGGCTGGGGAGGATTTGGGCGGAACAGATGTGATCATCTGGTACCTGAGACTCTGGTTTTCATGAAAGGAAAAAAAAAAGAAAAAAAGAAAGTGAGGATCTGATTAAAAAGAGGATTTTAGGTGGGATGAATTAAGAGATTGGGACTGACATATATACATTACTATGTATGAATGGATAACTAATGAGAACCTTCAGTATAGCACAGGAAACTCTACATCATGCTTGTGGTGACCTAAATGGGAAGGGAATCCAAAAAAGAGAGGATCTATGTGCATGAATGGCTGATTCACTTTGCTGTACAACAGAAACTAACACAACATCATAATTGTACCTCAATAATTTTTTTTTAAAAGCAGGGGCCCCAATAAAGCCTTTTCTGAAAAAAATAAAAATAAAAAGAGGATATTTTAAAATAAGTGAGACGTCTAGTCTCTTCTAAGAAACCTGGGTCTCCCAACTGTAGCCTGTGGGAGGTGGTCTGATCTCTGGAGATGTTCCAGCTCCGGGAAGCTGAGACCATTGCCCTGGGGAACATCAGAGGAGCAAGCATCCTCAGACTCGGCTGTGGTTTGGACAATGAGACTACCTGTCAGGTTCTATCATTACCTGGTTCCCAGGTTTTGTTTCCCCTGAACTTCTGTTTTCCGAAATACAGGGCAGGGAGGGGCAGCTGTGCAAGACAGGAGCAGATTTCTTGGTGCAGGTTTTGCAAAAGCATTTCCATCAAATTGTCAGTGGTTCTGTTAAGGGGCGCTCTGGGGCTTGGAGGCAATGTGCACCCGCTGAGAACATCACAACCACCAAAAAGACTCAGGCAACTCTTCCAGAAGTGCCACTGGCTTGTGGGGGCAGAAGGAGGGCCAGGTGAGTTTTTAGGTCATCATAATGAAAAGGTCCAGGCATGTCTGTGCCCCTCTCCCCACCTCCTGTCGCACCTTCTCCAGTCCTGTTCCCACACGGTCACCAGAGTGATCATTCTCAAATGCAAATCTCAGGCATGATCATACCATCTCCTCTCCCCTTCCTCTTTCAATAGGTCCCCTTTGCTTTTAGGACAAAATTCAAGTCCCTTAATCCAGCTCCAGCCTTCCAGGAGCTGGCCCTGTCTCCCTTCCTCACCCCAACCCATCAAATCTCATTCAGGCTTTAAATGCACTAAACTTTCTTTTACCTCTTGGCCCACGCTGTTCCCTCTGCCTGGCACACCTAATGTCCTTTCTTTTTTTTAAATATTCTATTTATATTTATTTGGCTGCACTTGGCCTTAGTTACAGCTCATGGCATTCTATTTTAGTTGCAGTTTGTGGGATCTGGTTCCCTGATGAGGGATCAAACCCAGGTCCCCTGCATTGGGAGCATAGCATCTTCGCCACTGGACCACCAGGCAAGACTCCTTATTCCCCTTTCTTCTCCATCTGGCTGACTTCCGTTCATCCTTCAGCACTCTGCTGAGGTACCACCTCCTTCAGGAAGCCTTCCCTGACTGCTTGTCCCACTTCACAGCCATGACAAACCTAACCTCACAAAATTAGTTTCAATTCCTTTCAAACTTCCTATTTTAAAAGAAAACTTAATTCATGGGAATGATGCTCACATTACCACGTTAAGTCAGAAGAGCAGGATGTTAAGAAAGCACACCAAATGGCACCATTCTGTTAATCACTCCCCACACAGACAGACATGCAGACATGTGAGCAGGTTCTCAACCAAGACACCCAAATGGAACATACAGGAGCTAACAGGGGTTACCAGTGGTGGAGGGGTTAGGGGTGAGTTTTACTTCCTGCTTTGATGTTTACAAATTATCTGTATTTTATTTAACTACTGGATTACTTTTATAATTAGATAAAATGTTCAAGAAAAAATAGTTGCACTGAATGTTGGGTTTGAATGTAAAGAAATAATTTTAAAAAAAGAGAGTGTAAGATTTAAATCTACTGAGGGATGCCTGTGATAAGTGATGAGGCTCAAAGAACCGATTTTATTTTAAATTAAAATTTTTTTATTGGAGTATAACTGCCTTACAGTGTTATGTTAGTTTCTGCTGTACAACAAAATGAATCAACTATATGTATACAAATGTCCCCTCCCTTTTGAATCTCCCTGCCCCCCTACTCTCCCATCCCAGCCCTGGAGGTCGTGACAGAGCACGCAGCCGAGCTCCCGGTGCTGTGCGGCTTCCTGCTGGGTGTCTGTTTAGGAGGGTGGTGTATACATCTCAGTTTTACTCTCTCAGTGGTATATGTGTCAGTTCTAGTCTGACTCACTCTCCCCTCCCACCACATCCACATATCCGTTTTCTACATCTGCATAAACAACAAATTTTAGACTGCTGTGCATAGTTTCTCATTAAACATACAAAAAGAGGTCAACATACACTAATATATCCATGTGTCAACAAGGAGTAAGCTGATGACATCTATAGCAGTCTGATAACGCTGGCTGTCTCAGGGGGACGGGAGGGGCAGGAGGGGGTGGACCAGGCAGGAGACTCACTTTGCCTGTGTCCATCTTTGTACTACTTCACTCGCTAATGTCAGCATGGCTTGCTATTGTGAATATTTTCAAACATCAAACAGTAAAAACAAAATAGAGAATAAAAGACTCTAAATACCAGGATGAATTAAGGGGCTTCTAATTAACAATAGAATATTTCAGGCAAGTCACAAAGTGGCTTCATAATAGGAACTTGTTAACAGTTTCAGTTCGGAAATTATTTTTAATTTAGAGAAAAGCATCAGAAATACGACAAAGAACACCCACATCATCTTTACCCACAGTCCCCTAACATCACCAGTTTGTCCCAATTGCTTCATGATTTGTTCTCAGAGTCCTGTTTATTCATCCTAGGAAAGGAAGTATCACAGGTTGATAAATCACTATTTGAGGTCAGATGAATTGCCATGGGTCTGAGTGGTCACCTTAGAAAAAGACGTATTATATCTTAGGCTACAGACATGCTGTATGTACCCCCAAAATATATATAGACAAGGTTGTTCTTTGCAGCATTGCCCGTCTCAGAGGAAAACTGGATCCCATTAAAGGATCTGACCACTGGAACTGGCAAACCTGCATTGCAGGCAGATTCTTTACCAACTGAGCTATGAGGGAAGCCCATAAAATATAAAATAAATGATGGCAAATCCATGCAATGCCTCGTGCGGAACAATCAGAAACAGAAGATGAATTTGTGAGATGCTTTGAAAATACGTCTAAGGTACACTAGGTAATAAGTGCAAAACAACGTGTGTAGAATCTGAACCCAGGGTATAGAAAAAAGGGATGCATGCTGGAAAGAGACATAGGAAACTATTTCTAGGAAGAAGGTTGGAGTCTTTCATACTATTCTATACTCTTTTACACCATTTGCATCTTTTAGCCATGTGAATGTTCCACGATCATGATAATAAAAACATAAACTGTCGGCAAAAGACTTTTACTGTAAGAGAAAAACTGTCTGCCCGCCCTCTTAGAACATCTCTTTGGGTTTTTTGGTTCTATTTCAATTTTATTATTTTTTTATTGGAGTATAATTGCTTTACAACGTTGTTGCTTTCTGCTGTACCACGCAGTGAGTCAGCTCTATGCATACATATGTCCCCTCTCTCTTACACCTCTCTCCCCCACTCCTCGTCATCCTACCCCTCTGGGTCATCCCAGAGCACTGAGCTGAGCTCCCTGTGCTACACTGCAGCTTCCCACGAGCTATCTTACCCATGGTGGTGCGACAGTGAAACTGCTTAGTCGTGTCCGACTCTTCGAGACCCCATGGACTGTAGCCTGCCAGGCTCCTCCATCCATGGGATGTTCCAGGCAAGCGTACTGGAGTGGGCTGCCATTTCCTTCTCCAGGGGATCTTCCCGACCCAGGGATCGAATCCAGGTCTCCCGAATTGCAGTCTGAGTCTTGAGCATCTGAGCCAAAGGAAGCTCACGGCAGTGTATCAGCGTCAAACCGAATCTCCCAGTTCATCCCACCCTGCCCCCTTCCCACTCAGTGTTCACACGTCTGGGTCTCTATTCCTGCCCTGAAAACTACAATGAAGTATCACCTTACTCAAGTCAGAATGGTCATCATCAAAAAAATCTACAAGCAAGAAATGTTGGAGAGGGTTTGGAGAGAAGGGAACCCTCTTGCATTGTTGGTGGGAATGTAAATTGATACAGCCACTGTGGAGAATGGTACGGGAGTTCCTAAAAAAAAACTAAAAATAGAACTACCATATGATCTAGCAATCCCACTCCTGGGCATCCCTGTGGTTTTAGAATATGGGAGGAAGTCATTCCCGGTCTCCCAGGGGTTTGCCAGGTGGGCGGCCTTGAGCTCCTGTGTGATTCCCCTACCAGCAGGTCTTCCCCCCACAGACAGATGCAGAGATGGGGAGGAGGCCTGTCTGTCAGGCCCTGGTCACAGATATGTCTGTTATCATCACAGACTGCAGTAAAAAATGGTGTCAATGTTGAAAAAGATTGCCCACAAGAAAAGTCAGATTCCTGGTCTATCTGGAAACACTTGGCAAAACCAGGGCTGTATTTGTGAGCTCAACGCTGGGCAGCAGCCAGGCGGGGCTGCCTTGAGCGGACGAGCAGGCTCCGTTGGCCGGACCCCCTTGTTCGCACAGCCCATCTGGGTCCTGACGCCAGGGGTGGGGTTTGCAGCCTCCGCTCTGATGTCTCACAGGTGAGGTCTTCCCAGGGAGATCTGCCTTTCAGCATCTCAGTCCAACAGTAGTTTCCAGCAGAGTCTGTTCACGCAGATCCTAAGAAGCTCCATAGAGGGAGGAGGGTCATTATCTCACACTTCCATCATAAACATAAGGAGGCTGTGGCCCAGAGAGGTGAGGTGACTTCTTCCAAGATCACACAGCAAGCTATTCTCAGGGATAGGACAAGAACCCCGAGCACCAAACTCCCACCCTAGTGCGTGTTACACTGCCTCCCAAGGGTGGTCCCCAGACTGGATGATGGTTGAAAATCAAGGGGCTGGGTCCTCGTTGGCACCATCTCCTGGGTGAGGCAAGAGGCTGGCATGTGTGTGGATAGTACCAAGGTGCTTATCCTCCAGTGGAACCAGGTATAGTAACAATGACAACCACAGCTTTGTTCATAGCTCGCTCATTTAGAGAGATGTTCAGGGCAGAGAATAAGAGCCCAGCTTTGACCCATGGCTGAGTACTTGGTAACTGGGTGACCGTGGGTAAGTTATTTTCCCTCTATCGCTCTTGTTTCCTCACTTGCTAAATGGAGATGATAATAATAGCATCTATCTCATAGGATTTGTTTGAAGGTTAAGTAAACTAATAGGCGCATGCATATGAAGTCACTTCAGTCGTGTCCGACTCTTTGCGACACTATGGGCCATAGCCCGCCAGGCTCCGCTGTCCATGGGATCTCCAGGCAAGAGTGGGTTGCCGTACCCTCCTCCAGGGGATCTTCCTGATCCAGGGATGGAACCCGAGTCTCCTGTTTTGGCAAGCAGAATCTTTACCACCAGCACCACCTGAAACCATGCCTGCCACATAGTAAGTGCTCAATAAACGTAAGTGGGTATGATGACTGTAAGGTAGGAACTGGGCTAAGTGTTTTGTCTGCTTTATGTCGGTTAGTCCTCTCAGCTGGCATCAGGTAAGTGCCATTCATTCACGGCATTCATTCACTCACCAGTTATTTATTAAATGTCTAGTTATGCTGGGTCGTTGGTGCTGGGAAAACAGCATTAAATACACAATGTTGACATTCTCTCTGCCTTCTGTGCTTGCAATCTAGGGAGGGGTAGGAGGGCACAGATCCCCAAAGCATCAATTAGTTAATGGTCAGGAGTGATCCATGCTATGAAGGAAATAAGAGCGAGAGATGGAGAATAAGGCTGGGTGGGAGGCTGGGTGAGAAAGTTTGAGGAAGGGGAGTGACAGAAGGATGCTCCCATGAGTGCATCTGTACAGAGACCTGAGTGAAGTGTGAGGGGCCAGCAGATGAATACAGGAAGAGCCTTCCTGGAAGAAGAGAGGGCAAGTGTGCCACGGCCCCAAAGCAGGAATGAAAGATGGCATTCCTGGAGTGTTCCAGAAGACAAACGGAGGCCTTGGTGGTTGAAGCCAGAGAGCTGATGGCAGGGGAGTGGGGGTAGAGACACACGTAGAGCAGGGAGGGAGAGAAAGAGCGAGCCTTATACCCTGATCTCTGATTTGCAGAGGAAACTAAAGCTCAGAGAAGTTAAATAACTTTCCCAAGCTGGTAAGGAGGGGAACTGGGGATTTGAACCCAAGACAGTCTGGCTTCAAGGCATATGTTCTTAACCATCGGTATATATGGCCTCAGGCATGAACAACCAGCAATACAGTGGAAATCCGGACCCACCTATTTGTGCTCCAAACAGACTTCTGGGAGAACAGGAACAGAGTATGAACTGCTGGAGGGATGAGGAGTGTGTGTGTGTGTGCATAAGGAGGGGGTCTAAGGCAGAAGGGAAGGGCCTCTCTTTCTCTCCTGGTGTACACACCCATATTCACCTTGGCAGCTCCAGCAGGCCACTCGGGGATAATGGTGAGGGCTCAGGATTCTACAGGAAATCTGGAATAGTCCCCAAACCTGTCAGATCTTGGGGCATCTCAGAACTGACAGTTTTAAAACACCAAAGGCACTTAAATAAAAATAGCACATTCTAAATGCAATATCCTCCTTGGTAATGATATATGAGGCCTCCATGGCTGGTGGCATTATCTTCTATGGCGATATATTGCATTGTTACAATTCATGCCATCCGCCTGCAAAACCAGGGATGTAAAACCCTGTAATTTATAACAGAATCTTGCAAACCTATGTATTATATATGTGTGACTATCACTACCTGGTAATCCATATGCAGTAACCACTTGGTTCAGAAGTTGGGCCCTGAGAAACTCTCTCCCCCAAGCCATTCTATAAATGCCGAGCTCAGCAGATAAGAGGAAGGGTGTGCCTCACTGCCAAGCCCCCAGACTGAGCAGAAATTAAGTGATGGGCTGTGTGTTGGTGGTAGAGGAAAGCCAAGATACTGAAACCGTGAGATTTGGATGGAAAGAACAAGGAATGACAGTCTGGAGACCCGAAGTTGAGTCTGGGCTTCCTTACTTATTTTGGGTCTCACAGAGCCATCTGATCACACGGCCTGTCCTCGATGTCATGAACTGAGATGGAGATAAGGATGGACAGAAGACACCATCCTCCTTTCAGGGCTTACGAATCACCTGGATCCTGTTGGACCACACCTGTTGGGCTGCAGCCCAGGGGCCCCTGATTTAGGTCTAATGCCTGATAATCTGCATTTTTTAAAAAAATTAAATTTATTTATTTTAATGGAGGCTAATTACTTTACGATATTGTATTGGTTTTGCCATACATCAACAGGAATCCGCCACAGGTATACACGTGTTCCCCATCCTGAACCCCCCTCCCACCTCCCTCCCCAAACCATCCCTCTGGGTCATCCCAGTGCACCAGCCCCGAGCATCCTGTATCCTGCATCGAACCTGGACTGGCAATTCATTTCACATATATTATACATGTTTCAATGTATAATGCATTGAATGTATACACTTACAATGTATAATGCAGACCACTTTCAAATGCATTTCAAATGCATTTTCAATGCAGACCACTTACATTTTGAGAGGCAGCATTCTGTTTTAAAGGCTCTTTTTGTTTTTCTGACAGTATTGGTGACGGGGTCAAAACATTGAAGCTGTGGTTTGGTGGGTTTTCGATTTTTTTTAAGGTCATTCTCTGTGCTATCTTCAAAAAAACAAAAATCTTGCTTCTGTTTTAATGTTTTGATTTTTGGCCACTGAGGCATGTGGGATCTTAGCTTTCCGACTAGGGATCGACCCCATACCCCCTTCATTGGAAGGTGAAGTCTTAACCACTGGACCGCCAGGGAAGTCTGGGACTCTACCTTGAGTCACTCTATTTCATCTGTTCCAGATGACTTTAGGGACCTCCATATGAAACCTGCAAAGGAAGAGATGATCTGCCCAATTTACTGTGCAGCACAGGGCAGGGCAGACGCGCAGATGAAATCTGGTCTTCTTGACCCCGAGCCAGTGCTCTTTCACTGGGCTGCAAGCCTGTCTCCCAGCTCCGCCCCAAGCATACTCCAACCAAGGGAGCAACAGCAGTCAGGGGAGGCCCCAAAGAAGGCAACCAGACCATGCAACTCGAAACAGAACCTGCCGGGCACATTAACTCTGCAGGGGCAGGTCAGAGCCACCGGCAGGGGCCACTCTGATCTCCCCAGGTCTCCTCCGAAGGTCAGGCAAAATCATCTAATGGCTTCTTGAAGGGAAAATGACGGTCTGATGATTTTTTTCCTGCTGAACTTCATCACCTCCAACAGCCAAACGACAGATCCCTGCCTCCGGGGGGCCGGGGAATACTGGGCTGGGCTGCCCTGCAAGGCAGAGAGCTCTTTCAGGAGAGGTGGTAAATGGCTTATGGGATCAAGGTAGCAAGTGGGGATGCCATCCTGAGCCCCACAGGCAGAGATGCCTAATACTCACCTCCCCCCAGTCCCAGAGCCGGGCCCCTGCCTGCTTCCTCATGGAGAGCTCTTGTCTCTCCCCAGGGGTGACTTCTCACCACCACCCCTCGCTGGAGCCCTGCACAGTGCAGATCCTGGGCTTCTGCACATAAATGGGCTTGGGCCGACCAAGTACAGGCCTCCCACTGCCTCTAAGCATGATTGCAAAGATGCTTTGTTGCCACGATATTGCTCTTCCCTAGGAACCACCTCTTCAGAACCCTTTTAAAGCCTCTCTAGCAAACATGTTGATTTCATTCCTTATTGCCCTCATCTGACTGCAGACCCTCACACTCCTGATTTGACTGCAGACTTAGAAATAAGCATCCAAGTGTTCCCTAGTCAAAGGGCCACTTTTATCCAGAAAAAAAAATCTGTGAATCAAATAGCATCCTGATTCTCCATCATTAATTTCAGAAACTTGGTTGTTTCCAGCTTGCTAGCACATCCTCCATCATTCCCTTTCGTGGTTATCAGAAGTACCACATACCCTCTTAAGCAAGATGGGACCTTTAAGGGTGAGTGCTGTCTCCCACCCTCCCTTCTCCCCCTGAATCACAGCATCATCTGATCTCATCTTCCTGCCATTCAATTATCCAACTACTGTTCTCTGACCTGCTACTATATGCCTGCTGCTGGGTTCTTATCCTCCTGCGGCTTCCAGGAAAATGGGGGAAATAGCCAGGAAATGGGGAACTAAGCTTCGTCATGGATTTGCTAGTGGCCTGGAAAAAAAGTCAGTTAACTTGTGCTGAGTGAGCAAGGTCTGGTCCCTGCCCCTGGGGAGCTCACACATGAATTGGGAAGACAGGCATCCAGATTGTTGCAATAATAGTAGCAGTCCAGATGTTTGCAGCACTGACCGGGTCCAAGCACTTTATGTGTGTGTGCGCTAAGTCACTTCAGTTGTGTCTAACTTTTTGTGACCCCATGCATTGTAGCCCACCAGGTTCCTCTGTCCACAGGATCCTCCAGACAAGAATACTGGAGTGGGTTGCCATGACCTCCTCCAGGGGATCTTCCTGATCCAGGGATTGAACCCACATCTCCTGCGTTCCCTGCATTGGCAGGCGGGTTCTTTACCACTAGTGCCACCTGGGAAGCCCCAAGCAATTTAATGTATGTCAGTTAATTTCATACTCACGTAAACACTATTGTTGCATTATCCACATTTTACCCAGAGAAGTGACTGATAAGCAGCAGAGTCAGGATTTGAACTCAGGAAGTTGGGCTCCAGGGTTCATGCTTTCGACCTGGGAATCACGGTCCTGAGCGGGCTGGTGGGGCAAGTGAGGCTGGCGGCTGTCTTCACTCTGGAAGTGTCTCCCATTCCAGAGGAAGCCCGGTCCCTCTCTGCATACATGTAGGGTGCTAATGGCCTCTCCGTGCCACTGAAGTGTGACTCTCTGGGGCCCTTCGGAGGCAATGTCTGGATACAGGCTTAATGAAGGGGAGCTGGTGTGTAACCAAGTTGTCAGGCTGGGGACTGAACGGTCTGTGCTGGGAACTGGCCCGTGAGTCCATGTGGGCTCTGCTGAGCCGTGGAAGCATCTAGCCCTCCCAACGCCAGCTGAGAAAGGCCTCTGGGACTGAGTGCCCAGCCCCCGAACAGGATGGTCCAAACCCTTCTGCCCACTTCAGAATTCACTGATCCCTCTCTATGCCCTATAGTCTTTTCCTCTCTCTTATCTCTCTAGGACTAGAAGAAGGGAGAAAACAAAGGAGCAAGGAAGGGAGGTGGGGAGGAAAGAAAGGAGGGAAGGAAGGGAGGGAGTGATGAGGAAGGGATGGAGAAAAAGTCCATAGCTACTCAGGTTGCTCAAGCCTTATAGGGGGAATTTCTCAGCCTGTCATTCGACCCCACCCTTGTATTATGGCCTCAACCACTTGCCAAACTTACCCATCACAATCTCCCCAAGGATCATTCATTTCTCGACAGTTAATTTATGTGTCCAAGAAAGGGACAGGTACTCTGCTAGACTCTGGTTAAACAATGTGAATACAACAGGCGGTCCCTACCTGCTGACAGACATACACAAATACATACACAAATAAATATGTGATGATGTGCGCTGAGTGCTGTAGGGAAAAGAAAACAAGTGGACAAGGCATGAGCCGGCAAAGCAGGGTCAGAATGGGGGGAGAAAGCCTTTCGGGTGTGCAGGGGAGGAAGAGTCTGGATAGAGTTTAAGGCTGCCTCGGGATGAGGGATGGGCACTCAGGTCTCAGCCAGGCGGGTGGTGCCGATTCTTGTTCAGTCACCCAGTCGTGTTAGACTCTTTGTGACCCCATGGACTGCAGCACACCAGGCTTCCCTGTCCTTCACTATCTCCCAGAGTTTGCTCAAACTCATGTCCATTGAGTCGGTGATGCCATCTGACCATCAAATCCTCTGTCATCCCCTTCCCTTCCTGCCTTCAATCTTTTCCTGCATCAGGGTCTTTTTCAGAGTCAGCTCTTTGCATCAGGTGGCCAGAGTACTAAAGCTTCAGCTTAAGGCAAAAAGACTCGAGAGGATTTCGAAAAAATGCACGGCTGTTTGCTCTGTAAAAGAGCTATTAAGAGGAATGTTATGGATGCCGCTTAGTTCATTAACTGGACTGTGGGCTCCCAGAGAGAAGGGCATCTGTTTGTTATTCTTCTGGGTGTTTCCCAGCCCTGGCTGAGTGCTCAGTATTTACATATGGATACAGACACCGCCTGGCTCTGCAGAGGGTGAGCTGCGGTCTCTTCAGGGGCAGGCATCCAGGAAGGTGTTTATCCTGCACACCCCACTTGCTGCCCCTCTGAGCCCCGAAGATAATGTACATCTGGAAGGACCACTGTCCCACTCGCACGCCACGTGCTGTGGGTCTGGGCGATGAGTCCAGAGGCCAATCTCTAAGCTGCAGTTGTCAGCTTTTTGTGTTTTGGTTAGAAAGCCTTTTCTCCAGAGAAGATCTTGGTTGTAAATCCATCATAGGAGATGGACAGAAGCAGAGAAGCCCTGGCGGAATCACTGACCACACACAGGCTGGAGCCCAGCCAGTCTCCCAGCAGGCGCTTCTGAGGCACCCGGTTTGATACCCGCTGGCCTAGGTGCTCTCTCTGGCCCCATGAATTCCAGGCTCAGGAGTGAACACGCCGACCCCCCAGCCTGAACACTGTGGGCTGTTCAGAGCTGACTGTATGCAAGTCGGGGCTGCCTGCCAGAGAACTTCGTCTCTTCCCATCTTGTTCCAGGAGGAATTTCTAGAACCTTTTTGGCATCCGTGTGTGTTTAGTCGCTAAGTCGTATCTGACTCTTATGCGACCCCATGGACTGTAGCCTTCCAGGCTCCTCTGTCCATGGGATTTCCCAGGCAAGAATACTGGAGTGGGTTGCCAATTCCTGACCCAGGGATCAACCCATGTCTCCTGCTTGGCAGGTAGATTCTTCAACACTTAGCCACCTGGGAAGCCATCCTTTTGCCACCAGAAACCAATTTCGTGGAAGACAATTTTTCCATGGACCAGGGGTGGGAGGGATGGTTTCAGGATGATTCGAGCACATTATGGTTACTGTGCATTTTATTTCTAATCGAATGCTGCTGCCGATTGGACAGGAGGTCCTGGTCCACCGCCTGGAGCTTGGGGAGCACGGCAGGGTTCCTCCTCGTGCTCATCCTCTTCGTGGAAAAGGAAGGGGCCACTGCGGACAGAGGGTGAGGGCTGGTGAGCCTCAAGTGACGCCAGCTAAGTAGCCGCAGGCCCTGGAGTTGCAAGGGGAAAGGAGAGGTGGTGAGTAGGGGAAGGGCCAGTGCTCTGGGCTAGCATCCTGCTCTGCTCTGCTTCCAGGCCACTGTGTGCCCTTGGGCAAGTGACTCAATCACTCTGAGCCTTTCTTTCCACATCTGCAAAAGCCACAGTGTTCCTGCAATGATTGAATGAGATAATATGAGTGGGAAAAAAAATCAATAACAGAATGAGGACTAATCCGGCATCTGTAACACACTTCATGAGCTATCATGTCACCACTGCGAAGAGAAGAGAAAAGCACCCAGAATGGTGCCTGGCACACTGTGGGCACATTGATAATGGCTCTTACTGAGGCCCAAGACCAATGCCAGGCTGCCACAGATGGCACTAAGTGCATGGCTGGGTTCGAAGTGCTTTGCAGGCATCACCTCACGCAACACTCACAGTAACCCCATGAAGCAGATGTGATTATTCTCCTCGTGTAACAGACGAGGAAACCGAGGCACAGAGAGGTGAAGCAACCTGCCCCGCATCACACAGCTAGTAATGAGGGAATGTAGGAATTAAACACAAGCTACCTGACTCTGACCCCAAGCTGGGTACCACTTTACAGACTGTGCCTTCCCCTTCTGAACCACTCAGACCTCTCACAACGTTTAGTAGAGGAAACTGTGAGGGAAGAGGTATTCCTCCCATCTCACCCCACTCTGATCATTCAGCTGTTTTCCAGATAGCATCAGATCAGAGGCCAAGAGATCGGTGTTTAGGTTTCAGTGTTTCTACCTGAAAGCTTGGGTTGGGTTAATTCAGCTCGCCTTCCGCCACTTCATTCCCCACAACGTGATGTTATCGGCGGGGTGAGGGTATGGGTAACACGGAATCGGGACCACGCTGGTGTTAGGGGTTGAGCCTAGAATCTGAACAGTTGCTGGGAAGAGCAACAGTTGGAAAAAGTGAGAACCCGGCCAGAATCACCTGGAGGAGGGAAAAACATCCCCAGGCTGGCTGGAGGTCAGCTCTGCCAGGTCCTGGCACCAGCCCCCACGAGAATGGTTCTGGGATGTCCTGACTCCTCCAGTGCTCTGAACACCTGGCTTGATCACCTTCACTGGGGGAGGAGTCAGAGGCGGGTAGAACTGTACCCTGGGGACCCTCACTGGGTCACAGGATCCAGCCCACAGGCCCTGTTACTCTGCAGAGGTGCCTTTCTCACTGGGGGCTCCTTGCTTTCAGGCTCCAGGCTCTTTTCATTGCCTGGAATGTTCTCTTCCAACTGCCTGTGTCTGCCTGGCCAATCCCTCATCCCCAAGGATTCGGTGTGGGGCCACCTCTTCCAGAAAGTCTTCCTGGATTAGGTGTCTTGACTCTGGTTCTCAGAGTCCTGGGCTCATCTCTACCCCGGGAGATTCTACACCAGGCGGTCAGTGCCTTTCACGCCTTTGTCTCCCCCTCCCCTGGCTGTGAGCCCCTGGAGGCAGGTGCGTCCACCCACTGCTGTCTCTCTCAGCATCTGCTCAGAGCCCAGGCATGGAGGAGGAGCACAGAGCAGGGAGAGCAGAGATGTGGTTCAGGCCCTCTGACATGAGCTCTCTGTGTTCAGAGCCTATGGTTCCTCTGAACTGCATCAGGAGCTTCTCCGTCATGTGGAGACTGACATTCAGACTCCCTACCTGAGATGCCTGGGAAGCCCGCCAGCCCCACTGCCCCCCTCACCTCCTGCCCCGTGGCCATAATGGTTCTCTCGCTCAGTTCCTTCCCGCCCGGGGCCTTTCCACGGACTTCTCCACCAGCACTGTTCTCCCAGGGAACCTCATACATTTGACTCCTTGTCACTTAGACCTCAGGCTTCCCAGGTGGCGATAGTGGTAAAGAACCCACCTGCCAATGCAGGAGACATCAGAGATGAGGGTTCAATCCCTGGATTGGGAAGATCCCCTGGAAGAGGGCATGACAACCCATTTCAGTATTCTTGGCTGGAGAATCCCATGGACAGAGGAGCCTGGAGGAGAATCCCATGGACAGAGGAGCCTGGAGGAGAATCCCATGGACAGAAGAGCCTGGCAAGCTACAGTCCATAGGGTCGCAGAGAGTTGGACATGACTGAAGCGTCTTAGCACCCACGCACATACTTAGACCTTAGGTACAATGCCATTCCCCACTCCCCAAAAGAGGGATTTATCCTGACCATGGTCCCCAGTCACTCCTGTTTTTGTTACTTCGAACAGCACATGTGTGTTTTATCCCTCACCTCTAGAACATAAGCCCAATAGGAGTAGGAACCTGGTCTGTCCTTTTTTTGACATATCCACAGCACTGAACAAACCTGACTCAGAGCAAGCGTTCAATGAACACACACCTTATAAAAGAATAAAATCTAAGTTCTTTTCCAGCACAAGCTATCTGTGGTTAATGAAACACAAGAAACTCTCAGTTTTCCATTTGGATGGAAAAGAAAGTGCCCTTGCATGTAGTTCAAAGAAGCAAAAGAGAGTAGAGATACTTTTGCTTGCATGCTTTTCTTTTCTTTCTTTCCTTTTTTTGGGGGGTGAGGTGGGGGGCACTCCAGGGGCTCAGGGGCTGCAGAATCTGCAGAACCATCCCTGCAGAACCTGCCACTCAGTGGTCTCAGTCCTGACCCGGGCTTGTTCCCGTCTGCACGCCCAGGGCTTCCTCCTCAAACATGCTTCTCCGACATTTGAAACCAAGCACTAAGTGGATGATCGCTATAATTAAACTGCCTTTTAATTATTCAAGTAGATGTCAGTGGTGTGCGCCATTGTGACATTATAATGGACTCCGACTCCCTCGCAAATGTCGAGAAACACAGGGGACCATTACCTTGTCAAAATGTTCGCTCCTTGTGACTTTATTTCCAGTACACCAACTAATTTTTTAAGTGAAACAGCAGAGTGAGGAGGGATGGTTGACAAGGGTATCTGCTCATGAGTGATTTTGGCGACACAAGGATTCAATTGATTCTGTCCAGATGCAACAAATGGTCCACCTTCTGAAATTCATTGACTCTCAAAAGAAATGAAGTCTTAGGGGTAATCAATCTACATTTCTTGGCTGCTCACTGAGCAGAGGGGCCTTATGGTAGGCATGAGCTTGGGCAAGGATGGGCAAAAACAAGAAGAACACTCTGAAGCAGTCCTGGCAGGGCTTTGTTTATTTAATTAATTAAGCCACCACTGGCTGAGGATTTACTGTGGCAATTATGGTACTAGGCTAGAACCTACTTAGATAGATCACACACACACACACCCCTGAGGCAACAAGGACTGCTGGTTTGGGGTTGGAAATAGTAGGAACTGGTTCCAGACCTAGAATTGTCTCTAACTAGTTGGGCAACTTTGGGTAAGTCAGCTCTTAGGGGCCCTGGTGGATTCAACTCTCAAAGGATGTTTGGTCAGATTCATTTCTAAGCTATGATAATACACCCAACATATGCCACACACTCTCATTGTAAGTTGATCAGCATGCATTTACTTGACACTGACTCTGAGTCCAACACTGTGCTAAGACCATGGGGAATAAGAGGCAAGTTTGACAAGGCTTCTGCTTTCAGGAAACTTTGGGTGGAGCCCGGATCCCAAAGGTGAAGCAGAAAACAGGCTATGTTGTCGCTCGTTATGAAGTCTCCAAGTCTGACCGCAGCCCTCCAGGCTCCCCGTCCTCCACTACCTTGCAGAGTTTGCTCAGACTCATGTCCATTCAGTCGATGATGCCATCCAACTGTCTCATACTCCTACTCTTTTCCAGCATCAAGGTCTTTTTCAATGAGTCAGTCCTTGGCATCAGGTGGCCAAAGTAGTGGAGCTTCAGTCCTTCCAGTGAATATACAGGGTTTGATTTCCTTTAGGATTGACTGGGTGATCTCCTTGCAGTCCAAGGGACTCTCAAGAGTCTTCTCCAGCACCACAGTTCAAAAGCATCCATTCTTTGGTGTTAGTTAGATAATTCTAGTGCCTGCTGATGGCAAAGGCAATTGGAGTGCAGGAAAAGGAGCAATCAGTGTGGGCTTGGGAAGCTGCAAAACCTCTTGAGAGTCCCTTGGACTGCAAGAAGATCAAACCAGTTAGTCCTAAAGGAAATCAGTCCTAAATATTCATTGGAAGGACTGATGCTGAAGCTGAAGCTAAAATACTCAGGACACCTGATGTGAAGAATGGACTCATTGGAAAAGACCCTGATGCTGGGAAAGATTGAAGGCAAGAGGAGAAGGGGACAACAGAGAATGAGATAGTTGGATGGACCTGACTCAATATCACTGACTCAATGCACCTGAGTTTGAGCAAACTCCGGGAGTTGGTGATGGACAGGGAAGCCTGGTGTGCTGCAGTCCATGGGGTCTCAAAGAGTCGAACACAACTGAGTGACTGAACTAAACTATAACTCTGACATTCCTTCCTGCTCTCAGACCCCAGTCCTCTCCAGCCATAATAAACCTTCTCCCCAGCCCAAACAGAGGAAACCTACAGACTCCTGCCCTTAGCTTTCACTTTAACTAGCTGCTGATCTCATTTACAACTTATAGTCTACAGCGAGTAGGTTTTCTTTTGCATCAGTAAACTAATTCATTGCAAAAACAACTCGTTTAAAAAAATGCTTTTTTTCCCAAAAACCTATCAAACCTCTAGCTTGGCAAGTTACTTCCATTAAAAGGCAAAAACTCTTTAATCCTGTAATCATCTTTACATTTTGAAATGATCAGCCTGCACACTGATTATAGAGCTAATTATGTGATAATGAGCCTATTTCCTCTCCTGGTCCCCTCTCACCTGAGTGAAGAGTTTTCTGGCTCCTCTCCCTGTGGGGAACTCACCCGCACCCGACTCCCAACCCTTTTCTAAACCATTGCTTCCAGAGTAGTTTTTCTAAAATGCAAATCAGGGCCTGTCAATCTCGTACATTCCTGTTTAAAATTCCTCTCTGGTCCAGCGTCACCTTACAGGGGTCTCAAACCCACATGGCACTGGGGCTGCGTGAATGGGTTTCATTTGGTACTCATGGGACTTAAAACATTTTCACTAGGATGTCTCTAGGCAGGTCACTTGTGCACCAGTTAACCAGTGGCCTTACCTGTCCCTACCTGCTTCTGTCTGGCTACTCCTTATAGTCCCTGTCTGAGCCGTAAAGCCAACTTCATTTGCCTCACCAAACAAAAGCTGAATTGCCCATGAAACATTCCCTTCATCACCTGGCACCTCTGCAGCATCCCTGAGTGACACCACCAGCACCCACTCATGTAGTCCAGGGCTCACAGGGTCCGGTACATAGTGGGACACAAGTGAGTGACTGAGCACACACCCACACACAAACACACACACAGAAGCACTCGACCAATACTTGCTGAATGAATGACTGAAATGTCTAAGAGGTGGACTGAACTCTGAAATCTGAAGTTGACTTTAGGTGAACAATACTGAGCACCTAACTTGTATACAGAGATGTCTGATGGTCTGAGGAAAGCCCTCCTCTTATCACAGAAGTCCATGGGCTCTGTGATAAGCACATGGTGGTATTTTTACCATCATCGTTATCATTATCAGCAGCATCTTTATCACCACCACCATCATTATCATACTCAGCATCGGTCAAAATGATCATCACTCTCATCACTGGCACCATGACGATTATGTCATAATAATGGTGATCGTCATCCCCATCACTACCTGTACCATCATCATTATCCCATCATCACCATCACCAGTCATCGTCATAAGAACCATCATCACCATTATCAGTCAAAATGATCATCACCATCATGCACGTGTGTGAGCTAAGTTCCTTCTCTCATGTCCGACTCTTTGCAACCCCATGGACTGTAGCCCACCATGCCCCTCTGCCCATGGGATTCTCCAGGCAAGAATACTGGAGTGGGTTCCCATTTCCTGCTCCAGGGGATCTTCCTGATCCTGGGATTGAAACTGCGTCTCTTGTGGCTCCTGCATTGGCAGGCGGGTTCTTTACCACTGTGTAACCTAGGAAGCTCATCAGCATACATCATCATTATCATTATCACCACCACCACCACCACCATCATCGTCAATCCTGTTTACTATCACCAGCATCACTCCCACCACCATTATCATCATTATCGCCACCATCTCCACCACCATCACCATCATCATCACCACAGTCAACGTCACCATCAGAAGTCACCATCACCAGTCACGATTATCCATCACTCCCACCACCATTATCATCACCATCACCACCACCACCATCAGCAGTAACACACTCTCCAACATGTTTATAGTATTCTGTGGTTGTTCAGTCTCCAAGTGGTGTCCAAACTCTATGAGACCCCACGGACAACAGCACACCAAGCTTCCCTGTCCCTCACTGTCTCCTGGAGTTCACCTAAGTTCATGTCGATCGCATAGGTGATGCCATCCTACCATCTCATCCTCTGATGCCTTCTTTACATTGAACAAAACAACTTTTAGACGTTATCTTTTGGGGTTCTCAGAACATTCCAGTGAGGGAGGTCAGTCCTTAATTTTTGTCCACATTGTGCAAATAAGCAACTTGAGCCCTAATAGGGAAGTGACTTGCCCAAGATCACTCAGCAACCAGGTAAAAGAGAGGTGACTCAAATCTAGCACTTGGGCTGCACACACAGTTCTGACTGAACTGCCTCCCTCCGTACCCGCCTCCTTTGCCACCTGAAGCCAGGCGAGGCAGGTAAACCCAGGACTCAACCCTATTTTAAAAACACACCAATTGAGAAATTGCCTCCGAACCTGCACATTTTTTATTCTGGCAATGCAGGAGAGGGGATAGCTTTTAAATTATAATCTGTGGTCACATTTTATGGTTGCTGGAGGGGGGGAAAAAGCTTAAGGTGAGTTTAAGAAGACTTTTTGGTTGGTTAAAGAAAAAAATTACAAAATTAAAAGAGTGGTAAAAAAATAAATTGCTAGTGACTGTTTTTACTACATGAGCTTACAAGCTGGAGTGGAGAATTAAAAAGTTATATAGCTAGGGTTGCTAACCATGACTTAGCACAGACAAATCCTCCATATTTATAGCTTTTTCCATCTCAAGACAGCAAGCAATCCCCTGATATAGGGGATTTTCTCCGCCTGGGAACCCTGGAGGCTGTGTGTGCTCATTAGTGGAGCTGTCAAGGCTGAGGACACAGCTAGGATTTGGTTGTTTACCGTCCCTCTGCCTGGAGGGGGGGGATCATTTCCTTGATCACTCAACACTCACTGGGGATGAGGGTGGGTGGGTAGAGTACTCCTCTGTGTCAGAGCCCATGGAGGAGGAGAAGGAAGCTCTAAAGAAGTTAGAATGGAAACAGCCAAGGCTCTATGCTAGAAGCTGTTCTCTCAATACATTAGTCCTTACAACCACAATACTACCAATACCCCCATTTCACAGATGGGTAAACTGAGGTTCAGGGAGACTAAACAACTTATCCAAGGTCATGCACAGTGAATTGCTTCTCAGAGTCTCAGTCCTTGAAGAATTTAAAAACAAGCAGGAAGAAAGGAAGGCAGAAAAGAAGAATGGGTGAAATTACCGAGGGAGGAAGGGAGGAAAGGAAAAAAAATTTTAAATGAGCATCTGCTTTGAGCCAGGCTCCATCTGGCTATCTTTATTTCCTCCTCACTCTGTGGAAATGGGTGGTACTTGTTTCCATTTACAGATAAGGAAACTGAGGCATGGAACAGTGAATAAAGTGGTCAAGGTCAGTTGGGTTACAGGGGTTTGAACTGATGTCTGTCTGGTTCTAGTCCTCCCGGCTGGATGGCCTTGGGAAAGTTGCCCAACCACGTTGGGCCTCTGTCTCCTCACCTAGGGAACAGGAATAGTATTCTCCACTCCTGGGCTGCCCTCTCTCAAGCACTGGAAGGGGAAGTCCTTGAGAAACCAGATGGCACCGCCAAGTGAAGTCTGGTCCAGCACCCTTGCTTGCAGAGGGGCAGAGGAGGGCTGCTCTCTCATTGTCTAGGATGAAGAGATTGAGGCCCAGGATCCCCGGAGCTGACACAAGAGGGGCTGAAACTGAGCCTCCTGCTTCCTGGTGCTGTTCCAACATTCACTGATAAGAAGGAAATTCGCTGGGGAGGAGGTCAGACCTGAACAGGTATATTGTACCGCCGGAAAAGTCTAAACATGGAAACAAGGGACCCTGGATCTCCAGGTCACTGACTTGCCGCTTTTTTCAATGATAGTCTCCTGTAATGTCCTGTCCAACCTAAGAAAGACTGCATGGATGAGGTAGTCCCAAAACTCTCAACTCCTGTTAAAGCACACCTGAGTCTGGGCTGTTCTTCAAGTCAAAGGAGTCAGAATCTCTAGAGATTGAGCTAGGAGCATTAGTAACTTTTTTTTTAAATATTCTTTTGATGTGGACCATTTTATTGCATTTGTTACAATATTGCTTCTGCCTTATGTTTTGGCTTTTTGGCCCTGAGGCATGTGGAATCTTAGCTCCCTGACCAGGAATGGAACACATACACCCTGCATTGGAAGGTGAAGTCTTAACCACTGGACTACCAGGGAGGTCCCCAGGAAAATTTTTAATTAAAAATTTCCCATTGGTGATTCTAATGCTCAGCCAGAATTGAGAAATACTGATATATGATTTCCTTTATTTTCCAGATGGGACCAGAGGCTCAGAGAGGAACAGCTAAGGGCCCAGCTGTTCGTGGCAGAATGCAAAGTCCAGCCTCATGGTTCCCGCCTTGGAACCTTTCACTCTGGTCCTTGAGACCAGACCATCCTGGTGTCCCCTGGTATCTGAGAGATGGACAGCCCCACCCCTCCCAGTTTCCCTCCCTCCTTTAGTATCTCATGTCCCGAGACAGGTATGGGCAGCTGGGAGGCCTGAATGGAATCACGACCCACAAGACTGCACCTGGACTGGTCTACATCCTGCAAGATGAAGTGGGGGAACCGAGGCAATTATCTAATGTATTAGCTAGCCCGTCCCTGCGGCACTCCTGTGAGCCAAAGTAATAAATACAAAATGGTAATTTCTCTCTAGAAGCCTGGCTCCAGCCTCCCACTCAATTCCCCTCCCACCCAGAAGTCATATACCACTGCCTGCTTGTCCTTTCCTGTATGGGGCAGCAGTAACTTGGAGTTATTTAAATATCGTGGGCAAAATTTGCTTTTCAAAACCTGAATCATCATCCAATAACCTCCATTCTCCTCTGTGGCTCACTTGTCTGGCCAGAGCAGATATTTCTAGCCTTCAGTAGAAAGTAACAAAATGCCCTACAGGTATTATTAATGAGGACCAGTGGCCAACATCCCTGTTGTGTATGTTGTAGACTAGCCTCGGCCTTGGAAAGGGAAGATTTAAGTTGTAGCTGAGACTTGACCAGCTTTGTGACCTTGAGTGAGTCACTCTGCTTGCCTAGAATTTGCGACTTTCTACCTTCCCTTAGAGCTGTCATGCAAATCCCCCTGGAGAATGGACATAACTCTGCTTGTACAGACTCCAGTAACGTCTTTCATGCATGTTAGAGTATCTCCAGACCTCCATGGCTATATGCAGAGGAGAAAGAACCAAATTCTTCCTAGCATGGAGGCATGGAGTGAAAGTTGCTTAGTCATGTCCGACTCTTTGTGACCTCATGGCCTATACAGTCCATGAAATTCTCCAGACCATAATACTGGAGTGGGTAGCCAGCTGTTCCCTTCTCCAGGGCATCTTCTCAACCCATGGATTGAACCCAGGTCTCCCTCATTGCAGGTGGATTCTTTACTAGCTGAACCACTAGGGAAGCATGGAAAAGGGGAGAAGATGATAAAGCTGACTCTGGAAGGATCTTTCTAGGAAGACATGGGGGTTGCGGGACATTTCAGACCAAGGCAACAGCACAGGAAAAAGCCCTGGGTGAATGTGGAAGATGTATGGAAGCTGTTCAACATGGCAGAATGCATGATATGCAGAGGGAGAGGGCTTGGAGCCTGCCTGGGTGCTTGGCCTTATCTTTGATGGGGAACCACATGATAACTTTGAGCAGATTCTCAGAATAAAGATAATAAATGGTTGGTCCAGTTTTCCAGCACTAAAACGGAGAAGCCATTGAGGGGGTATTGGCTGTGGTCTGGTTATAAGATATATACAAGGGCAAGGACATTGAATTGTTGAGGACTTAGAATGGATTCACTCTGATATCCTTAGAGCCCAGCATAGTATCTGGTATATAGAAGGCAGTCACTAAATGTATGAATGAGTAGATGAATCTGAGTCAGTGAAAGAATAAAAGAAGGAGCAAAGGGATGAATGACTAAAATAACAAACAAGAGTATGAATGAGTGAATCAGATGAACAGTCCAAAGCATGGTCAGCAAGCCGCCTTAGCAATTCTAACTGGTGGCCTGTAGCAACAAAAGCACAGGCTTCGGGCTGCATTACCTAGAAATGCCTTATTACTGGCACGATTCCTTCAAACTGAAGGCTTCTCCCGCTTAGGAGCAGCACGCTGCCCAAAGACAAAGGCTCACGATTACTGTGATCAAGCAAGAGGTTGTCCTTCCTGGACTCACACCTTTCAGGACACGTCCCATGGACATCCACACAATCAGGACAGGGTGCAGAAACACCTTGAGTCGGCTCATCCTCGTGGGGAGCTCCCTGGGGAGGTATGTGACCCCACTGCCCCATCTCCATTTACATGGTTTCCTTAAATGACTCGTCATTCCAGTATCATATAAAGACAAAGAAAAGAGTGATCTTTAACAAAGACTTACTTATTGCTGTGCCCTCCGCATTTCTAAGCAGCAGCTGTAGCAGCCTGAAGGTCTAGCTTGGAAGAAGCAGCAGCTTTGCTTCTCAGGGCAGGATTCAAGACAACATGGTCCCTCCCTGAACTCTCTCCCAAAGGGATGATTGTTGAAACACAGGATAAATTGTTGGGGTTGATACACACTTGGGTCTGGGACCAGAAGCCCTTTTTCTCTTATTCCAGGCTGTCTTTTCCTCATGCCTTGTAGATCCTTGCGAATCAAAATGTGAGCTGTGGGGACTTCCCTGGTGGTCCAAGGGTTAAGAGTCCAACAGGCAATGCAGAGGACACGGGTTCGATCCCTGGTTGAGGAACTAAGATCCCACAAGCCGCTGGGCAGCTGAGCTCATATACAGCAACTACTGAGCCCACATACCACAAACTAGAGAGTTCTGGAGCCGCGGTGAAGATCCTGCACGCCGCAAATGAGATCTGACACAGCCAAATAAATAAATGATAAATGTTCATTAAAAAAAAAAAAAATTAGTGAGCTGTGAACCAGCAGCATCAGCCTTACTCAGGAACTTGTCAGAAATGCAGAGTCTCAGGCCCCACCTACTGAATGAACCAGAACCTGCATTTTCACAATATCCACAGGTGACTCTCATGCATGTGAAAGTTCCTGAAGTTTGAGACTCTCTGCCTGTAGGGGACACAGACGCCTCCAAGCTGGAGGATTCAATCACCTGACCAGGTTTCATAAAGCCCTTCAGGGAAGACCTTCCCCAGGAGGTGGCCCTGACATTGAGGCTCTGCAGCCAGCCTCTGATTTGGTCTCCTCGTTTTAACTCATCACCAAGGGCTGGGAGAAGTACCAGAGTTGGAGTCAGAACTCCTTGGGGACTTTGGGCAAGTCAGTTCTCTCTGAGCCTCACTTTCCCCATCTGTAAAATGGGAACCGTACTGCTGGCTTTTCAGACACAGGGTTATCATGGAGACGAACAGAAGTAAAAGATCTGCAAACTCTCTCTGAAACACAAAACCAGGCGAACCAGCCTGTGTTCAGTGTGGACAACCAGCCATCCTGATCGAACACTTTAGAGGCTGAAGAAGGAAAGTCCATGTGAACCTCAAAGGTAATTGTTATGCTCTCACAAAAATTAATCAGCAGAGGAACGTGGTGATAATTAACCAGGATGTAGCCCTCCAAAGAAAGGGCCTGACCATTTCGGTCTCACTGAGCTGCCCTCCAACAGGGATTTGCAATTGGATTCTTGAAACTGCAGGTTTTTTCCACTCACTTGGAGTTATTTTTTTAAAGGAGAGTTCAGCCTAAGGACCTAGGGCTACATTACATTAGCATTCCGGAGGTCAATATTTCCAGAACAGCTAGAATCATGTTGTTCTCTTTACATTGTGTGGGTGAGAGAGGCAGCTAGATTTTGGAAGGAGCCAGATGTGCTCATAGAAAAGGAAAAAAAAAAGGAGACTTGAGCTACAGAAGATGAATTTCCAGTGTTGGAATAAGGAGGCCGATCCCCCTCCCCCAGCCTCAAGCCCCTGGTCCCTCTGCTGTGAATCTGTTATCGGAACCCTCTGTTCTTAATTCCCAGTCTCAGCAGAGATATCATCTCCTCGAAGAAGCAATCCTTCCCTGACACTCTCTATCACATTCTTTTTATTTTTTGCTTTAAAAGAATTTATTAATATTGGAAACAGTCTTGCTCACTTATTTATATATCGTATGGATCTTCCCAGGTGGCTAATGGTAAAGAATCCACCTGTCAATAAAGGAGTTGCAGGAGATGCAGGTTCAATCCCTGGGTCAGGAAGATCCCCTGGAGAAAGAAATGGCAACCCACTCCAGTATTCTTACCTGGGAAATTCCATGGACAGAGGAGCCTGTGGGCTACAGTCCACGGGGTCATGAAGAGTCAGACATGACTGAGTGGCTGAGCACGCGTGTTTATCTGTGCCACTGCCTTCCTCCCACCCCCGCCAACACAGAATATTTTCCTAACATCCTCAATCAACTGGGGTTCTGCATTCAAAACAGATCGCTGGATCTCTCCCCATAAATTCTGATTCAGCAGGTCTGGGTTGGGATCCTAACATCCTCAATCAACTGGGGTTCTGCATTCAAAAGAGATCGCTGGACCTCTCCCCATAAATTCTGATTCAGTAGGTCTGGGTTTGGATCAGGGATTTTGAAACCAGCCCTCCCAATGACTGTCACCTTCATGGAGATCATTCACAAGCTCCATGGTGGAGGGCACACATCCATGTCCCTCTGAGCGTTGCATCTGGCACGATGCCCCCTACAAGAGGGATCTGGCTGCCCCTTCATGGATGAATGAACGAATGAATGACCGAATGAGTCATGTATACTTTGGTGGAACCATCACCCCTAGGTCCCATTTTAGCGGCTCAGTATTTGGGCAGAGCACCTGTCACTCACGAGAAATGGAAGTAGGTACTGGACCAGTCAGAAGATAGAGCCAGGCATGGCCTCTGCCCTCACGGAGGTGACAGTCTGACGAGAGGAGATGGAGTCTACGGAGGATAACAGTAAAAGACCGAGAAAGGAAAGAACGGTAAGAGAGACATAAAGTGAGTGATGACGGGTCAGAAGGACGGGATCGTGCTTTCCAGATGGGCTAACTTCAGAAGAGCTGGGATTTTCCCCAGACAGCACTTTTATTGTGCATCATATGTTTGTTTGTGATAAATTATACATACATGTGGTTAAAAATATTCAAACCATAGAAAATGATGCAGAATGTGAAGCCAGGCTCCTTCCCAGCCACCCTGTCCCATCCTTCCAGTCCCCTCCTCAGAGGCAGACCTCATGCACCCTTCCAGGTATATTCTGTGCGTAGCTAACGAAACCCACAGCTAGACAGAACAGAGAGGGTGGACAGGCAGAGACAGCAGATGAGGGGTCTGGGTAAGGGAACAGCCCAAGGAAGGGGGTGAGGGAAGCCAGAAAATTCCTTGAGAAAGATCAACAGCTCTTAAATGACTTGCCTTTGTGACTCAGGGCCATGGACCCACGACTCCAGGATGGTGGGAAGAGGGAGGTCAGACAAGGTGTTTGATTGGTGGTTTCCCACATTGCTGGCTGGCTAAGCTTCTTGGAGCATGGGGCAAGGTGGGGTGGGGGTGGGCGTGAGGCAGCCAGGGGTCAATAAATATTAAATACTGAAAATGCTCTCCTTATATCCTATGACATCCCTTATACGGGGAGTCTAAAAAGAAATGATACAAATGAGCTTATTTAAAAAACAGAAACAGACTCACGGACTTAGAGTACGAACTTATGGTTGCCGGGGGTGGGGGAGGATGGATGGAAGGGATAGTTAGGGAGTTTGGGATGAACATACCGCTTTATTTTAAATGAGTAATCAACAAGGACCCGCTGTATAGCACAACTCTGCTCAATGTTATGAGGCAGCCTGGATGGGCGGGGGTTTGGAGGAGAATGGATATCTATATATGTACGACTGAGTCCCTTTGCTGTCCATCTGAAACTATCACAGCATTGTCTACCAACTATATTCCAATACTGAATAAAAAGTTTTTTTTAAGAAAGAAAATGCTCTCCTTTAAAAGCACAAGATGCAGGTCCTCAACACCACTTCCCGCATTAACCTTATGGGCCTTGATTCCCTCATCTATAAAATGGGCACAAGAGGACTGTACAGAAAGTATTGCCATGAGGGTAGGAGACACAAGCATGAGGCACAGAACCTGGTGCAGAGGAGGTCGTCTTCTGTCTGATTCCGCTTCCTCTCGTCCCACCTCTTGGCATCAACCATTGTACTCAACTTGCCAGAAATGCCTTTGCAGGGACCTCAGCTGACCCCGGCTCCAACATTTATTTATAAATGTCACTTTGGGCGAGTTTCCTTTTATTCTCTGGGCCTTCACTTCCTCGCCACTGCGTTGGTGGTGCCACAGCAAAGAGAGCTACGAGGACGTTCGAGACCTTCTGCATCAGCCCTGGCATTACCTGCCTACTAAGTGCCTGCCCAGCCCCTTCTTTCCTTAGCATCACAGCCCATCGGGCTCAGCTCCTCAGCCACGGCCAGAGTGACGGTGCTCTTGCTGCCCTAAAGACCCGACTAAAGAAGATGAGAGCCACCCCAGGTCAGAATTTTAAAAACAAAACTTACTTGGATGTGAAAAATGCACCCGTGTTTCTTTGGCTGGTTAAAATATTTGATGCTCATCGAATATTCAACAACAACAAAAAAAGGTTTTCACTCCCTGTACTGTCAGAAATGTAATGTAATTATAGCGATGTTAAATATCCCCAGCTGTTCTGAGATATTTGAATCTTAAATCAAGCCTGCCTCTACACATCCTGGGTTGCAGCTGGAGATCCACACCAAGTACCACACCAAGGCAGAGCTGGGGGAAGTTCAAGCGAGAACTCTGGGCTATATCTCCAAGCTTGTTTGTGAGATCTGGGCTTCATCCCAACATCGCTATATGGACCCCCAACCTGGGCTGTTGGCAGCATCACCAAAAAAAGCTGTGTTCCTCAACAGGGCTGTGCAGACTTGTAGGTCATAAGCATCTATCCAAACAGGCTTTCAAATCCATGTGCAGGGAGCATAAAGAGATAGTGTAAAATAAACGGTAATAAAGTGAATAAACACACGTCTCACTCCAGAGCCTCTGAGGTTCTTCTATAAATCAAATTCTTGCCATAATTTGCTCTGCGAGGCTGTGCTGAGCAGCGGAATCAAACCTCATCTGCTTTCCTGAGTGGTAGGCTTAGATTTATGGATGTGAGTTCACAGTGGATGCCCATGCCATTTCAAAGTGGGAAAATAATTTTCGTTAGGAGGGGTTCCAAGAGGAGATTAAACCTTTCACTTTCAGAGATCAGAGAATCAACAACTTTCAGATCAGATATGCTGCTGGAATCAGAAGGGGATGGTCAGTGTATGTATTTTGCAAAAAGAGTAAACTTGCAGAGGAAGAAATAGACACTGTGGTGATATAAAAGCTTAAGCGCAAATATCCTCAGAGTCGATTTCAAGCGTCCCAGTGCCATTCAACGTGACCTTGAGCCACCCAATCTCCCTCTTTGCTTTTTAAATTTGGATCAGGGGACTAAAGAAACCCTCAAAGACTGACCTACCCATATAGGTTTGGGATTAAAAGTACTTAATTATTCCTGGCTAGAATTGTAACAGTGTATAGAAGGTCATGCTATTCTTCCAGCACTTGGAAATTTTTTCTGCAAAGAAGTGAGAGGGGTCATCATTATAATGATGATAAAGATGATAGTGACTTTTCACTTTTATCTAGCATGAACACATCTGTGCTTTTACATTCACGACAGTGGTGGTGCTTTCTGTATCCATACTCAACTTTCATCCACCAGGACTAGACCACACCTGGCTTTCAAGAAATCATTTTTGAACGGATTATTATATTGTCTTTAAGTTTCATAACAGCCCTGCAAGGAAGGTATGATCTCTGCTTTACAAAGAAGGAAACAGAATCTCAACGAAGATAAGCACCTCCCACCCTAACAGCCACCCTGTCAATGCTAGGCAGTCCTGGGAGTTGAACTTGAGTCTGACTCTTGAAGTCACATTCTTCCTACTTCCTCTTACTTTTTCTAGTTGTACTCCTTTCTAGTTGCTGGGGTCCAAATTCCCAATCTGGCATGAATGTTAAACATGGATAAAATACTCCCACGTGGACTATTTTTGAACCAAGCTACATGTTTGTTATGGATTCTTTCATTTTCTAGGTTTTAGGATAGACCCTGATCTTAACCTGGACTTCCCTGGTGGCTCAGATGGTAAAATGTCTGTCTACAATGCGGGAGACCTGGGTTCAATCCTGGGGTCAGGAAGATTCCCTGGAGAAGGAAATGGCAACCCACTCCAGTACTCTTGCCTAGAAAATCCCACGGACGGAGGAGCCTGGTGTCCACGGGGTTGCAAAGAGTCGGACACGACTGAGCAACTTCACTTCACTGATCTAAACCTACTCAGCCTGGTTCACTAGGTGTAACAGAGAGTGTTTTGTACAGCAAATGAGGCCTGTATTAAATTTCTGTTGCTGCTGTAACAAATTACCACAGTCTTAGTAGCATCAAACAGCGCAGTTTTATCAGCATACCATTCTAGGTCAGAAAGCTAAAATCAAGGTGTCAACAAGGCTGCATCCCTTCTGGAAGTTCTGGGGGAGAATCTGTTTCCTTGCCTTTCCTAGCTTCTAGAGGCTACCTGCTTTCCTTGGGTTGCGGCTCCTTCCTCCATCTCAAAGTTGTCCGTGCAGTGTCTTCATATCTCTCTCTGACTCCCTGGCCTCAGCTTCCACGGTTCCATCTTCTCTGACCCTGACCCTCCTGCTTCTCTGTTACAAGGACCTTTGTGATTACATGGGGCCCACTAGGTGGTCAAGGATAATCTTTCCATCTCAAAGCCCTTATTCTGGATTTCCCTGGTGGTCCAGTGGTTAAGAACCTGCAGCAGTGAAGACTGCTGCTGCTGCTGCTAAGTCGCTTCAGTCGTGTCCAACTCTGTGTGACCCCATAGACGGCAGCCCACCAGGCTCCCCTGTCCCTGGGATTCTCCAGGCAAGAACACTGGAGTGGGTTGCCATTTCCTTCACCAACGCATGAAAGTGAAAAGTGAAAGTGAAGTTGCTCAGTCGTGTCCGACCTCAGCGACCCCATGGACTGCAGCCTTCCAGGCTCCTCCATCCATGGGATCTTCCAGGCAAGAGTACTGGAGTGGGGTGCCATTGCAGCCAAAAATAAATAAATAAATAAATATTTTTAATGTCCTTAATCACATCTGCAGAGTCCCTTTTGCCATGTAAGGTAACGTATTCACAGGTTCTGGGGATGAGGACCTCTTTGAGGGGCCATTATTCAGCCGACCACATGGCCTTTTCAATTTGGTTTGATTGACACTGGCTTGACGCGTGGCCCCTGTGCAACGCCTGCTGTGATGTGACATTGATGCCAGAACAACAATGCCTCTGTTATGCACTTCCTCTGGGGTTCACTGGGGAACCCAGGACTCCTCCCCCAGGTACCTTCCTTGCTCCACTCCAGGATGCCCATTCTGTGTGTTTTCTTACAGACCCAGTGAGTCAGATGTGACTGAGAAAGCCCATGGATGCCTCCTTCTCAGCATTCATGGAGCCCAAGCCTTGCCCCTCAAAGTGTGGTCCACGGACTACCAGCATCTGCATCACTTGGGGGCTTGTCAGAAATGCAAATCTCAAGTTCCATTCCAGACCTACCAAATCAGGACCTCTGCCATGGGCCCAGGAATCTGAGTATGCTAAATTTTTAGGAAGCATGGGTCTAGAAGCTTCTCTATTCATCCACAGCCGATTGGAATATGCCAGAACAAACCTGCCTGGGAAGGAGGGCAGGCCACCGGGCAGAGATAAAGAAGGAACCCAACACCTCATCTTAGCAGCCAGTTTGAGCGCTGATTCTTTTTGGCAAGGCACTCAGAAGTCCACTGCCTTTCTCTTAAGAAAATCTTTCAGGGCAGACAATATGCCCCCAAGTCCACCCTGGCCAGGAACAAAGTTGCTAGGGAAAGAAGCGGTATATAGAGGCCATAGGAGGACTGCATTCACAGTTTTTGGCTAATTTCTGTTGCTGTGTCATGTGACCCTGGGCAAGACACTCCACCCTCTGAAGTTAGACAGGCTGCTGCTGCTGCTAAGTCGCTTCAGTCGTGTCCGACTCTCTGCGACCCCATAGATGGCAGCCCACCAGGCTCCCCTGTCCTTGGGATTCTTCAGGCAAGAACACTGGAGTGGGTTGCCATTTCCTTCTCCAACGCATGAAAGTGAAAAGTGAAAGTGAAGTCGCTCAGTCGTTCCCGAATCTTCGAGACCCCATGGACTGCAGCCTACCAGGCTCCTCCGTCCATGGGATTTTCCAGGCAAGAGTACTGGAGTGGGGTGCCATTGTCTTCTCTGTAGACATGCAATAGAGTGCAATACTCACCCTCTGTTCTTACAAGGATAAAATGAGATGGTAATGTATATTACACATTCCTATCCAGGTATGATCACTGGTTTAGTCACTAAGTCATGTCTGACTCTTGTGACCCCATGGACTACGTAGTCTGCCAGGTTCCTCTGTGCATGGGATTCTCCAGGCGAGAATACTGGAGTAGGTTGTCATTTCCTTCTCCAAGGTACGATCACTAAAAGTCGGCTAAGTAGAAATGCAGGTTGGACTTGCCTGGTGGTACACTGGTTAAGAATCCATCTGCCAATGCAGGGGACATGGGTTCAATCCCTGGTCCAGGAAGATCGCACATGCCTTGCAACAACTAAGCCCCTGCATCACAACTACTGAGCCTGTGCTCCGCAACAAGAGAAGCCTCCACAGTGAGAAGACTGAGCACCGCAACTAGAAAGTGAGTAGCCCCTGCTTGCCACAACTAGAGAAAGCCCACACACAGCAACAAGCACCCGGTGCAGCCAAAAAATAGATAAATTTAAAAAACAAACCAAAAACACCTTAAAAAAAAGAAACGCAGGTTAATCTAGCCAAAGCTGCACTGGGATTTCTTTGTAGGAAAAACTGTGACGTAGGGAAAGGAGGGTTGACTTTGGAATCCTAAGATCAGAGTCTATGTCTGTGACCTTGGGTGAGTTACTGAACCTACTCACTTTCTTTATCTGTATCAAGGAAAGAGGAATACTTTTCTGTCTGGTCCGTTGTTGGGCTGGAATAAAATAATGAATATAAAAGGACCTGGCAGAGAGCTCAATAAATGTGTGCAGAATCAGAGGAAACAATTTACTAAGCAAATTAATAGTATAAACAATGGTGTCAGGGGAGATATTTGACATGCTCAGGAGAACAAACTTCCCCAGTACGTTCATGGCCTCTATTTGTTTTACCAACAATTCATGTTCCAATTATTCGTGAGTCATTTGTTTGTTCGTTAGCGCAGGTCTGAGCTGGAACTCAATTTGGCAATAGCTCCTTAGCCAGGATTTCAAAGTTATCCATGTCCTTGAAAGAATGAATATGGGAATTTAGTTCAGGTTATGGCTACATGAAAACATTTGCATAACTCCTGAGTAAGTTCCCCATGATAGACCTATAATATTTCCATTGGCTGCAAGTCCATCATGGATCCTAGGAATGGCTTTTCCTTCTCAGGGTGGCAGGGCTTGGAAACCAGGATAAATTCCAGGGGCTGTACCAACTTGTAGTGAAAGAAATTTTCAGTGAAGGCTTGACTGTATGGGACACCTTCTATGGAAAGATTTGTTCTCACTAGCATCTTTGAGAGTTGGTAGAATGGTGTTAGAGAAGGAAACGGCAACCCACTCCAGTGTTCTTGCCTGGAGAATCCCAGGGACGGGGGAGCCTGGTGGGCTGCTGTTTATGGGGTCACACAGAGTTCGACACGATTGAAGTGACTTAGCAGCAGAATAGTGTCATCAAAAAGAATATCAGCTTCCGAGCTGGACTAATCTTTGGTTGAATCTTAACTCTGCTGCCTCTGAGCTATGACTTTGTACCTCTCTTGAGCCTCCGTTTCCTCATCTGTAAAATGGGTGCCATAATAGTCATTCGATTCTGGTGAAATTGATGTGACCCATTTACATAACAGGTGCCCTGTACAAATCCTGGTGCTTCCCTAGTGGCTCAGATGGTAAAGGATCCGCCTGGAAAGCTGGAGAAGCGGGTTCAATCCTTGGGTCGGAAAGATCCCCTGGAGAAGGGAATGGCAACCCACTTCAATAGTCTTGCCTGAAGAATTCTAGACAGAGGAGCCTGGCGGGCTACAGTCCATGGGGTCTCAAAGAGTCGGACACGACTAGCAACTAACGCTTTCATACGAATCCTGGGCTAGAGTCTGTCCCCCTTCCTGCACGGGGAGGCACACTCAGTTCTGCAGGACAGTTTACTGCAAACAGTGGGTTTGGGCTCATCTTTGTGGCCCAGTGCCTGGCAATCAGTAGATGCTCAATGTGCACCACTGGACTGAATCTCTGAGTAGCCGATCCCAGCAAATCACTGAGGAGAACCAAAGTGACTGATGCGCAAACCGAATGGTCTGGTTATTCCTCCAGCCCTTCTCAATTGGGCAGACATCTGATTGATGCCTTCATGACCAGCCACAGTGGCCCCCGAATAGCCACTATCAGAATCAGCGTGACGTGGGTCCATTTGGGTATCTACAGACCTGAGCAGAACTGACATCTGATTCCCCAAACTGATTTCCCCAAAGTCACATAACTGGGGGAAGTCTTTTCATGTTCCTTGCATAAATGTCTATTTAATCACCATCCTGTCTCTAGCACTCCAATAACGTGTACATTTCCCCCCGCTTCATCACCGCAAAGACGCAAAATGGTTGGCTGAAGAGCATGGGCCATCTGCAGTAGTTAAGCCCTATTTTCCCCTGACTGCTCACTTGGATGGAGAACTTTGCAGCTAAGTCCCATTAGTCATTTGGCTCCTGCTCTCATTTCACAGAGGAAGCTGCAGAGGCCAAAGTCACATAGGCGGGTCAGGGCAGAATAGAGGCTGGATTGGTCTTCCCAGAAAAACCTCTGCCCCACCAAACCTGCTCCTTCCTCATCCAGCTATGTAGCTATGCCTTTGTGGCCCTGAGGATTTGGGTTCAGATCCCAGCTTTGCTATATGCTGGCTCTGTGACTTTCAGCTTAACTACAGAACTGCCCAGAGGGGCATGTCCCCCATCAGCCAAATGGCGATGATTACACAACCTTTTAGGGTGATTGTGAAAATTGAGATGGTGTGAAACGTGCTCAGCTTGGGTCTGGCACATCGCAGCCGCCCGGTACTATTTGCCTTCGTCCTTCGCTCGAAATGTTCACTGCAAGTAATATGAACGGAAATAGCTCACATTTATTGAGTCCTTACTGGGTTCCAGAAACTCTTCTAAGCATTTGACATGTATTAGCTCGTTTATCCCTCTTTCTCTAAAGGCAAAGGTATCTTTCTCTCCTCCCTGAAGCCATCCATCTTCACAACTATTGGGCTGCCTGGCCTAGCACCACTTCAACGGAATTTGCTGATTTTAAACAACATGTTGCTGAAATGATTTCTTGTTTTCTGTGGCTGGCTTGCAGCAGCCAGCCTGCTTCCTGTGACAAAGTGTGATGAAATCACATGCTGTTGTCTTGGCTTTTAGTACAGAGGACCGGTCCAAAATCTGCACTCAGGGTTGACTCCTGCAGATAGGGGGAGAGGGTGGTGCACGGTTAGGCAATGGGGGGCAGGGAAGGCTGGAATTCTGATGGAGTTAGGAAAGGGGGTGACAGCTGGATGGGGGTTGGGACCAGATGAGATCTCCCTGTCAGTGTGACAGCCAGCAATGAAAGAAGTCAGACATTTTGCTACAGAGTTCAAAAACTTAGTGTGGCCTCCAGGTGTTCACACCTTTGCATTGTTGTCATTGTTGCTGTTGTTGAGTTGCCAAGCGGTGTCTGACTCTTTGTGACCCCATGGACTACGGCACACATGGCTTCCCTGTCCCTCACCATCTCCCGGAATTTGCCCAAACTTGTGTCCATTGAATAGGTGCGTTGTTACTATTTCCCCAACTCATCATATCCAGCCCCAACCCCAAGCCCTGTGCACAGCTTTGAGCCACACTCAGCCCCAGAAAGGACGTGTCCAATTTCATTCTCTCATGTCTCCATTCTCCCCATTCGCACAAGGTGCCCCCTCTCCATGAAGCCCCGTTTCTCTCCTTCTCTACCTTGGAACTCCTACTGATCCTTCCAGACTCAGCTCCGATGTCACCTCCTCCCAGAAGCCCTTAGAGATCCCTAGTCTGCTCTGGGTATTCCTTCTGAGCCCACGCAGCACCTCTGGACTCCTGGCATCTGTTGCTGCTATCTCTTTCTTCAACAAAACTGCAGGTTCACGGAGGACACACCCCATGCCTTATTTAACGCTACATCCCCAGCAGCTAGTTTAGAGCATGACATACAGTTGACACTTAGTATACATTGGGTGTTGGAATGAATGAACCAGGAAATGAGCACATCGCCACTCAGGTAAGTGCTCCTGATAAGAGATGATAATGATATTGATCATAATTAATAACTGCTACCATGAGATACAAAGACTGTGCCTATCTCTTTATCATATTATAACAACAGCTCTTGAATACTGAGCTCCTATGCTGTTCAGGCTGGAGAAGGCAATGGCAACCCACTCCAGTACTCTTGCCTGGAAAACCCCATGGATGGAGGAGCCTGGTAGGCTGCAGTCCATGGGGTTGTGGAGGAGCCTGGTAGGCTGCAGTCCATGGGGTTGCGAAGTCGGACATGACTGAGCGACTTCACTTTCACTTTTCACTTTCATGCACTGGAGAAGGCAATGGCAACCCACTCCAGTACTCTTGCCTGGAGAATCCCAGGGATGGCAGAGGCTGGTGGGCTGCCGTCTATGGGGTCGCACAGAGTCGAACACGACTGACGTGACTTGGCAGCAGCAGCAGCATGCTGTTCAGGCAGGGGCTGGTCACTGCATACGTATTATCTTCTTCCCAGCTTTCAGGGGCTTAGCGAGGGAGGTACACAGCTAAAAAGGGACAAAGCCAAAGCTTAAACTGAGGTCTGCCTGGATGCTTCCTCTGACCCTTGCCTCCTCCCAGAGAACATCACTGCTTCTTGTCATTGGGCCCTGACTGGCCTCTGTCTACAGCTGTTCCCAGACCCTTAGGCCCTCCTCCGAGGCCCCATGCCCACAGAGCCTGGCCTCATCATTCCCCGTCCTGTCCAATTACTGGGGAAGGCTGGTCTTCCCGCCCCCAGGAAAGCCCAGAGCGGCCAGAGTGTTCAGAGCCTGAGGTCCACGGCAGAAGCCAGGGAAATCACATGGACAGTTGGAAGCAGAGCTGCTTTGTCTGACCACTGAGTGATTAACCATTTCGCAGCTGTGACAAACATAGAGAGGAGTTGCACGTAACCACATCCTGAATGGCCTGCGGACTAAAACCTGACAGACACGCCCCACAGCCCTCTGATCTCCCCTGTTGAGCTTATTTCTAGAGCCTGAGGCCAACAGGATAGAATGAGATATTGGGGCACATCTCCCCACTGGTCCCCCCGGAAGCTCATCCCTCACCTGGGCCACTTAGGGCTTCGGAACCCCAGGTACCTTGGCATCCTCATTCTCTCTCTCTCTGCTCCCCAAAGTAATAAACGCCCCCAAACTGACTGGGCATTTCCTCATTAGAAAGGCATTCCACTGGTACTCCCTGGAGAAATTAACCCAGGAATTCTGGAAAACAATGAGATCTTGAGGTTACCTGGGGAAGGTCTTCACTCCCCAAACCATTCCTGAGTGCTTAACATGCATATCAGGGTCTGTGTTGGGGGCTGAAGATGTCAGGGAAATCAGATCTGATTCCTGCTTGAGTCTGGGCAGTGTGTGTGAGGGGGAAGTGTGGTGACACTCATGCATGTGAGGACTGACACCTAAACGGGAGGCAGAGGGCAAAAAAGAGGAAGGTATCAGTTTCAGTGAGAAGCGGAGGTGGTGGTTGGTCAGGGAAGGCTTCAAAAGAGAGGAAACCCCAGGGCTGGAGGCTGAAGGATGACTGGGCATCCCCAGGTCACCATACGCACTTACGGTAGCAGAGGAAGCAGTCCAGCTGTTGTCAGCTGTTCAGCAGAGCTTGGGCACGTGGTACCAGAGAGAGCATGGCCAGAGATAAGGAAGGGCCCAGGTTCAGGGCCTGAGGAACCAGGACCTGGGACAGGTGAGTCACTGAAGGGTTTGAAGAAATGGGATGCTATGCTCTGAGTGGAACTTTAGAAAGACTGCTCTGACTATAGGGCCAAGGGTGGATGCAGAGGGCAGGGAGCATAAGCTGGAGGCCAGAGACCAGTGAGGAGGCTGATGCCCTTTAAAGGCGGCATTTTTATGGGGACCCAGCACAGTCTAGAGTGTCTATCTCACACATACCTACGTGCATGCTCATTCATTCAGTTGTATCCAACTCTTTGCGACCCCTTGGATTATAGTCCGCCAGGCTTCTCTGTCCATGGAATTCTCCAGGCAAGAATACTGGAGTGGGTTGCCATGCCCTCCTCCAGGGGATCTTTCCCACCCAAGGACTGAACTCACATCTCCTGCACTGGCAGGCGGATTCTTTACCATTGAGCCACCTGGGAAGCCCATAGAGAATGTGGTGTATGTACTATTGTTACCACCACTAGATGGAGCAGGAAATTAAAGAACAGAGAGATTAAGTCACCTGTCCAAGGGCACACAGCAAGTGGTCATCTCAGGATTTGAGCCATCAGTTCAGCCTGAGAGTTCACACTCTTAACCACTCACTATAGTGTTCCTTCATCAGAGCCGACAAAGGCTTGGGGCAGGGTAGAGTGGTTAAAGAAAGGATTCCTTAATGGGCCCACCCACTGTATATTAAGGGCTCCCCTGAAATAGCTTCTGGCCTCCATGGATAGAGGGGTGCAATCTTTAATCCTGAGGCCCTTGGAGAAAAACTACAGCATGAAACGTGATGGCGCTGAAAACTCCCAGGGCAGTACCATGACGTGAAGCCACTAGGGGTCACTTGAGTCCCCAGGAAGGTATGGAAGTAACACTTTGGTTTAGGTGGGTGTGGGCCTGCAAAGTCTTCAGACACAGGAAGGCAGGGTACGGGTGGTCACAGAAGGGTGTACCCCAGTGAGAAGAACTCGATTTTCACCAACTCAGGGCATTCCTGCCAGGGAGACTGAGGTCAGATGACTCCTGCAGGCACTATGTGCTCTGTAGACCCCTAACAAGTGGCCAAGGCTATGACCCCCTTGCAGGGGGCCAGTTTCCACTCTCCCAGCCTTGCTCCCAGAAGGAACAGGATTTGGAGGTGGCTGATGGCTAGAGTCCTACCCAGGGATCCTCTGATAGAAGAGAGGCCCAGGGTCAGAGAGGAAGGTTCCACGTGGCTTCTGTGTGTGCGTCTGGTGGTATACAAAGTTGGACTTTGAGCTTGCTGACTCAGGGCTCTGGACTGCATCTTAGTGCATCCGATCCCTCATCTTTAACATGGGAATAAAACTCTGCCAAAGCAGGGCTGTGGTAAATGTCAAAAGTGAATCCTGGCAGTTAGCCCGCGAGCCATGCTTTGTAAAGCCATCATCAGATGTGCTGAGTTTTCCAGGTGTTGTATAGCTTGGAACTGGAGCTGCTGATCCTTGAATGTAACAGTGAACTTCAGTCTAATTCTAGGGGCTGCTAGCGAGTGGTCAGCCCAAGAACAACACAATAAGCTCCTACAGGCAAACGAGCTCTGTTCCAAGATCACGTTCATGCGTCCAATTTTTAAGTCCAGCAAAGCCAGCCTAGATACCCAACTAACACGATTAGCTATATGGTACCATACTGTAACAGGTTTATAATACTTTTCACACAAATAATACATAAAAAAAACGAAAAATAAAGAAAACATTTTTCATCTTATAGCACAGTACCCTGAAGAGAACAGTAGAACCAACTACATCACCGCTGCTTTTATGCTTATTTCCAGACATCCTGGGCTTGAAATAAAGGTACTGTACTACTGTCTTCTATACAATACTGAACAGTAAAGGACACAAAAACACAGCCACTTGGGGAGGATGCACGCATGTGACAATGTACTCCAGACACATGAACTTATGTGATTGGACAGGCAAAGGTAGGTTTGTATCTTTGAAAGTTCGCAACTTGAAGGTTCGTATGTAAGGGACTTACTGTAAACAATAAAGGCTCATGACCTTCCTTCCTCTTTCTTTGTTAGACGGAACTCAGAATTGTATCTGAAGTCTGGGCGAAGTCACTTAGAAACATATGTTAACAGCACCTCCTGCTTGCTAAGGCGGGGGAACCATGAAATAGGTATTCTTTTAAAGCAAGCTGAAAAGCTCAGGAAACAAGGGATCTTTGGGGAGAGGATAATTCACAGCTACCGCTAACGCAGGCTTAAAGCAAAACAAAGAGAGTAAGACTGAGGCCAGGGTCACTATCCTAGACCAGGACTGGGCCAATCCGCCCATCAGAGCCCTGGCCTGATGGGCATCTGTGCCAACACCTGTTGGAACCAAAGCATCTCTTTATTATCCTAAAAAAAAAAAAAAAAAGCACTGTCAGAGATGAGATGGTCAGGAGGAATGCCTAAAGCTGGTAAAATCACCATCAGAACATTATGAACAAACTACACACATGGACATTCCCGGCACTGGTGGCAAAGCCCAACCCCCTGAAGGGGCATTTACACACGAATGGCTGGCCAGGCTGGTGCCACGCTGAGGCTTGGCACCACAACTCCTCCTAGGCAGACCACACAAAGCAGATACCTTCTGTCTGACAGCTGCCTTATCCAGACTCCAGCATGGGAGAACCAGCACAACAAAACGTTTACAAAGCCTTCAATATCAATTGAGCACAGCTTCACTATCTCTGCCATGCTGCTTTCCCACTGCCGGGCGTTGGCTCCCCTAGAGGGACAGACCCATTCTCACACCTCGTGGGGACAAGGGGCCCCATGGCACCCACCACGGCTCCATTTCCAGATTGCTTCTGACACAAGCTCGTACCAGAAGGGTACTTCCTGACACAAAAAGTACCAGAAGGGGCTGCTGCTTCTCCCACCAAACTAGGTACAGCTTCATCCTCCGCTGGTATTCTGGTGATTTCCTCCAAAGTCTCCCAAATTGGAAGTGTTTGGAAACTCTCGAGTCATAAGCTACTTAGAGTCCCCAGCGAGCTTAGGGGGTCTACCTGATTCTTGCCCATATTTAAAGAGCTTCCTATTGAGTTTCCCAAAGAGAACAAGCCCACACTTCAGACAGGCTTCTCTGTCTTCCCATCCCTTCACCCCCAACACAGAGTAGCTACGTGGAGTACTGTGGATCCTGGGGTGGGGGGTGGGGGTGAGGCCTGGAAGAAAGGGGACTGGTATTCCCAGAGGGGGTTTGGATGCAAAGAGAGAGGCCGGAACAAGGGAGCCAGAGGACTCCTCCTGCAGTGACGTCCGAGTTCCCATAACCTGGAGAATATGCGGGGGACCTAAGACTGGGTTCTGCCCCGGGCCTCTTGGGCTGATATCACCTCCAGGGGCCTGGGGTCCAGCCCCCGGGCTGGGGAAGAGCTGCCAGACCCCGGGGCTGGGGAAAGTGAGGGAGCAGAGGGAGCGGGTTCGCGCAGAGGGCCACTCACGGAGGAGAAGTTGTGCGGGCCGCAGAGCTCGCCGCGGTACTTGCAGGAGAGCAGCATGTCCTCGAGCTGGTGGCCCAGGCGGTCCATGAAGGCGGCGCTGATGCCCTCGAAGTGGCGGGGAGGCAGGAAGAGGCGGAAGTCGGCCAGCTTGCGGAACCACTGGCGGCGCGGCTCGTCCCCCCGCAGCAGCTCGCTGACCAGCGGGCGCGCCGTGCGGTTGGGCAGCAGCAGCCCGAGCCAGTGGCCGGCGTAGTAGAGGTCCCCCTTGGAGAGGCGCGGGAAGCGCAGCGGGTTGTTGTTGCACACGGTGACGGCGGGGAAGGGCAGCTGGCGGCTCCACTCGCGGTGCACACGCGTGTGCGACGGGAAGCTGAGCCAGTAGAGCAGGCGGTTCGAGGACCAGGACAGCAGCAAGCCGAGGGACGTGCAGAAGGCCAGCACCCAGAGCGCCCGCCGCTGGAAGGAGCCCCCGGGCGCCGCGCGCCCCGCGCACATGTGCCGCAGCCCGTGCAGTTTAGCGCGGCTCAGCGACGGCCGCCCTCTGCGGGCGCCCCCCGGCCCCTGCAGCGCCCGCTCGCGCTCGCCGCCCCGGCCGCCCCCGGGCTGCCCGGCCGCCGCCACCGCCGCGGGCGCCGGTTCCTCGCGGGCCATGCGGAAGCGTCCCGGGCCGGTGAGTGCGGCCGCGGGCCGCCCGGCTCCGCCGCTCCGGCTCATTCATTCAGTCCGTGGCTGGCGGCAGCGGCGGCGGCCCCGGCCGGGCGGAGCCGCCATGGAAGTCCGCAGCAGCGGTGGAAGCAGCAGCGGCAGCCGCCGCGCGCAGCCCGCGCCAGGGAAGCGTGCGCCCGAAAGGAGCTCCGGTGGCGCGGCATGCCCGCCCGGCGCCGCCACCGCCGCCTCCGCGGGCGTCCGCCCGGGACCGAGCCCGCCTCGGCCCGCCGCCCCTGGCACGGGCCTTCCCGAGCGCCTCCCAGGCTCTCCTGGCTCCGCGTCCTCCTGAGGATGCCCGACGCCGGCCACTACCTTTGGAGCGGCCCCGCTGGGCGCCGCCTCTCCGGTCCCGGGGTGCTGCACCCGCGTCCCCTTGTCCTGGACCTCGGGGGACCCTGAGCTGAGTCTCTCCGGGCTCCGCCTAATCCCAGCTTTTACGCTGGTCCCGGGAGAGCAGCCACTCGGCCACCATGCCTGATTCGGACATCCCCAAGGGTCCCCCGCCGGTGGCCCGCGGTGCTGGGACACCGTGGGGAGAAGGTGCCGGGGGACGAGCGCCCCCAGAGGCGCGCGGCCGCTCCTGGCTGGGCGGGTGGGGTGGGTGTGTACCGGGATGAACGGTCGCCCTGCTGGCCCTCTTTCCCTTTCCTCCGGGACCCTCCTAACTGCTCCTCTGGCTGCGCTCGGTGGAGACCTGCTAAGGCTCCCCGGAGTCCTGCGCCGCCGGCGTCCTGCGTTGCAATGTGACCGCCCTCGCCCGGGGCTGGGGGCGTCTCAGGGTCCCGCCGGAGGCTGCCGGCCGACGGGCTCCTTCAAGGCTGCTGGCCAGAGGGAAGTGTCGCTTCTCTCCCCGCACGGCTCTGCGAAGTGCCTCGAATTTCCAGAAAAGCCCGATCTCGCCGTCCCTCGCCTCTTCTTTTTCCTGCCTGGGTGCTCCAGGAGCTGGGGACTGCGGAGCCCCGGCTACTCCTCTCGGGGGTGACCCGGACTCGCTGCTCCGCGCGCCGGCTCCTCTCGAGACTCTCAGCACCGCGGTAGCGGCCGCGCCGGCTGCGCTCGCCTCCCGCCTGCCCGGCCCTCCTCGGGGCCCCCGGGCGAACTTGGGCAGCGGCCGCGCGACGCTGGCGCGGCTGGGTTTCCAGCACCTGCTCCTCGGCTCGCCGGCCCGGCGGCTCCGGGCTGGCGGGAGGGGCGGCGGCGGCGAGCGCCGTGCGCTCCCGGAGACGCGGTGCTGACGCGCACGGCTCCTCCTCGCTGCATTTTAATTCCTGGCCACTGTGGCCGCTGCACACCGAGCGGGAAGCCTCTTGCCAGAGCCGGCCGGATGGGGGATGCGCTGCACAGATGTGCCGGGTTGTGAGGGGCTGGCGGGAGAGACATGGAGTAGCAACATTGCGTGTCTGTGGGTCGTGTGTGGATGACTGTGAGGCCACGTCTCACTGTGTCGGGTGGGCTGTCGAGAACCCAAAGCCGCTGTCTAATGTGGGCCTTTGAGCAAGTGTGTGAGTGGGGTGTCAGGCGCTGAGTGTGGGTAGGATGTGCCTGTGTACGTGTGAACGGGCATCTCGGTGTATCTGGTGAGTTTATTTTTGCAGATGCTGTACTGTGGCTATTTGAGTATGTGTGTTGTGTGTAGGATAGAGGGATGGTGTGTATGCTCTACTTGGGTGGACCGTTTGCATTTAGCGGGTGGTGGGTGCCACGTGTGTTGATGTGTGGGTGGATATCGGCAGCTTCTGGACGTGGTGTGTAGTTGGTGTTTTGCATGTGTGCGGTGTGTAGAGGAGTATGTGTGTTGAGCTGCTGGGAGCAGCCCCTGGGTCTCTGGCAGATTGGGCCCAGCAGGGGCAGCCGTGCCTTTTAGGAGCTTCTGGTGTCCCCTCTTAGCCACTTCCCTGGGGAGGTCTGCTGCTCGCCCCTGACCGCAGTCCACCAAGCACAGCCTCCCTGGACGGGCAGGAGGGGGAGAGTGACTTCCGTGGACCTGAGACCCCAAGTCTGCCATTCTTACAGCAGGGTTCCTACAGCTGCTTAGCTGATGATGTCTTTCTTCCCTCCTGGGCAGGTTCAAGGTCTTCCACTAACCTCTGGGCACTTTGGACACTTTCATTCAGCTTTTTAATTAATCAATTAAAGTCTTTATTGGATGTGTTTCAATTTTGCTTCTGTTTTATGTTTTGGTGGGGTTTTTTGGTCCTGAGGCTTGTGGGATCTCAGCTCCCCAACCAGGAATCTAACCTGTACTCCCTACATTGGAAGGCGAAGTCTTAACCACTGGACTGCCACGGAAGTCCCTAGCTTTTTAAAATGTTCCGCCTTGGTGTGTCTCATTCACTTGGGGAAGAAGCTCCTGAAGTTGGGTTTTGCTAAAATTCTGCTCTGGATTCGGTTCCTTGAAGACATCTGTTGCTGGCTTTGGGGGAAGGTTCCGAATGTACCAGTTTCGTGGGGGCTCTGACAGAGGCTCACTTACCCGGGCTTCAGTCTGGTCCCAGCAGCCCTGGGAGGGGGGCCACTGTGACACATATCCTGGCCAAGGTCGGGGGAGCTTGGGAGTTCAGTGAAATGACTGATGAAGCAGCCAGACATACCCCCGCATCACAGCCCTGGGGCAGCACAAAGCCCTGTCCTGTAGAACCTTTGAGACCTTTTATGTTTCTGATTTGTTCGGCTGTTATGGGCTTTTTCTTTCTTGTTTTGTTTTGTTTTTTCCCCCTTGAAATGTACACATGCAGTTTTTGGTTGCCTGAGCATCTTCTCTGCCGTGGCTTCTCCTGTTAATTCTTCAGATGGGTCACCTCTTCACAGAGAGGAAGGGTATCCTGCATGGGCCCCAGGGCTCTTGGCACAGAAATCCAGAGGCAGACACAGGGGTGATCCCAAGTGATCGCGGGCTTTCTTTTTGGCACATGGATGCAGTGCGTTTCCTACACTGCCTGAAATCCCCCCCACCAACTTCTTGACCAATACTTGGACCAGCTCTGTGAAGTTCTGCCCTTTCCTCAAATCCCAGCTGAAACATTGCCTCCTAGGTAACTGGATTGATAGGCCCATCATAGCCTTTGTATAGCGCCTTGTCACGTGTGTGTCTAGGCTTTCCTTCTGGACGTGAGCCCTTTGAGGACAGAGACCACATCTCATTCTCATTTTTGCCTCTATCTCTTAGCACAGTGCCCTGGCACCTAGACAAAACACATCAAGATGGGGAAGAGGAGAAGGGAACTAAGATTTCCTGAATATTCCTATATGCCAGGCAACTGAACCAGACACATATTTAATTTCTCATTCCAGCCTTGGGGGTGGGGGGCGTGTGGTATTTTTACCCTCTTTTTACAACTGTCGAAAGGAGTTGAACTCAGCTCTAACTCATTCCAAAGTCTAAGCTTTTCCTTTCCCATCCTGCTGCTTTCAAAAGCATGAAAAATAATAACCGTATAATAAATGTAGGTCTTCCTAATCACTAGGACATGTTCCAAGTGACTTACGTTAAAAACAAGTGTCAGGACTTCCCTGCTGGTCCAGTGCTAAGACTCCGAGTTCCCAATGTGGGGGATCTGGATTTGGTCCCTGGTCAGGAAGCGAGATCCCACATGCCCACAAGGAAAGAGTTCACATACTGCCACTAAAGACACCGCCTGCGTGCCACAACGAAGACCTGGCACAGCCAAGTAAATAAAGAGTAAACCAAGCCTGCCAATGCAGGAGATGCAAGAGATCTGGGTTTGAGCCCTGGGCCGGGAAGATCCCCTGGAGTAGGGAATGGCAACCCACTCCAGTATTCTTGCCTGAAAAATTCCATGGAGAGAGGAACTTGGTGGGCTACAGTCCATGGGGTTTCAAGGAGTTGGACACGACTGAGCACCACCACCGAGAGCAAACCCAAAAAATGACAGAAAAAAAAAAGTGTCATAAACATTCTAAATGTTTAACCCTCAAAATAATCCGATGAGGCACATATGAATATTGCTGTTTACTCCAAAGGAGAGGACTCCTGACCACAGAGAGCTTGAGTTTCTCACCCCTAAGCCACGCAGCTTAAGCAGGAGAGCAGCCTTTCAGTGCAGGCAGCCCGTCTCCAGCCCCTGTGCTCTTAAACCCTGCCCCACGGCATCGGTGCTGTCAGAGCTACACTGACATGACAGCTCTCGTGAATCAGGCGAGCTCTCTTGGCTGAAAAAACAAATTTACAAGGCAGTTCCTGAACTGCCCCATGTGACCTATCCACCAAGAAGTTCACGTTTAGCATTGTGATTTCCCAATCATAAGCTTTTAAGAAAATTTCCCTTTTCCTGTTTGTCGCTAAAACATCTGTCGCTCCACACCTGGCTTCCTGGCCTTCGGTGTGACCTTTGGGCACCAGCCAGCCTGCATTTCTGGTGGGTGACCACCACTGCCAATTATCAGCTCTTTCTCCCACGAAATGAGTTTGCTGGGAGGGAAGGCCCATTGAAGTCAGTATGATTTTCTGTTTTTATAATCCTGTTGTAGGAGCTGACAGTTGTGGGCTTCATCAGGCTTCACTGGAGCCCTTGACATTCCTGCTTATCCCCAAATCCCTGCTGCTCAGGGGCATGGTTATTGGAATGCATTATGTTGCTCAGTCGCCCAGCTGTGTTCGAATTTTTGTGATCTCGTGGACTGCAGTACTCCAGGCCTCCCTGTCTCTCACCATTTTCTAAGTTTGCATCAGTGACGCCATGTCCATTGCATCGGTGTCCACTATTTATCCATTGCATTGGTGAAGCCATCCAGGCATTATGTCCATTGCATCGGTGATGCCATCCAGGCCTCTCATCCTTTGATGCCCTCTTCTCCTTCTGCCCTCAATCTTTCCCAGCATCAGGGACTTTTCCAATGAGTCAGCTGTTCAGATCAGGTGTGCTCCAGTATTTTGGAATGTACCTTAGGTACCACCTCACCCAGTTCTGCGGAATCCCTGCTACACATCCCATCAGTGACAGTCCACTGGTAACTGATTGTATTCCAAAACATCTGACAGTGTTTAAAGCTCCCTTTTGTCACATTGGAATCAGTCTCTTTGCAAATGTCTCCTAATTTATCCCTGGGGAGCCACACAAAATAAGTTTGATCTTTCTTTCACATGGGAACCCTTCAAAATACTTTATAAAATCAAAGTACATCCGTGGTGAAAGGGGCGCCAGCAGTCAGCCTTCTAGCCAAATCTTCAAGAAAGTCTTTTCTTCTCCAGATTAAATGCCGTCAGCTCCTTCATCTGTTTCTCCTGCGTTTTCTGCTCTTGGGATGGGATCTCGGATGTTGATGTCTTTAAAATGGTCCCATACCCATTGGTACGAACCCACCAAGCCCTTTACTTCAGACCTGATCCTTCCAGAACCTGATCTTTCTTCTGATGGTTGTGGGTTCTTTTCTGCCCCCATCACCACCTCTGGGATTAAGTGGAAGTGGTGGGAGGGAAGAGGAAAGCGTCGGCAGTAACAATGTATTCTTGGTGGCTCTGCTTAAGATGCCAAGTGCATTTTCTTTTAGGACTCCTGGTGATGAGCTGACACTGCTTCTCCTCCTAGAGTTCATTGCTATTACGGGGCAGGTGGGCTTCTGTGGGTCTATCTGTGAACCTAAATAGCTCGCCTTTTCTTCCTTCTTTCTCTTTGTTTTTCTTTTTCTGACCCTGTACTGCCCTGGGGTCCCTATCGCTCTGCCTCTCTCTTTCCTCCCTTCTCTTTTTTCCTTTTCCTTCCTTTCTTCTCTTCCCAATCTCTGCTTAAAGCCTTGAGGTTCCCTCTTATTCTTAGCTCATGTAACTGGTGACCTCTGAGCTCAATGAGGCGGCTACAGTGCCACAAGATCTCAGCCAGTGTTGAGTGGTCATGATGGGGGCTCCAGAGCTGCTAGAAAGGGCGAGCAGAACGTCACCAGGGTTTTGATCACTGGGCACCTGATTTCCCTATCCTTCCCAGCCTCCCTCCATGGGGCTGGCACTGGAGTTGCTGTTCCATCTCACTTTGCACATACTTCAGCCTCTCCACTGCTTCCCCCACTCACTCTATGGCTTTCTTATATTATACTTGGCCCCGCCTAGTACTTTCTTCTTCCAGGCTCTTTCTTAGATTTCTTTGAAATTTTTTTTTTTTTGGCAGTTTTTGGTCATCCTCATTTTACTGGAGTTTAAGCTCTCAGCTTCTCATCTTTCACCAGCACTAAATCCCAGGGCTCAGAGGGCAAACAAGGGCACACAGCCAGCAGAAGAAAGATGGGGACTGGAAGGACCAGGTACAGAGTAGAGGGCTGGTAAGTTCATGCTCTGCTGAACCACTGTGCTCCAGGGTGAAAGCAAATCCTGAAAGATGGGAGGATGTAATGTAACCTAATGTCTAATTGAACCCCTTCACTCTGGAGGGTGGGGGCAGCAGGATGAAGCAGAGGTCCAGAGAGGGGAATGGCTTGTATAAATCACACAGATGGATGCTGAGAAACATACAACCAGAACCCAGATTCCAGCTTCTGGTTTGTTCTCTGCTCACCCTATGTAATGGGCTTCCCTGGTAGCTCAGCTGGTAAAGAATCCTTCTGCAAGGCAGGAGACCCGGGTTCGATTCCCAGGTCAGGATGATACCCTGGAGAAAGGATAGGCTACCCACTGCAGTATACTTGAGCTTCCCTGGTGGCTCAGATAGTAAAGAATTTGCCTGCAATGCGGGAGACCTGGATTAGATTCCTGGGTTGGGAAGAACTCCTGGAGGAGGGGATGGCAACCCATTCCAATATTCCCTCCTGGAGAATCTCCATGCACAGAGGTGCCTGGTGAGCTAGAGTCCATGGGTTGCAAAGAGTCAGAATAAATTTTCAACAATCCATTTTGAAACCAGAAAAGTATTCACATGGTCAAAAAGGACAAAAGAGTAAAAAGTTTAATAAAACAGTCTCTCTACCCCTCACCTTCATGGCCACTCATCTTTCCTCCCTGAAGGCCACTAATGCTATCAATTTGTTGTATAATTTATTAGTGATACTTATGAATATACATATGTGTGTATAATCACCATATGTCTCCCTTTTCTCACGCAAATGGTTGCATTCTGTGAATACCATTTACTAGAGTAATTGTATTCTATATTCTTCACAGCTTTTTCTTCTCTGTGTTTGCAGTTATTTTATGGTTGCCTTCCTTTGGCATCTCATTCCAACTTCTGTTATTTTCCTCAATTTCTCATTTCACGTTGTCCTGCTCTTCCATCCAAAAATGAGAGTGGGTCCTATGGCAAGGTGGTACATAGAGCTTGCTGTTTTATTATCAGATTTTCCGTTAACTCTTTGTTAGACATGCTGATGGATGAAAGCCCTCGTGTGGATAATCTCAAACAGCAGGCAGTGCAAAAATATGTCCATTTGGTGCTGAACAGTATTAGATGATGCATTTGCAAAGGATTTAATTTTCTAGTCATATTTTCTTTAAACTAATTATAACACACACACACACACGCACAAACACAGGCAAAATTGAGTGTCCTGAGCACACAGCTCCAGTTGGTTTGGGAAAGTGGTCCAAATATGCATTGGTAGGTAGAGAAAGCCAGTTTTGGATTCAGAAATTTCTGTGACTAATATAGAGAGCAGGTAAGACACACCCTTGAGAGAAACAGAGGGTGTCACGGCCAAAAGCGATCTTAGTGAGCATGCGGTTACTCTTAGAAGAGGAAATCGATAAACAAAGTTTAGTGACTTGCCCTGGTCACTGGGAAGTTGATTTTATGATGGTGATGATGATGGTAGTGATGTTGGGTGATGGTGATGATGGTGGTGGTTGATGGTGATGGTGATGATGGTGTTGATGATGTTGGATGATGGCGATGATGGTGTTGATGATGATGGCGATGATGGTGGTGGTTGATGGTGATGGTGATGGTGGTGATGATGATGGTGATGGTGATGATGGTGTTGATGATGGTGGTGATGGTGATGATGGTGGCGATGGTATTGAATGATGGTGTTGATGATGATGGTGGTGGGTGATGGTGATGATGGTGTTGATGATGGTGATGATGGTGGTGGTTGATGGTGATGGCGATGATGGTGGTGGTTGATGGTGATGATGATGGTGATGGTGATGATGGTGGCAATGGTGTTGAATGATGGTGTTGATGATGATGGTGATGATGGTGGTGGGTGATGGTGATGATGTTGGATGATGGCGATGATGGTTGTGGTTGATGGTGATAGTGATGATGGTGATGATGATGGTGATGGTGATGATGATGATGGTGATGGTGATGATGGTGGCGATGATGTTGATGATGGTGATGATGGTGGTGGTTGATGGTGATGGTGATGATGGTGTTGATGATGATGGTGATGATGGTGGTGGGTGATGGTGATGATGTTGGATGATGGCGATGATGGTGGTGATGATGGTGGTGTTGATGATGGTGATGATGTTGTGGTGATGATGGTGGTAGTGGTGAGTGTGATGGTGGTGATAATGGTGATGCTGATGCTGATATTTGATAGTGAGAACTAATTGTCAGGCACTGTGCTTGACATGCATGAGCTCATTTAACCCTCACAGTAACCTTATGAGGTATGTGTCACCATTGTAGCTCTTCTGCACAGGAGGAAACTGAGGCAGATTGGATAAGTAACTTGTCCAGTCAGTACATGTTTTGGCTCTGAAGTACAGGGCTGAATTAGGTGAAATTATGACTGTAGTGGATATTGACTGAGCACCTAGCATGTGTCAGACACTGTCCCAGGCATGGGAAATGCAGCATCTACTAAGACGTGATCTCTGTCTTAGCTTGCGGTCTAGTGGGGGGTGTGGGTCAGAAAGTACATACTTGTATTAAAGTATGATAAATGCTATGCCAGAGTGTGTGGAGAGGGCTCCTGTCCCTTGGTCTGAGAGCAATCATCATACACTGAATTTGGTTTCCAACTGAATTTCCCCATGCATTTTCATTTTCTCACCCAACTCATGGAGAACTGTTTGACTCTGTCTACAGGGATCCACGTTGGAGCCAGGATCTGAGACCAGAGGCAGCACCAGCAGAAGTCCATGTGGAGGAGCCCTGACCCATGACATCCATGTGCCCACATTCACATCCTCCTCCCGATGTGGGTTTTTGTGTCCTTGGTGGTGTCCTGTTGACCTGTGACATTTACTTTCTGAAGCCAGATCACATCAATAATGAATCTCTCTCTTCCTCCCCATCACCTTCCCTATTCTGGGTTTAGGCTTGAATAACTGGGTGTTGGTTGTAACTCTAACCATAAAGTTAGCAGAGCAATGGAGCTTTGCACCCTTTTCTACCTAATTTCCTCTCCCATACACATAACAAAACTCATTAAAACAGTTAAGCATAATAACCGTCTCTAGTATAGTTACCATCCACTCATGGTACAAAAAGGCAGGCAGTTAAAATCGGATTTAATGACAGATAAAACCCGAGGTACAATTAGGCATTTTATTTCTCAATTCCTTGGCTGTCCCCTTCTCAGCCATGACTTAGTAGTACCCTGGCTCTCACCTCCCCTTCGGGGAGCACTCACTAACCAGCCCTGAATCTGTCTTGCAGACAGACCCTCTGCAGTGACTCAGAGATTTCAGGCTGGGTTGATTTGTCAAAAGCCTCCTTCCCGGCTGCCTTCCCTCGAGCCACTGCTTTTCTCTGGCTCTGCCACCAGCAGTTTGTTTACTTCCTTCCCCTTATAAATGACCCGGGCCAAACCACTACCTCGGGTTTCTCTCCTCCTGGTTTATCTTGCCTGTCCACCCACAGGAGGGGCAGATTGGGAGGGGTTTTGTACATTTTTTTCCAGTGGTACAGACCTCTGTGATTATCCAAATAGAAGACAGGGCACAAAAGGGCAGGGAAGGAAAGGCAGGATAAGAAAAGGAAAGGGGAAGGGAGGAGATGATGGGGAGGGAGGGAGAGAAAGATAACACAGCATCTGCTGGGTGCCTATCACATACTATTACGGACACCACGGAATGTTTTTTATTTTTTAGGCTGCATCATGCTGCTTGTGGGATCTTGGTTTCCCAACCAGGGATCGAATACAGGCCCTCAGCAGTGAAAGCACCAAGTCTTAAGCACTGAACTTCCAGGACATTCCCCCACGTGATGTTCTTTCATGACAGTTCACGATAATATGATCCCATTTTACAAATGGGGACATAGAAATGTTATCCTTCTAATCCTACTCCCTCTGTTGCTGGTTTAAGCACAGCTCAAACCATAATTACCCAATGCAACCACTCACTGAGCTGGATGTCAAGCACTGAGTTAAGCCTCATCTTCTAGATATAGAAAATGGGGCTCAGAGACAGGAAGTTACCTGCTTAGGGTCACACAGAGTAAGTCGCATAGCAGCCGAGCCAGGATTCCAACCCAGGTCTGACTCCAACGTGTTGTTAATTATTAGAAAGGCAGGAAATTGGGAGTTAGAAGAGAGAATAGATAACGTGGGTGGCAGCATAATTTAGAGTTTTGCAAAAGCCCTCAGGGAGATGGAGGAAGTGAAAACAGAAGCCAGGTTCTCACTATCGGCAGTGCATATGGGGCTCTTTTTTCCCCCAGTTTCAGTACGATGCATCATGGACAGAGCTAAAAAGTATAGGAGCTCAGAGGCAAGGAAGAGGTTTAGGGGGCTTCCCCAGTGGCTCAGTGGTAAAGAATACACCTGCCAATGCAGGAGACACGTGTTCGATTCCTGGTCCAGGAAGATCCCACATGCTGCGAAGCAACTAAGCAGGTGCTCCACAACTACTGAGCCTGCGCTAGAGGCCGGGAGCCGCAACTGCTGAGCTCTGGTGCTGCAATTACGGAAGCCCACGCACCCTAGAGCCCATGCTCCACAACAAGAGAAGCTACCGAGTCCCCGAGCGCCACAACTAGAGAAAGTCTGTGCAGCAAGGAAGACCCAGCACAGCCAAAAATAGGTATATAAATAAATACACTTATAAAAAAAAAAAAAAGAAAGAGGTTTAGGGAAGTACACATGAGTACAAGTGCTATAGGCTGAGCCAAGTAAGTTGAAGAAAGCCCCACAAAATATTTCCTCTCTCAACATCCAAATGATGAAACACACTGAAAACCATCACGTGGCTGCAAGGTGGGAAGCCATCTTTACAAACCACAGACTTTGAGCCTACTGTCTCCCTCCCTCCTTCCTCTCCTCTCTTCCAGACCTCAGCTTTGCTTTCTTCTTTTAATCAATACTTCTCTAGCCCAACAGTGCTTAAGTTTACTCATTCAATAATTCGCAGCAGCCTACAGTACTAACACACAACGTCAGATTCAAAACAGCCTTCTGAAAGCCCCGGAGTTATAAAGGTAAGTTCATTAGCTCAATGTGCAATAAGAGCAGAAAACAGTTTGTACCCTTTGACCTGGAAATCCCATGCCCTAGAAGCTTCCCCAAGGAAATAACCCCCAAAGTACAGAGGTATTTGCAATGAGTGCTTTTCATGCTAGGAAAAAAAAAGAAAGAAAGAAAAACAGTTCACATGCCCAACACTAGGCAAACAGCTAAGATAATGATGGTGACAATATGTTCATGGAAAAATGATGTCATTTTTAGAGAAAAGATTAGGACAAGGATGCCGGTGTGTTAAGTTAGAGATGAAATAGCAACAAGTAAAAAGATCTGAGCACAAAGGGTACATGCACCATCCAGGGAAACACCTTTGTACCTGAACAATAGTCAGGGGAGAATTAGGAGAGACAGTGTTTATTAATAAACAGGGTTTTTTGAATTCTTTGATTTCAGAAAAACAAATGAAACATAAGCAAGCTTACCAAAGCCAAGCTTGGAAACAAGGATGCTGTAAGAAGAAGAATTTCTATCTCTAGGCAGTGGGATCTTTGGATCACGAGCCACTGGACCTGGTCCTCTTAGCTAATCTCACCAACCTTCCCGCTGTGGCACTGCCCACGTGCTAATGGAAGCGAACCATAGGTGCTGCCCTGATGTGTCTGGAGCCATCACCCTGAACCCTGCCCAGTCCCATGTGTTCCTCCCGATTCCTGGGTACCCTTCCCCTGCATGACAGGATCCCTGCCTCAGTCTCAATCCCTTTTGAACAAAACCCCGGCAATAGCTCATACGATAGATGCTAAGTGTCCAAATAATAGCTCATAATAAAAGCTGACACGGAGGTGAACTGTCCCCAATATGGGAGAGGTATTTGATGACGATCACACTGAGTTGTTGCTTTCCTGTGTCCTTTCTGCTGGCTGAGTCTCTGAGAACTGTCTCTGATCATGGACACGGAATCTGTACCAAAGAGGAAATGACTTCTGAAACAAGGCGATTTTATGAATGTTTAAAATGTCTAGAACATTAAAGGAATCATATTTCAAAAAACAGAACAAAACAAAAACCAGACTCTGCCTAGAGACCTTACTCTGACTTGTGATTAAACTCACGGCTGGCTGACTTGGTTTGGCGCACTTGACCCCGCCTGGACCTCAACAGTATGAAGGGTCTGAGCCCTTTCTCCAACTGCATCACGCTTCTATCTTTAACTGTGGTTGAAATTCTCCTGGTCTTGGCACCGGTAATATTCTTCATTCCAGTTTAGAGGCAGTTCAAAGAGATAAGGAACAGTTTGAGCAGTCACAATGCGTGCCTCCGAACTAATAATAATGATAAAAGTAGCCTTAATTAATTGAGGATAGTAATGGGGCAGGCATAGAGCTAGGGACTTTGCATGCATTATCGTATTTAACCTCCAAATAACCCTAGTGAACATGGTATTCTTTCTCTTTGTGCCAAAGAGGAACCTGAGGCTGAGAGAGATCAAGTGGATTATTTAAGGTCAAATTCGGGTTTTGCTGATGTTAAATTCTCCTCCTAACCCCTATTACATGATACAACCTTCCAGCCACTATCGCATAGTTTGAGCATGAGTGAACCTTTGATTTTAGGGAGCCTACTTTTACTTTATGTACAATCTTGAAAACTTGCTTGGTTATTTGTTTTTCAGGCTCTCAGGAGAACAAAAATGATATACATCATGAAAAGAAACAAGTAGATTCAAGATTCAAGTACCCTTATATTCAGAGTGTATAGCCAAAGTTGGACCGCAAAGGAGAAGACAAAACTATAAAAACGGGGACTAAAAGGACTGAAAAAAAGATGCCACTTAATGTTGGGTAACCTCCATATGTTTCTAATCACCCTGAGTCTTTTAGCCTCAAAATAAGAGTTGGAATTTACAATGATGGTCTTGAGTTGCCAAGATCACATTTTATTGTGCATAATTTGCATAAGAATATATGAAAGAATGGGATCTTTTTCAGAAGCAGTTTTGGACAAATGGTTCCATTAAAAAAAAAAAGTTGTGGTGCTCAAAAGAATAAATAAATCCTTAACTCTTGGAAATGTTGGCTGTGCAGAAAAACAACTTATTGCTTTGGAAGAGAGAGTCTAAATGACAAAGGTCCATTTCTTTCTTTGGTGCATTGTTGCAGCCGTCACCTTGAACAAGCTTCCCCGCTGTCATTTTGGTTGATGGCCAAACCATCATTCGGTATATAGCTTAACATTTCCAATTGATTACGATGCTGTCAGTTGGGTTATGTTGTGGGTGTTTAGTTGTTCTATAAAAGGGAGTTTTGTGGTATTTAAATGTTTCTTTTCTGTTTCTTAAACTAAAAATAATGACAGACCAATTTTTACCTCATTTTTTTTTTCTCTCCCTGCAGGAAGAAACAATAAAGGAAAAACGGGATTCTATTTGAGAAAACAGTTCTCCTGGTCATGTCTCCATCAGAAACATTTTAGGGTTCTGTTCTGTAGGACTTCAAAGTCTTATGCAAATGGTGATGGAATTCTGACTTAAAGATAGGTGTCAGAAATCAGAATGTTTCATCTAATGGAGCTCATTTATTAGTTTTCTGAAGACGAACTTCCCTTGGAGGATTTTGTGTGCCAGTGTGTGTATGAGTGTGTATATGTGTGTATGCATGTGTATGTGTCTGTGTGTGTATGTGTGTGTCTGTGTGTTGCCCTTTTACATGTTCACACTAATTGACAAAAAGGAATGTGAAATGTCTGTGTGATGTGTTGACAATATATCATTTTAAATTTGGAACTGGACTTTTAGACAGGGGAAGAGAGATTTCATTCATGAATTCTGCATCCCTTTTTCACCTAGAAATCTTGGAATTATCCTCAACTAAGTCCTTACTTTGGAGGAGGAAATGGCAACGCACTCCAGTCTTCTTGCCTGGAGAATCTCATGGACAGAGGAGCCTGGTAGGCTACAGTCCACGGGGTCGCAAAGAGTCGGGCACGACTGAGTGACTTCACTTCACTTTCACTTTCAAGTCCTTACTTAGTTGGGCTTCTGAGGTGCTGCAACGATAAAGAATCTGCCTGCCAATTCAGGAGATGCAAGAGACGTGCATTCTATCCCCGCCCTCCCCCCGTCAGGAAGATCCCCTGGAGTGGGAAGTGGCAACCCGCTCCAGTATTTTTACCTGGAGAACCCCATGGACAGAGGAGTCTGGTGGGCTATAGTCCATGAGGTCATAAAGAATCAAACATGACTGAGGCACTGAGTAGGCACACAAGTTTTTACTATGACTCCCCCCACCACCCCCAACATTCCATTCATCATTAAAGGCTGTCCATTCTGTCCCTAAACTATTCTCAAGCCCCTGGGCTGTGTTCGTTTCTCATGGCTGCTAACTTGGTTCAGGCCCTCTGGTCTACAGCTCACAGCCTACCCCGTTATTATAGCTCTTAATGGGCCCCTTGTCTTGATTTCCTCCCTCGCTGATCCCTTCCTGACCCTATCATTCTGATAATGTCATTCTTCTGTTTGAAACTCTTTAATGGCTCCCCAAGGCTTATGACAGTGCTTCACAGCCTGTGTGTTATGTCACATAATGGGTTGAAGGAAGTGTGGGTATTGACTCTCACAGCTTTGGGGGCAACAGAGCAGGCTTGGGGCAGCAGGAGCCCCAGGGGCTCCTCAGGACTATAGCCTTTACTCCAGTATGCTGTAGAGATATCACCGATTTTCTTCTTGAAAAAATTCCAGAAAGTTCTGGAAAAGCCTAGACTCTAAACCCCTTTTCACCCCAGCCCTATTTATTCCATCAGCCTCTCCTGCTACATCCTACCCCACAAACCCTTTACCCCAACCACCTAAGCTTCCTGCTTTTCCATCTTCAATCCATACCACATTTTTGAAACTTTCTGACTTTGAAGTTGCCATCTTCCCTTTTCTTCTTGGTGAACCTGTCACTTTTTAAAGATTTATTTATTGATTTTTGGCTGTGCTGAGTCTTCATTGCTTGGCATGGGCTTTCTCTAGTTGGGGTGAGTGAAGGCTACTCTTCGTTGGGGTGTGTGGGCTTCTCATTGCAGTGCCTTCTTTTGTTGCAGAACACAGGCTCAGTAGTTGTGGCTCAAGGGCTTAGTTGCTTGAGGCATGTGGGATCTTCCCAGACCAGGGGATTGAATCCACGTCCTCTGCATTGGCAGGCGGATTCTGAGAAGGCAATGGCACCTGACTCCAGTACTCTTGCCTGGAAAATCCCATGGATGGAGGAGCCTGGTGGGCTGCAGTCCATGGGGTTGCTGAGAGTCGAACATGACTGAGCGCCTTTACTTTCACTTTTTACTTTCATGCATTGGAGAAGGAAATGGCAACCCACTCCAGTGTTCTTGCCTGGAGAATCCCAGGGACGGGGGAGCCTGGTGGGCTGCCGTATATGGGGTCGCACAGAGTCGGACATGACTGACTCGACTTAGCAGCAGCAGCAGCAGCAGTTCTACCAGTGAAGTCCTGAATATAAGCCAGCTACGGGAAATTCGAAAAGTTATTTAAACTCTCTGAGTCTTAATTTTCTCATTTGAAAAATGGAGATAATAATATCTGCCTTGCACTGTTAGCCTAAAGATTAAATAAAATAACATATGTAAAGCATTTAGTACCGAGCTTGGCATGTAGGAAGCACTCGGGTAAATATTTGTTGAATAATAAAGGGTAGTGGCTCTCATTAGCTGTCAGAATTTGCCAATGTACTCATCCCATAATTATGCAAGGGTTGTTAACTCCTCTTTTAAGATTTTCCTATTCATGTCAGTGCAGTAGATTCTACTCTGCTAGGGTGTCAGCTCCATGAAGGAAGGAATCTTGAGTTTATCCACTGGTGCATCTCACACACACTCGACTGGACCTGGCATGTCATAGACCTTAGTAATCGTTGTTGATTGCTTGCTTTCTTCATTTGGCTCCTGGGAAGGTCAAATGGGATGATGCATGTGAAATACTTTGAATGTATACACATCTTGCAAATATCTTACAAGTCTAGAAATTGCCCTTTCAGGGACACTTTTAGTCTCAAGGCTGATGATCAGGCTGAGCTGCCAGCATACAAACAGGCTTGTAGACCCATGTTCTGTGGCATGGCATGTCAGTTCTAGGGCAGTCTGAGGCCCACACAAAACATTGGCATTTTAATTTGTTGGACAGAATTAACCAAGGCAGGCATTCTATTTGTGTCATTATCTTCTGAAATAGATGCTTGAACAGAAAAGTCATTTATGGATCTGTCGGCTTCAGCTCTTATGCTTCTAGTAGCGATGCAATTCTAGCTGTTTTGTCTGCTGAACTTCAGATACCCTTGTTCTCTAGAGCAGGATGTGGCCACCCTTACTAAGGAAGAGGAAGTCATCCTGGGAAGGGCAAGCGAGGGAGACTCAGGGTAGACTTCACGTCAAGTGAGAATGGGAGCTTCTTAGTGATCAGCTGGTCCTGTCTCCTTGGTCCAATTCATAGAATGAAATTGATGCCCAGAGAGAGTCAAGGACTTGTCCCAGGCCACACAGCCAGTGCTGGTATCCCCCTTCAATATTTTTTTCCTTTTACTTTGTACAGCGTCTATAACAGAGAGGAGGAGGCGTTCCAGGCACTGGAAATAACACTAGTAGAAAAACATAGAGTCTGTAGAAGGGCTCCATTCATATGGATTTGGTAGCTCAGGTCTAAACAGAGGCTGAGAAGTGAAAATTCTCTGTATGTGATAGTGAATGAACATAGATAAGGTACAAAGACCAGATTGGGGTGTGCGTGTATGTGTGTGTGTGTATAGTTTATTATTAGCTTATAAAGGGATTTTATTTTTCATTTCATTTGCAGGAAATTTGGGTAGCTAAATAATATGAAGCTTCTAGAAAATTAGTTTCTCAACAGGTAGTGGCATGGATTGGGGGTGGGAAGAAAAGAAGGCAGGGACACAATTACACTCTTCTCCCCTTAAATTAATGAGGGTCTGGGCACAATGGTAACAGTGGAACAGAAGGAAATATTTCCCTGGAAAAGAATCATTAAGGGCTCTGTGTGAGAGAGACAGAGAAGGAAGGAGCATCACGAGATACCTCAATGAAGAAGTGGTAAGAATTACTCAGATGCCAAGGTGATGAAGTGCAGGTCAGGCAAGTAACAAGGCTGATGACAAGCATCCCTGAAAATGCAAAAAAAAAAAAAAGAAAAAAGAAACCCCCAAAAACAAAAAACAGAATTTTATTTAAATGAACAAACTTTAGCTTTTTTTTTTAAAAAAGCCATGCCGCATTCAGAACTTCCCTGCAGTGGAGACTCAGAGTCCTAAATGCTGGACCACCAGGGAAGTCCTTTTATTTAGTTTTTCAAACTTTAGCTTTAATAATAGGAGTTTCTGGCCTGGAATACAGAACCAAACTAATTAGGGAAGGAATGACTCAGTGGCTTTCAGTTTATTATTTAAGAAATCTCTAAATTTATGTGTTTTTATCACAATCAGATGATGTTTACCCAACATTTGATTTTATTATTTATTTTTAGGCCTCACTGCACAGCATGTAGGATCTTAGTTCCTTGACCAGGGATTGAACTCATGCCCCACTGCATTGAAAGTGTGGAGTTTTAACCACTGGATCTCTGGAGAAGTCCTTGTTGTTGCTGTTGTTTAGTCACAAGTCATGTCTGGCTCTTTTCAACACCATGGACTGTGGCCCACCAGTCTCCTTTGTCCATGGGATTTCCCAGGCAAGAAAACTGGGGTGGGTTGCCATTTCCTTCTCCAAGGGATCTTCCTGACCCAGGGGTCAAACCCACATGTCCTGCATTGGCAGGCGGATTCTTTAGTGCTGAGCCACCAGGGAAGCCCTGGGAAGTCCTCACCCAACTTAACAACCATGAACAGGTCCTTTAAACCACCACGTCTACCTCTTCCCCCTTCTCCAAGGGGAGACAGTCCTTTCCTGACCTTCCAGGCCCAAGACAGTGGGCTTGTTTTGTCCTGCTCACAGGACTGCATGCTCTCTGATCCCTGCTCTTTCTTCTGTACCTTGTGTCTCTTCATCTGGACATGACATTGGAATTTCTTCCTATTCTGATTTCCAAGCCCCTGCTGAGTTGCCTTATTTAAACACTTTGTTGCCTGGAGCTGGTCTTGCCAGCCTCATGATCATAAAGCAAAACCCAGTTACAGAGCCTGGCCCAGTAGTGGCCTACTGTGGGCACTGGATGATGTTATGTTGTTGCTGACTGCGTGAATGAATGAATGAAAGATGAAGGGCACAAGGAAGGGAGGAAGGAAGATGGGAGAAATAAAAGGAACACTTTTATTCCACTGATAGATTTAATGTCTATGACACCAAAACACTTGGTTGAGTTGGTTTAATTCTGGGAAAAGGCAGGACCACCTACATATCAACAACATTTCGAATCATCTACGTAATTTAGGTAAAGGGCTATATTATCGGTGAAAAAAAAAGATTGAATAAATAGTTTCAGTGAATGGTCAACCCATTCAGTGACAACTATCCAAGTTCTTTGTTAAATAGACATTCTCTGAGCTGACTGGATATAGAGGAGTTCGGAGGACTTCCCCAGTGGTCCAGTGGCTAAGCTTCCATGCTCCCAACGCAGGGGGCCCCGCTTCCATCCCTGGTCAAGAAACTAGATACTGCATGCTGCAACTAAGATTTCATATGCTGCAATCAAGATTGAAGATCCTGCATGCTGCAACTAAGACCTGGCACAGCCAAATAAATAAATAAATATAAAAATATAAGTAGAGAAGCTTGACACCAAAGTAGCCACCAACCATTTGGAAAGGGCCCCACTGATTGGGAGCTGATGGCTTCTCACCATGTTGCAACTAGGAATAAAGTGGTGACTCATCGCTTGATTGAATCACTTCTCTACAGCCACCGTCTCTCAGGTCTACAGCCACATCCCAGATCTTTGCTCTGTTTTCTTCTCTGCCACTGCCCCTTCTTCCTCCATTTCCTCCCCTCCTCTGCTCAGATATTGACTTTTGAAACTCCTGGCTCCATTCAAGAGATTGTCTGCAGACCTTTTACCTCCATCAACCACATCAAAATGACAGTAAAAGAAGAAAAAGAAATGCTTTCAAAGACAAAGAGGAGACATGGGCGAATTCGATATTTCAATCCATTTTGGAAAGGCAGGATGTAAGTGGCAGGACAGAGGAGCTGTGAGCGGCAATGCTGGCAGAGAGGGAGTCCCTCAAGAAGTGAGCTGAGCTGGTCCATCCACCAGAATCCTTGCACTTGGGTGCCCCTTAGGCTGCCTGAACTTAGTGATGTTCCATACTGAATTCATCATCTTCCTCCCTTCACCTCCTCTACCCTTCCCACCACTGTGGCCACCTCCACTGTCCCGCTTCCTCCCCTCCTCCCCTCAGCGCACCCTCGCCTCCTGTGGTCCTTATCCCAAAGGATGCCACTGACCACACAAACTGAAGCATAACCCTTCATGTCCGTCTCTCAAAACCCATTACACCGTGACACAAACCATTTCACGGTGTCAATACATGCTCCCATATCTATTTTCCCACCAGATCATGAGATTTTAGAGACCATTTCATTCTTGACAGTAATCTCAAAGTGGAGCACATGCTTGGCACATCCGAGGCATTAGATAAAAATTTTGTAAAGGATCCCTCTCTCTGGAGGATGATTTGTGAACATACAAAAACACCACTCTCTCTTCCCATCCCATGGAGTCAAGCAAGATGATGCCTTTATCAGCCAAAAGTTTTCAAAATCGAATCACAGAATAATATTACTGCAGCCTTAAATTATCCTATGAGAGTAGATTGTATTACTCTAATATTATCTCTCTGTTATTGTAATACCACTGTTTGATGCTTGTCTGTTGAAGTGAGTATTGTGATGCCTATGACATCTCTTAACCCCTTTGATGTCCATTTTCATGCCCTGTGTGTGATACTAAGAGATGACATTAATGCTCAGAGAGGTGGTATTGGGATGATGGTGGTATTGGGTTGGCCAAAAAGTTCATCTGGGTTTCTCCTTAAGATGTTACAGAAAACCTGAATGACCTTTTGGGCCAACACACTACTTGGGAGTCAAGAGCTCTGGGTTCATGTCCCATATCTGCCTTTGACTCCTCCTGTGACCTTAGGAAAAGTCACAGGGACTAGTCTCTGGATGTAGGTCTTTCATCTTTTTTTATTTATTTAATTTTGTTGTTGTTGTTGTTGTTGTTGATTAACAATGTTGTGATAGTTTCAGCTGAACAGTGAAGGGACTCAGTCCTACTTAGCCCCCAAACTCCCCTCCCATCCAGACTGCCATGTAACATTGAGCAGAGTTCCCTGTGCTCTACAATAGGTCCTTGTTGGTTATCCATTATCAATATAGCACTGTGTCCACGTCCATCCCACACCCCCTAACTGTCCCTTCCCCCTGGCAACTAGGTCTTTCATCTTTAAGATGACATAGTTGAACTAGATAACTTCTAGAACTGTGTTTCTCTAAGACCTGTACCCACCTGAGCTGATCATTAATCTCAGACCGGAGCAGACCCAGTCCCATCCTTGGAGTGACCCCACATGCAAGCATTGCCACCTCAGTTCAGGTAGCCAGTGTTCAGCCACAAGGACAGAGCTCAGGGACTGCGGTGCTGATCTGAGGGAACAACCCGCACTTTCATCCTCAGGCTCAGAATCTGTGTTAAAAACACCTCTGAAGAAGTTGGACCCTGGCTGCGTGTGGGTTTGATCCTTCCTTTGTATCTTCTGCTGTTCTCTCCTTTTGTGTTTTTCTGGAAGGAGAAAATTACTCACATAGAGTCCAAGAGACAGTCTTCTCTTGGAACACACACCTGCTGATCCCAGTGCTGTTTGCTATACACGAGATTGCTTGGGGGCTGGGAGGAAAACTTTCCTTATCCTTTTATATATCAAAAAGAAAGGCTGCATTTCTTTGGTTTTAGCATTGCTAATCTGGTTCAAGGGCTGGAGCTTTCTGGGAAAAAAAAAATCACAAAGCCCGATTTTCCAGCCTCTGGTTAAAGAGGCAGAGAGGTAAACAAAGACCTACCGAAGCCCCCTGTGGGTTCCAAAGGCTTGGGAAGCATGCTCCTCCGGTGCTCACCCTCTCTGCATGCCGCTGGCTCCACCGTAGACTGGGGATGGAGAGCAAGAGGGAGGCAGCACTTCCGTAGTTGGATATCTGCTGCGTGTACAAGGTGTCGCCTGGCTGCTTTGCATCTCATCTGGTCTTTTAATTTTCTTTTTTGTTGTACTGAGTCTTTGTTGTTGCCTGCAAACTTTCTCTAGTTGCTGCAAGAGGGGGCTACTCTTTGTTGAGGTGCATGGACCTCTCATTGTGGTGGCTTCTCTTGTTGCAAAGCACAGGCTCTAGAGCCCAGGCTCAGTAGCTGTGGCGCTTGGGCTTAGTTGCCCCCGGGGCATGTGGGATCTTCCCTGACTAGAGAGTGAACCTGTGTTCCCTTCATTGACAAGTGGATTCTTAACCACTGGACCACCAGAAAAGTCCTCATCTGATCTAAACCACCCTTCTAGGTCTCTAGGGCTTCTGAGTTGGTGCTAGTGGTTATAAAAACAAAACAAAACAAAAAACTTGCCTGCCAATGCAGGAGACAGAAGAGATGAGGGTTCAATCTCTGCATTGGGAAGATCCCCTAGAGAAGGAAATGGCAACCCATTCCAGTATTCTTGCCTGGCAAATTCCACGGACAGAGGAGCCTGGCAGGCTACAGTTCGTGGGTTTGTAAAGAGTCAGATGTGACTGGAGCGACTTAGCGCACATACACTCTAGGTCTCTAAGGAGGAGGAGCCTAATTCAAGAACTGACACTTGGAGAGCTGAAATAACTTGCTCAACTTTCCATGTTAAACCTGGGATTTGAATCGAGGTCTGTTTGACTCCAAAGACTGTGCTCTTTTTACTGGATTCTATACTCCCCCATGCTGGTTGTTCCTGGCAATTGTTTTGGGGTGGGGGTGGGGGATATGTTTGCACGGGGGAAGATGGCAACAATCAGGATGGGGGTCTGCAGGGGAACCAGTCTCTCTGAGCTTACATTTATTTCATAGGCAGGAAACTGCTGACTCAGCATGTATTTGTTTGCCCTGCTACATGTAGAGGAGATGGAGAGAGAACATGGGGAGCTCAATTCTATCAGAACTCCAAGAGGCAAGTAGAAGCAGGAGGGTAGATAGCCCAGAGACCAGGAGGGGCTGGAGGGTTGTGTTTGAACCCAGAGAGAAGACACTCCCCACCGTAAGCTAATCTCTAGGCTTCCCCTCTTTATCCTATTTCTTACTGTATAGGCTTTCTTTGGAAAATCATCTACTTTCTTGGTTTCAACTCGCAGATGAACTGATGACTTCCAAACAAAGATTTCTGCCAAATTTTTCTTCTGAGTAAATATGACTCCTTTCGCCTACTCCGTGGCAAGTTCCCCAGCCACCTGAAATTCAGCATGACCCACACTGACCTCCTCATCATTTTCTCCTAAACACCTTTCTCTTAAGTTTCTCACCTCAGCAAATGGTGCCGCCATCACCCAATTGCCTGGGTCAGAAACCCAGGTGTCATCCTGGACTTCTTCCTCTGTCTATCCCCAAGCCTTGTTGATCCAAAATCCAATATCTCTCAACTCTACCTACCTGTCTCACACTGTCTCCATTCTTGCCAATGCTTTCTTTTTCTTTTTCTGGCAGCACTGTATGACTTGTGAGATCTTAGTTCCCTGACCAGGAACTGAACCCTGGCACCTGGCAATGAGAGTGTGGAGTCCTAACCACTGGACTGCCAGGGAATTCCCTCACTAACCTTTTGGAGGCTCCCATCATCTGGAATCCTGCTTCAGTCTTCTTTTTGGTCTCCACTCCCACCAGCTTCCATCCACTTCCCATGCTCCTGCCAAATCAGCACACTGCACTACTCTTCTCTAGACCCTTGGGACATTCCCTTGGTCTTTAGAGTAAAGTTCAGACCCTGCGGTGGTCTTTGGGACTGCTGTCAAGAAGAGCAGGTACTAGAGGAGGATGTGTAAGGAATCTAGCTTTGAATATCACCTCTGTAACATGCTACACATGTGAATCTGGGTGAGACACACAATCTCACCAACTCTCTTTATCTTCCAGTTCAGTTCAGTTCAGTCGCTCAATCATGTCCGACTCTTTGCAGCCCCACGGACTTCAGCACGCCAGGCCTCCCTGTCCATCACCAACTCCCGGAGTTTACTCAGACTCATGTCCATTGAGTCGGTGACACCACCTAACCATCTCATCCTCTGTCATCCCCTTCTCCTCCTGCCTTCAATCTTTTCCAGCATCAGGGTCTTTTCAAATGAGTCAGTTCTTCACATCAGGTGGCCACAGTATTGGAGTTTCAGCTTCAACATCAATCCTTCCAATAAATATGCAGGACTGATTTCCTTTAGGATGGACTGGTTGGATCTCCTTGCAGTCCAAGGACCTCTCAAGAGTCTTCTCCAATACCAGAGTTTGAAAGCATCAATTTTTGGCCCTCAGCTTTCTTTATAGCCCAACTCTAACATCCATACATGACTACTGGAAAAATCATAGCTTTGACTGTATGGCAAAATGATGTCTCTGTTTTTAATATGCCATCTAGGTTGGTCATAGCTTTTCTTCCAAGGAGCGAGCGTCTTTTAATTTCATGGCTACAGTCACCATATGCAGTGATTTTGGAGCTCCCCAAAATGAAGACTGTCACTGTCTCCATTATTTCCCCATCTATTCTCCATGAAGTGGTGGGACTGGATGCCATGATCTTAGCTTTCTGAATATTGTTTTAAGCCAACTTTTTCACTCTCCTCTTTCAGTTTCATCAAGAGGCTCTTTAGTTCTTCATCACTTTCTGCCATAAGGAAGGTATCATCTGCATATCTGAGGTTATTGATGTTTCTCCTGGCAATCTTGATTTCAGCTTGTGCTTAATCTAGCTTGGCATTTCGCATGAAGCACTCTGCATGTAAGTTAAGTAAGCAGGGTGACAATATACAGCCTTGACGTACTCCTTTCCCAATTTGGAACCAGTCTGTTGTTCTATGTCCAGTTCTAACTATTGCTTCTTGACCTGCATACAGATTTCTCAGGAGGCAGGTCAGGTGGTCTGGTATTCCCATTTCTTTAAGAATTTTCCATAGTTTGTTGTGATCCACACAATCCAAGGCTTTGGCATAGTCAATAAAGCAGAAATAGATGTTTTTCTGGAACTCCCTTGCTTTCTTGGTGATCCAATGGATATTGGCAATTTGATCTCTAGTGCCTCTGCCTTTTTTAAATCCAGCTTGAACACCTGGCAGTTCTCGGTTCATGTATTGTTGAAGCCTGGCTTAGAGAATTTTGAGCATTATTTTGCTAGTGTGTGAATTGAGTGCAATTGTGCAGTAGTTTGAACATTTTTTGGCATTGCCCTACTTTGGGATTGAAATGAAAACTGACATTTTCCAGTCCTCTGGCCACTGCTGAGTTTTCCAAAATTTCTGGCATATTGAGTATATCACTGTTACACCATCATCTTTTAGGATTTGAAATAGCTCAATGGAATTCCATCGCCTCCACTAGCTTTGTTTGTAGTGATGCTTCCTAAGGCCCACTTGACTTCACATCCCAGGATGTCTGGTTCTAGGTGAGTGATCACACCATCATGATTATCTGGATCATTAAGATCTTTTTTGTACAGTTCTTCTGTGTATTCTTGCCACCTCTTCTTAATATCTTCTGCTACTGTTAGGTCCACACCATTTCTGTCTTTTATCGAGCCCATCTTTGCATGAAATATTCCTTTTGTATCTCTAACTTTCTTGAAGAGATCTCTAGTCTTTCCCATTTTATTGTTTTCCTCTATTTCTTAGCATTAATTACTGAGGAAGCCCTTCTTATCTCTCCTTGCTATTCTTTGGAACTCTGCATTCAGATGGGTATATCTTTCCTTTTCTCTTTGCCTTTAGTTTCTCTTCTTTTCTCAGCTATTTGTAAGGCCTCCTCAGACAACCATTTTGCCTTTTTGCATTTCCTTTTCTGGGGCATGGTCTTTATTTTAATGTGGATGGTCCTTATCTTTACTGTGGAGCTAATAACATTGATCAAATTGCCAACATCTGCTGGATCATCGAAAAAGCAAGAGAGTTCCAGAGAAACATCTATTTCTGCTTTATTGACTATGCCAAAGCCTTTGACTGTGTGGATCACAATAAACTGTGGAAAATTCTGAAAGAGATGGAAATACCAGACCACCTGACCTGTCTCTTGAGAAATCTGTATGCAGGTCAGGAAGCAACAGTTAGAATTGGACATGGAACAACAGACTGATTCCAAATAGGAAAAAGAGTACATCAAGGCTGTATATTGTCACTCTGCTTATTTAACTTATATGCAGAGTACATTATGAGAAACACTGGGCTGGATGAAGCACAAGCTGGAATTAAGATTGCTGGGAGAAATATCAATAAGCTCAGATATGCAGATGACACCACCCTTATGGCAGAAAGCAAAGAACTAAAGAGCTTCTTGATGAAAGAGAAAAAGTTTGCTTAAAGCTCAACATTCAGAAAAATAAGATCATGCATCTGGTCCCATTACTTCATGGCAAATAGATGGAGAAACAGTGGAAACAGTGACACACTTTATTTTTTCGGGGATCCAAAATCACTGCAGATTGTGATTGTAGCTATGAAATAAAAAGATGCTTACTTCCTGGTAGAAAGGTTATGACCAACCTAGAGAGCATATTAAAAAGCAGAGACATTACTTTGCCAACAAAGGCCTGTCTAGTCAAGGCTATGGTTTTTCCAGTAGTCATATATGGATGTGAGAGTTGGACTATAAAGAAAGCTGAGCACTGAAGAACTGATGCTTTTGAGCTGTGGTGCTGGAGAAGACTCTTGAGAGTCCCTTGGACTGCAAGGAGATCCAACCAGTCCATCCTAAAGGAAATCAGTCCTGGGTGTTCATTGGAAGGACTGATGTTGAAGCTGAAACTCCAATACTTTGGCCACCTGATGCAAAAAGCTGACTCATTTGAAAAGACCCTGATGCTGGGAAAGACTGAAGGTGAGAGGAGAAGGGGACAAAAGAGGATGAGATGGTTGGATGGCATCACCAACTCAATGCACATGAGTTTGAGTAAACTCCGGGAGTTGGTGGTGGACAGGGAGGCCTGGCGTGCTGCAGTCCATGGGGTCACAAAGAGTCAGACGCAAATGAGCGACAGAACTGAACTGAACTGAATAACATTGATGAGGTTAAGATTGTTAGATGATATCACCAGTTCAATAGACATGAACTTGAACAAACTCTGAGAGATAGTGAAGGACAGGGAAGCCTGGCCTGTTGCAGTACCTGGGGTCCCAAAGAGGTGGACATGATTTAGTGACTGAACAAGACAAGAACAACAACAGCACCAATACTGTTCATTTTTGTGAAAATTGAATCAAATGCGCATAGGATACATAACATGTGAAACCAGAGCCTGATGTATGACAGCTTTGAATGGCAGCCATTCTTAAACCAAAAGTTCTAAATCATGTTGTTGGTAGGACTTTTAATGATGTTACACAGGAAGTGTCTCCATGCCCAGCTTTCTACCTAAAGTGGGAATTCCATTTCATCATAGGTGCCAAGGGAGGAAGTGACTTTTCTGACAAATGTAGTATATCTTACTTTTCCCAATGAACAGTATTGGGGAAAAAAAAAAAATCATGGGTCCTATTCATCAGAAAAAACCCTAGATACAAATAAACAAAGAAACAAAAACTTAGATCAGCAAAGTCAAAGTATAGCAAAACCACCTGGCCATCCTTTGAACAAGAAGTACAGCAAGCAATAAGGAGCGAAGTAAATCCAACCATAAAGATCACTGAGAAAGAATCAGTGAAGAGTGGAAGCAAAATCTCAGGGTTTTCTGTTATTAGAAAAGGATCTCCCTCAGTGGAGGGGTTTCTTTGGTGGCTCAGATGGAATAGAGTCCACTTGCAATTGAACCTGGGTTCAGTCCCTGGGTCAGGAAGATTCCCCTGGAGGAGGGCATGGCAACCCACTCCAGTATTCTTTCCTGGGAAATCCCATGGACAGAGGAGCCTAGTGGGCTACAGTCCATGGGTTTGCAAGAGTCAGACACAACTTAGTGACTAAACCACCACCATTCAGTGGAGGCAGGGAATCTTTATTTTTTAAATTGGTTTATTTCAACTGGAGGATAATTACAATGTTGTGATGGTTCTTCCCATACATCAGTATGAATCAGCCATAGGTACACATGTGTCCCCCTCCACCCTGAACTCTCCTCCCTTCTCTCTCCCCACCCTACCCCTCTAGGTTGTCACAGAGCACCAGCTTTGGTTTCCCTGCTTCATGCTTCCAACTCCAACTCCAACTCATGCTTGTTATCTATTTTACATATGGTCACGTTTATGTTTCAATGCTATCCTCTCAAATCATCCCACCTTCTCCTCCCACTGAGTCCAAAATCTGTTCTTTACGTCTGTGTCTCCTTTGCTGCCCTGTACATAGGATCATTGGCACCATCTTCCTGGATTCCATATATAGGCAGTCAATCTTAAGAGCAGCCCTGCGCTCTCATGAAAGAATCTCAGCAGGACTCAGCACGCTTCTTTAACCACAGTGGTCAAAGGTTATTCTTCTTCTTTAGAGTTATTGCCTATTCTGCCACCTGGTATCATAATCCACTCGACCATTTATTGTGTCTAATTATGTCCAATAAATGTCTATCTTTTTCTTCCCAGCAGTGTAGACATCACCGTTCTCAACAAATCCCTATGTTTCCTTCACAAAACCCAGGACTAAAAACTCTGCGAGTGATTGTGTCCTGTGGATACCTGGACTGGGGAAGGGGAGGGTGGTTCCTCTGTGATATTTGTTAAGCAATCCCTTCTCTGTGAAGCTAATGGGATCTCTGCTCTCGTGTTTCCTCTCGTTTCCTTGCCTATTACGTATGCTCTTTGAAGTGTTCTGACTGTTTCCTGTCTGAATGTATGAAGAGAGAGAGACTTGTGTCCAAGTGGGTCAGAAGAGCTAAGAGGGAGAGGGCCATCCTGAGAAGCCACGTGCCATGGTAGCAGAGAGTGCTCTGGCCCGGGAGCCTCCACAGAGGGATTGCTGGTGGCACTTGGACAAACAGAAGGTGGGGACAGCTGTCATGGGTGACCCCTTCCTACAGGGAGTCCTCTCATGAAGGATGTGTCATTCTTTGTGGGCTATTCGGGGTTTGCTTCATCTGTGGTTATATGTGGTCGTGGACGTCATGAGCAGGAGAAGCAATGGAGTGTGAGGCTAGAGACACTGGCTTTGCTCTGCAGCCGAGTTTTTTTTGTTTAGTTTTGGTTGCACTGGGTCTTTGTTGCTGTAGTTGCGCTTTCTGAAGTTGCACAGAGCGGTGGGCTACTCTTGGCTGTGGTGTGGGGGCTTCTCATTGCAGTGGCTTCTCTTGTTGCAGCACATGGACTCGGGAGCACAGGCTCACTAGTTGTGGTGCTTGGCTTAGTTGCTCTCCACAGCACATGGGATCTTCCCAGACCAGGGATCAAACCTGTGTCCCCTGCTTTAGCAGGCAGATTCTTAACCACTGGACCTCCAGGAAAGTCCCTGCAGCTCCATTCTTAAACAAGCCAACATGATCTTGGGCCATGTTGCTACTTAGACCCTCAGTGTCCTCCTGGAAATCTTGTTGAAAGGATGATGTGAGGATTAAAGGAGATGCGTGGTAAGAAGACTTCAGCACTGTTTTGGACACGATCGTGTTAATTTCCTTCTTATTCCTTTTCTCTTTCCTTCTATGACCATGGAGGGGGCCTCTCCGCATGATGTTATCCCAGTCCGCTGAACTTTCCCAAAGGCACAATGCCTTCTTGGTTGAGCAGGCATATTTCCACGGACTTGGACTTTCTGAAATGTGGATGCCAGCATGGGAACCCCCAGGCCTCCCCTCAGATGGACAGGGACATGATAAGAAGCCCATCACTGTGTACAGAAGAATTTCTAGTACTTCAGTTCCCAAATGTCCTCACTGAAATCTGCCTTTCTGGAGAGGGCTGGGAAGGTGGGGGTTCATTATATAACATGGATTTGATGTTAGGATTTGCACATTGAGTTTTCATTACCAGGCCTCATAAAAAGCAGAAGAGCTCAGTGGAAAAGATTAAAAAAAATTTTTTTTTTTTTTACAAAGATAGACAAGTCAGGGGGTCTGACACATTCTCCACTCTGTGGTTCTTAAGGACAAAGATAAATGGGGGAAAAAAAGAAGATTCTATTTTTATGCTTTGAAAGAGCATACTTTAGGTTAGGAAAATAAGCCAGTTTTGATGTTTAGTTCTGTCAATATAGTTTGGACCAGATCTTTCTTTCTGTATCTTTTTATTAATTAAGGTAGCTGACAGAGTAGGAAGAGAGGTTGACATACAATCTTGTGAGACATACAATCTTGCCTGGTCACAAAGGGGTTAAGGAAATTGGACCTCCTTCAGTGGAAGGAAAAGCAAACAGGTTTTGATATTAAAGGGAGTTCAAATCTCATTTCCACCCCTTACTATCTGTGTGACCCTGGGCAAATCATTTAAGTGTTCTGGACCTCAGTCTTCCCATCTGTATAATGGGGATAACAGCAACTACTTTGCATACTAGAGAGATTAAATGTGATAGGGTATGTAACAACACTGTCTGATACCCAGAGGGTGCTAAGTGCAAATTCCCTGGTGGTCCAGTGACGAAGACCATGGAACCAGGTTCGATTCCTGATTGTGGAACTAAGACCTTGCAAGCCAAGCAGCAGGAAAAAAAAGATCCATGGAGTACACAACAAAACATGTTCAGGGTGTTTTATATGGAGCAACATTGTTATTTGGGAGCACACTGTAAATGGAACCTTGAGAGGCAGGAGGCATAGGTCTTCCCACCATAGGAATGATTCTGAGATTTGTTCAGAGTAAAGGTTGAAAGAAAAGTAGAAAATAATGAGAACACTTTCTCATACATTCTTATATATTCTCCGTTTGTACAGCAAAACGTTTTGCAGTATCTTAAAGTATATGGATACGATAAAGTAGGACAAAATTTTAAAGCCTATAAACGACTGAGAAAGCAAATACTGTAATTACTTTGGCTGACATAGCGGACTGAGTTTCAGGATTGAGTTTGGAACATCTTGGTAAACAAACCAGGAAAAGAGCAAATTGATGGGATTAAATGACTCCCATCCTCTGGGAGAGCACACGGTCTTTGTAAAGGAGGAAACGTTTCCCACGGGAATTCATCACAAATCCCTAAGGTATTTATGACATTGCACTTGACATTTGCTGCCTAGAACAATAGAAGATCACTGTCTCCACCACACTGTGTGTTCCGTTTGGCCTTGGTCATCCTGACTCTTGAGGGAAGCCACGAAGGGTAACAGATCTTGGTGGAGATGCTGATTGGACATTGAGTACGCTTGGGTTCAAATCCCAGTTCCATCACTTTCTTATTATGGATTAACACACACAGAGGTAAGTGTTAACCACTTCACACACACAGTGTTTCATGGGATACCTTTTCCTGCTGGACTCTGAGCTCTTTGAAAGCAAGAACATTTTCTCCTTCATCTTGGTATCCTTTATGCTTACCACCAGCCCATGGTGGGGAAATAAATGCTTCCCCGAGAATAAATTAATACATTCTGGGCAAGTGAATAAGTGACAACCTCTGGATCCAATGTCACTGACTCTTCAAGTGAGGGCTGGAGACTGGGATTCAGCTTGACCCTGTGAATTGACTTAGCCTCACTGAGTCTGTCTTTCCTCCCCTTCCGTGGTACCACTGTGTCCCCTGAGCAAGCAGACAGGAGTACCCCACCCAGAGTATGTGTTGCATACATTGAATCAGTTCTCTTCCCCTCTCTTTCCCAGACTATAGCCTGGGGTGTGTTTTCCTGGGAACATCTAAGCTGATGAGGTCCTTCATTTTCAAGCCTCACCATGTCATACGTTCTAATTGCCCAATAGCACCAGAGACATGGTTCCAAAATACAGACCTGAACACGTCCCCTCTCTGCCAAACGCTCTCCAGAGTCCCTCTGCTGTCTACACATCAAGTGAGGATTCCCCCAGCTACTTTCAGAGCTCTTCACCCACAAGCTCTGCCATCTCCAGACGTTGTCTCCAACAAGTACTTGAAGTTCTAGACATCATAAACTCTTGAGCTGTCCCGAAATACATAATGCCCTGGCACAATCTTTCCCTTTGCCTGAAGCATCCTTTTCCCCTTCCTCCTGGTCAGCATGGCACACAAACTTATTTATCCTTTTTAAAAAAAATATTTTATTGACGTATAGTTGAATTACTATGCTGTGTTCATTACTGCTGTATAGCAGTGACTCAGTTTTGCACGTATATACATTATTTTCCATATTCCTTTTCATTATGGTTCATCACAGGATATTGAAGATAGTTCCCTGTGCTATACAGCAGGGCCTTGTTGTGTATCCATTCTATATATAATAGTTTGCATCTGCTAACCCCAAATTCTTCCCTCCCCCACTCCCCTCCTCCCTGTCAACTCCAAGTCTGTTCTCGCTGTCTGAAAAACTCAATCATTCTTCACGATTGGTCAAATAGTGCCTTTTCTGTCAGGCCACCTATTGCTACCCATTGAGTCTCTGTCTCTGGCTGCCCGTGGTGACTCTCTGACATTCGTTCGCAATGTCCTTTCTCTCTTTGTTTTGCTAGACTATGGGCTCTTTGAGGCCAGAGATGATGCCTAAACTGGTGAGAGTTAGTGTCTCCTCCTAGCTGGGGCCTCCACTGCACCTTGTCCACACCTCTGACTTCCCCTCTGTCACTTTAACCACCCACAGTGGTTCAAATGGCTTCCCAGGTGGTGCTAGTGGTAAAGAACACGCCTGTCAGTGCAGGAGACATAAGAGATGAGGGTTCGATCCCTGGGTTGGGAAGATCTCCTAGAGAAGGAAATGGCAACCCACTCCAGTATTCTTGCCTAGAGAATCCCATGGACAGAGGGGCCTGGCAGGCTCCATGGGGTTGCAAAGAGTCCATGGGGTTGCAAAGAGTCCATGGGGCTGCAAAGAGTCGGACACAACTAAAGTGACTTAACACACATGTGATATCTTTTCCTGCTGGACTTTGAGTTCTTTGAAAGCAAGAACATTTTCTCCTTCATCTTGGTATCCTTTATGCTTACCACCTGCCTGGGGTGGGGAAATAAATGCTTCCTCAAGAATAAATTAGTACATTCTGGGCAAGTGAATAAGTGATAACCTCTGGATCCAATGTCACTGACTCTTCAAGTGAGGGCTGGAGATTGGGAGTCAGCTTGACATTTTAACATATTTTCACTTCAGACGCATCTCTTTATCATTCTCTGGCGATTTGAGGGGCAGGAATAGAGATGTAGACGTAGAGTAAGACGTGTGGACACAGTGGGAGAAGAGGAGGGCCGGAAGAATCGGGAGAGTAGCAGAGATGTGTATCCACTATCGTGTGTAAAACCGCTAGCTAGTGGGAAGCTACCATATCGCACAAGGAGCTCAGCTCGGTGCTCTGTGATGACCTAGAGGGCGGGGTAGGAGGGAGGGGATATATGTATACATATAGCTGAGTCATGTTGTTGAACAGCAGAAATGAACATAACCTTGTACAGCAATTATACTCCAATTAAAAAAAATAAATTACAGGTCTCTGGAATTACATCTCTGGTGGGGATTAGGTTCTCCTCTGAGGTATAAGGTGAAAATCAAGCAAATAAAAATCACCCTTGAAAATCGCTCAGGAAGGAACCCCAATTGGAAGTACTATTCCTCAACAAGCCCGGCTTAGTCAATGTCTTTTCTGCTCTGGAAAGGTTAATTTTCTCTAGTGGAATCCTAGGAATAATTCATTAGCTTGTGTTTAGGGGATCGTGCTCAATCAAAAATACATATTATTACCAGACTGGATTGGGAGCCCAGAGGGAGGGACCCAGTATAGGAGTGGGTGGTGGGGACATGGCTGGGGGACAATGAATGGATGGAGGCTGAATCTTTTTGGGCACAGGTGGCTAGAAAAGGCTCACACTGCAAGAGTCAAGGTGGACCCTAAAAGGGGGTCCACGGATGAAGACAGAAACAGGCTGGGGGTCGGGGAGTCAATGCAGGGAGATGGCATGGGTTTGAAGAAAAAGCATGGAGATGCTCAGATGGAATTACAACGTGTCAGAGCGGGTCCCAAAAGCAGAAGGCAGAGAGGCAGTAAGAGGGGTCTGAGTTCCACGAGATGCCATGGGACAACCAAAGAGGGTTGTCACAAGGCCCCAGGGCCAGTGCCTTGCTCTAGTTGCAGCTACCCTGAACCAGTGGGCTCCCCATGCAGGACTCTTTGTGCCACCATGCTCTTGGCTTAGTCAAAGAGTGACGATTTACAGATCTTAATAAAAAATGCTTTAATTGTGAAAGTTAACATTTCCAGGACTTCCCTGATGGTCCAGTGGTTAAGAATCCACCTGCCAAGGCAGGGGACATAGGTTTGATCCCTGGTCTGGGAAGATTTCACATGCTGTGGGCCAATGAAGACCCAATGCAGCCAAAATTAAATAAATGCATAAAATTAAAAAATAATTCCATCATAAAATTCAAACTTCTACCTTTAAGTACATGAAATAACACTGAAGGGTCCCTCTTAGCTTCTTAGTGTCCCTAGTCCTGTTCTCCAAGAGGAACCAATGAGTGTTAACAGTTTAATATATATCCTTCCACATGTATTTTAAGCACACACACTCAAACACGCACAGACATTCACACAGTCGTGTTTTTTTATGATTAAAAATGTTATTGTTACCTACAGTCTCTTATGTGCTATTTTTTCTCACTTAGTAATACATCACAGCAGCCTTCTGCATTCTTTGCTCTTGTACCCGATATTTTTCAGAGTGAAGGTCCCCCAAATATCAGATGATGGGAAACCATTAAGACCAAATCTTGATATTCTAAGAAAGCTTTTCTTCCATCCAGTTTGGTCTGTTAGCCCCAGTGAACTAGAATTTAAAGATTTATGTTACTAATTATTATTTTTTAAATAAAATCTTAAGGGCAGAGCTTTGCTGGCAACACACACGGTAATTGTGTTTACTGATTGTCACTACTCCTGAACAGCGATTCACAGTATAAAACTCCAGTAATTAGAACAATAAGCCCAGGTTAATTAAAATACTGGGTAGCATTTGGGCAAGGAGAAAACCCACGCTGGAGATTTTCCAGGCACACATTCATTTTGTAGGCACTTAATTCGCCCCGGGAGCCAGTGCTGACAAGGTAAGACGCTCTGTGCTAATCTGTGCTGGTCCGCCTTTGATCATGCCTGGTACATTTCTCTCCTCTGGCTTCAGGACCAGCTTCGGAGAGCTGAGTCCAGCCACTGAGAGAACAGCCCTAAGCTTGTTTAGGTCTAATCTTGGGTCCCATTTTTGTGTTATTACCGTCCATGCCACTTGTCTTAATGGTTGCAGGCAGGTTAATTAAAGGCATTAATCAAGCCCCCAAGAAGTTTGGATGCTGTCTGGAGTTTCTTCTGCCTTTGTTCTCCATCTAGCGCTGGAAGTCGGCTTCCCTCGGGATGCTGTGGTCCCCATACCCTCCTGGCTGGTGGACTGGGCGTGCTGTGAACGGTTCCTCCTGCCACAACCAAGGATTCGCACGAACTCTGATGGAGGGCTTTGGAGGTGATCCCTCTAACATTTTCTCCAGGGGAACCTCTGCTCTAGGCTGCGTGAATGGGAGTTCTGCCTGTCAATTTTTATTGACCCTATGGCATTGTCAGTATGGCTGTACATGTCTTTGAGTTCCATGAGGCCAGACCTGTGTTTTTCATTTTGTATTTTCAGAGCTTTGTCCAAGGCCTGCCTATAGGGAGTATTCAATTAAAAAAATCCCCTTGCCACCTCTGCAGGCTTCCCTGGTGGCTCAGATGGGTCAAGAATCTACCTGCAATGCAGGAGGTCAGTGTTCAGTCCCTGGGTTGGGAAGATCCCCTGGAGAAGGGAGTGGCAACCAGCTCCAGTATTCTTGCCTGGAGAATTCCATGGACAGAGAAGCCTGGTGGGCTGCATTCCATGGGGTCGCAAAGAGTCGGACATGACTGAGTGACTAACACTTTCACTTTCTCTTTTTTTTTTTTGCCACTGCTGCAGCTCCTTTTTACCCAATGATGAATAATGAATTCCACAGCTATTTATGGAGGTCTCCCTTTGGGTCAGGTACTGCTCTGGGCACCATGAGGACTCAGAAATGAATGACCAAGACATGGCTTTTAGATGCAAGGAGATTACAAGTTACTGGGAAGATAAAACACATTTACAAGTGGCTATAAGACATGACTCCCATAAGAGAAGGTCAAAGAAGGTGCCGTGGATTGTCAGAGCAAAAGAAGGACACTACCAGCTAGGGAGATCTGAAAGGGCTTCTTGGAGGAGGTGACATTTTGGCTAGATTTTTAATTAGTTAATTTATTTTTGGCTGCACCGGGTCTTTGGTGTTGCACTTGGGCTTTTCTTTAGCTGCGGTGAGTAAGGGCTACTCTCCAGTTGCAGTGCACAGGCTTCTCATTGCGGCGGCTTCTCTTGTCGTAGAGCATGGCCTCTAGGGCTCTCAGGCTTCACTAGTAGCGACACAAGGCATGTGGAATCTTCTGGACCAGGGATCGAACTCATGTCCTCTGCATTGATGGGCAGATTCTTAACCACTGGACTACTAGGGGCATTCCTGAATAAACTTTTGATATTTATATAAATAGAATATATTTGGATGTGTAGAGACACACACGTGTGTGTGTGTGTGTGAGCTTGTGCGTGGGGCTAGTAAAAGATATTGAGATGCTTCCAGGGAGTAAAACCTCCAGCATAAGCAAAGGCAGTGCTTGTATGCATGCAGTGTTACATTCATCAGAGATAAAGCACTGTTGGGGCAGCAGCTGGCAGCCCTGAGTCAGGAAGGACCTCTGCAATATTGTGGGGCAGGTGAATTTGGAATTGTCTCCCCCTTGCTGCCTTCCTCTTCCCCTTCCATCCTTCTCCCCTTCCTTCCCATTTCCAGACATGCTCTCTGGGTATCTGGGTCTTCCTTTTCCTTCCTTAACAATGCCCATTCTCAAGGAAAGATCAAATAACTCTCTGCTTGCAAGTGAGTTTGGGTTCCAGGCTGTCCATTAAGAATATCATTTAGTCTGCCTTAGCCCTGGACTGATTTCACCTACTGTGGAGTCACGAGGATGTGGTACCCAAACAAGGTCCTGATGTGCCCTCGGCTTTCTTCCTCTCCCGGAAATTGATGAGAGGGAGTGCCCTGCCTCCTCTGGCCTCTGCATCACAGTCGCAAAGCCAAACAGTTTTCTCAGCTACTTCCCATTGAGCAACTGGTTTTATTTCTTCTTCCTATAATTAGTGGAGTAAATAAATATAGCAGGATGCCTTGCTAAGATCAAACTGGCTTTTATTTTCCTCCTCTATTCTACCGTGCATCTTTTGATCATCATCAGGAGGCAAGTCACCTCTAGGGTCCAGGAGGAGCTCCTGGGGGCCCTGTGTAAGGCACCCTGGCGATCAACAGGGTGGCTTCCCATCCCTCAGGTGGGTAGAAGGATGACTGCTCTGGGCCAGAGAGGGGTTGGAATAAAGGCCTTTTGGTTTTGCAGTTGGAAAGGGAAAAAGCGATTTACTCCCCGGGTTGGGGGTGGGTGATGCTGTTTCTCAGGGAAGCAAAGTGATTCTAGGTCTGCAAAACATAGCCTCCAAAAAACAAACCTGGGGGACTAGAAATCCAGAGGAAGTCTGTGGGAAGCACTGAGCCTGCTGACTGTTGAGAAACACAGTTCTGTGCACCTGTGGGGGGTAGTTTCAGGCACACTCAGCACTGATGGAATGGTTTTTCCCTTTCTCAAAGGTCCACAGTGTCCCGCATCAGGGTCGGGACAGGAGGATGTTCAGAAATACCTGTTGGGCTGCAAAGGACCAGCTGATCCCAACAACATGAGAGGGAGGAATCTGGGATTTCCCTGTATTCATGTGGGATTCAGACCCTCCCCTTTCTTGGTCTTCGTAGATGCTACGATTTGGAAAGATTCTATGGTGTGGGAAACCCCATGGACTGTAGTCCGTCAGGCTCCTCTGTCCATGGAATTCTCCAGGCAAGAATACTGGAGTGGGTAATGATTCCCTCCTCCAGGGGATCTTCCCGACTCAGAGATCGAACCCCCAGTCTCCTACATTGCAGGCATATTCTTTACCATCCAAGCCAGCAGAGAAGCCTCAAAAGTTTCTTGGTCTATGTAAATGCTACAATTTGGAAAAATTCTATGGTGAGGGTAGGAGGTAGAAAATAATCAAACACACTAAGCTCCCCAAGCTGATTAACTCCTTTTCAACCTAGGGTGTGACCCTGAGGCTTCCATCAGCAGCTCATGAAGCAGTAAAAAGCAGGAGTTAATAGGGATGGGAGTGGTCTCCCACAGCTCAGGGCACGCAGCCCAGCCCCCAGTCTGTGAAAGCCGGTGATAAAATCAGAGTCGAACATCTTCCAAGCAGACATCTCCTCCTTTCTGAGACCGGTTCTCGACAAAATTCTCTCATAAATTTTGTCTAGTTTTTGTTTTTTTTTCAAAAGAGCCCCTCTGTGGTTTAATTTTTGGTAAATGTGATTTTTGTGGAGGAATTCATTACTTCAGTTGGTGGGTTTAGAGCAGCCCTCGTCTTCCATGTTTTAAAAGGTCCCATTATTATTATTATTATTTTTTACTGGACAGCTCTTGGTGTCTGATCATTATTGGTCTAGAAATGATTTGAGTATGAAGGGGCTCTCCAGACCATCCCGGCTCACCTCTTATCTTCCAGATGAGGAGCTGAGATTGAGTGAAGGTACTGAAATTGCCCAAAATCAGAGACGGAGCTGGAGCCCGTGCTAGGGCAGTATGTATAGATTTGAGATGGACAGGAGCTTGTTTGAGAATTTTGTTGTTGCAAACACATTGCCTTGTTGACTCATGCCGAGTTTGGAATTGGCTGAATTCCATAAGTAATTTGCTTTTGCGTGTGGAACCCTTAAGTCATGATGTGTCTGTTCTCTGAGCTGCAGACACTCACCTTCCTTCTCCTTATCTTTCCTGGCAATGCGTCCTTCCTGACCACTCCAGGTGGCCTCCTCTGAAAATCCTTTCCTGTTGCCCCAAGGATGTTCAAATCTATCTGTGCCCACTGCACTCTTGTGCCTGTTCTGTTAATGAATGTCATAAAGTGTCCATCATTCTTATTCAACCTTGAAACCCTTGCAGGCAGGATCAGTGCTTGAATTTTTGGGTCGTAGCACCTAGCTTGCAGTAGGCATAGAGTTGGTTGAATGATGGGACTTCCCCAGTGGTCCAGTGGTGAAGAATCTGCCTGCCAACGCAGGAGACACGGATTCAATCCCTGGTCCGGGAAGATTCCACAGGCAGTGGGGCCACTAAGCCTGTGCACCTCAATTACTGAAGACCAAAGGCCCTAGAGCCCATTCTCCACGACTAGAGAAGCCACCTCTAAGAGAAACTGTGCGCCACAACTACAGAGTAACCCCCACTCGCCACAACTAGAGAACGCCTATGTGTACCAATGAAGACCCAATGCAGCCAAAAAAATACTGGTACAATGACCACGTGGGCCATTGTTTCTTTGGGCCCAAGTGTGGTGCTTTTACAGTTAATAGAAGCACGCTTCATTTCTACGGAAAGTGAAGTGAAAGTATTAGTTGCTCAGTCATATCCAACTCTGCCATCCCATGGACTATAGCCCACCAGGCTCCTCTGTCCATGGCTTTCTCCAGGCAAGAATACTGGAGTGAGTAGCCATTCTCTTCCCCAGGGGATCTTTCTGACCCAGGGATCAAACCTGGGTCTCCTGAATTGCAGGCAGATTCTTTACCATCTGAGCAACCAGGGCAGCCCATAGCACGGTTACAGAACTACAAAAATTTGGTGTTGCATGTTTTCAGTATATCAACGATGGAAAGGACCAATTCATAAATATGAAGTCTGAGGCCCAGATAGGAAATTAACTTACCCAGAGATGCACAGCATTTCTGTATAACAATTAAAACTGAAACCAGGCCTCTGTGAAAATACAAAGCCCTGTTTGCTGATCCTGTACCACTGTTTAAAATATTTATTACTTGGTTTCATTAAAATAATCTTCCTATAGAATTCTTTGCTGCATAAAAAATAAAAAAGATCAAGAATTATGTTTTTAGCATTTCTTCTTCTTATTTTGTTCCTTCCTAATGAAATTATTTTGTTTCTTCCTAGAGGGAAGGATCAGAAATGGCCATTCCTCAGTCGTGGAGAAAGCAAGTCTTAATTCCTGTCTATCAAATTTTTGGTAGAAATGATTCCTTCTTACACAGGGAAGCGAGATCTACTGAACTTTCATCACATATTTTCTTTTCACTGCGTTTATAGCCCCCTGATGAGAAGCGTGATGCCAGCTTAACTAGAGCATTGAAAATGCGCTGCTCTCCTCCAAGCCATCAGCAGATCATGGATGCCATGGCTTAAGCCAGATAGCTTACAGTGTGGGAAATTAAACAACAGTAGGAATGGAATAAGTGGCAATATCCGGTCTTAGTTTGCCCAAGAAATCATGGCTTCCGGGTCAGCTGTCTGGAGCCCAGGAGGGCTCATCATGGATTCATGCTCTGCTTCCCACTCTAGAAAGTGAAAAGCAACAGAGGACAAATAGGCACAGAATTAGCCAATGGCAAGAGCCCTGTCTAATGACTCTGCTTCTGAAGGCTTGGTGGGTAGAGGAGGTGGGTGGGTCTTTATTTCTATCACAGCAAGCCTGGCTCCTGGATCTCAGATCTTGAGAGATCAGAGCCTGAGCCAGGATGAAAGTGGGGCAAAGTCAGCTCTGTGTGTGGGTGAGACATGCATCTGAATCACCCCACTCTGCCTCCTGAGTGGTAGGAGAGAAGCGAGCAGGGAGGAAGATCCAAATGTGCCAGATTCCAGAATGACTCTTGTCTGTCCAGCCCTGGTTTTCAAGAAGATTCTCCCCTTTAGCAGCTGGAGGTGTTGGTTTGCAATTCACACCAAATCTTGCAGCAAGTCTCTGTTAAGTGCCTGCTGTGTGCCCCATTAATCTAGTGGGGATGATATAAGAGTAGGAGTTTTGACTTCTTGACATATCAGATAGTAGGAAAATTCATCCATTCATTCAATATTTTATGAAAACCTACCTTGTGTTCCATACAGTATTAAATACAGAAGGCATAAACAGCTAAGCCACAATACCTCCTTTCAAGAATGCTACTGCCTGATGGGCTGATGGAAGAGACAGGTGCCTACAAAATGGGTAAGAAACGCGGAGAAAACAGAATGGGCTGGAAGCAAAAAAGAGGGATATTTCATGCAGCCCAGGTGCCTATTAAAAGTAGGTGACACTTTAATAGCATCATCACCACCATCATCATGAAGGATGATAGAGTTAGTGGGGAAATAAAAGTATGTGTGTGCAGCGCACACAGTCAGAGTCATCCCTTTTTAGAATTTGGGAAATGGTTTAACAATTCATGAGAATAGAGGACTAGGAACTGAGACTATCTCTTTCCTGATGTACCCACAAATAACCAGAGAGCAATTAAAAAAAACAGACAAGGAATAACTGAATTCTTATATGTTGGTAGGAGTGGTAACTGGTACAACTGTATTTGGATAACTGCAAGTATTTGCCAAAGGTCAACATAAGGCTCCCCTAGGATAGAGCCATCCTTCTTCCAAGTACATACTCAACAAAAACACATGCATATGTTCACCAAAAGTCATGGACAAGCATATTTACAGGGGTGCTATTCCTAATAGCTGCAGAGCATCAGTATAGAATGGATAGATAAACTGTGGTGTATTCATACAGCAAAGCACCATACAACACTGAGAATGAATGAATCGTCACCATTCACAACAATAAGGTCAATCTCAAAAATCTCATGTTATCAAATACCAAACTACTGAGTATAACAAATAAGAAATAGACTCACAGATATAGAGAACGAACTAGTGGTTACCAGTGGGGAGAGGCTGTATAGGGGCAGAGGATTAAGAGGTACAAACTCTTGTGTATAAAATAAGCTACAAGGAGATTTTGTACAATACAGGGAAGATAGCCAGTATTTTATAAGAACTATATATGGAGTATGACCTTTAAAAATTCTGAATCTAGCGAACACCTATAACCTGCATAATATGGTACATCAACTATTAATATGTCAATAAAAAGCTCTGATCTTATAAAGTACAAAACCAAGCAAGTTAATCTATGCTGTTAGAAGTCAAGATAGTGGTTATGCATGGGGAGGGTAATAATTGGAATGCGTGGGGTGCTTCCTGGTGCTGGTGATGCCCTATTTCTTTTTTAAAAAATTAGTTTATTTTGGGCTGTGCTGGGTCTTCGTTGCTGCCTGGGCTTTTCTCTAGTTTCGGTGAGCAGTCTACTGCTCCCTACTTGCGACGTGCAGGCTTCTCATTGCGATGGATTCTCTTGTTGCAGAGCACAGGCTCTAGGCTTTCGGGCTGCAGTAGTAGCAGCACATGCGCTTAGTCGTTGCGGCTCCCGGGCTCTAGAGCACCAGCTCAGCTGTCGTGGTGCACAGGCTTAGTTGCCCCGTGGCATGTAGGATCTTCCTGCATCAGGGATCAAACCTATGCCTCCTGCATTGGCAGCCAGATTCTTTACCACTGCGCCTCCAGGGAAGCCCTGATGCCCTATTTCTTAAGGTGAGCACTGGAAAGATGCTCACTGTGTGAGAATTCAGTGAGCTGTAAACTCGCGGTAGTGGGCTGTCTTATATGTGTGAAGTGTATTATCCTTCAAGAAAAAATTGAAAGCCACCTGTAATCCAGGGAGAGGCTGCAGTTCAAGGGTGGATGGTTAAGACTGTAGAAATTTAGAATACAGAAACCATCCATGGTGAATCGGGTCTTTTGCGGGTAGAAGAGTGGGTGCTCACAGGAGGCTTGGTTGGTGTCCTTATGTCATGAAGTCAAGTATTCATTTTCCCACAAAGAAGGCCTCATTCCATTCATTTAGCTTTTGCAGCATGTGTTACCTTGACCAGCGAGCAGCTTGACTCTCTGCCCCTCAGTTGCACATCAGGTGAATGGAGTAACAGTCCTGGCTGCTGCTCTTGCAGAGTTGGTGCCATGATTCACTCCTAACTCCATTAATTGTCTGCCTGCTAGGCTCCAGGAGGATAAAGAACGTGTCAGGATCTTGCAAATCCAAGGGCTTATTGTATTCTGACCCGGAGGGCTAGGAGGTGGGGCGGGGGGGGGGGGGCGGATGCTGAACTACCTGGAGATGCTGGGACAGAGGCAGGGTGCTAAGCCCTTGTGCCTGATGCACCCCTAAGAAGCCTCCCATGGAGGTAAGGACTGCTTTAATGTCACATGTGACCAAGCCACAGAGCCCATCTTTGCATTCCCTTCCTTTCATTTAGACAGGAGGCCGGGGGCCAGTGTTTCTAGATGCATCCTCAGCAGCACAGAAGCCGCATTCTCTCTCTGCTCCAGAGAAGAAAGCAGGGAGAGGCCATGTGAAGCTGACGCTAATCATACCCCCCAGGCTGTGGTCTGCCTGCTGCCCACATCACTGCAGTCGCCAGGAGAGACACGACAAAATCACCCTGGAAAGAGATGTGACACAACCCACCATTGTCTCTGACAGCCCGGGATCCCAGCTTGGTCCAGAGCCATATGGAGGGGGAGGAGGCGGACAAAAAACACGGGCTGCACACAGGCTTCATTTAGCTCTGTGCTTGATGCTTTTCATTTGATGTTTTTTCCATCATTTGGTAACTGTCTGTTGAGAACCTATGAGAGCCTGGGCACTGAAGGTGCCACCCACACACACACACACAAATAAACAAAAGTAGATCCTGACTCCACGGAACTCATAGTGCAATGGGAAAACAGACATCAAACGGATGCTCGTGTGCATGATCAAATAAGTGGGTCTATGATAGATGCGAGGAGAAACAGAATAAGGATATCTGAGAGCACATCCCAAGCGGACCTAGGCTACTTGGGAAAAGAAGGAAAGGTCTGCAGAGGAGGCAACTCTGAAGCTGGTACCTGAAGGCTGAACAGGAGTTACTGGGTGATGAAGGTAGGGATAATGTTCTAGGCAGAGAATAGTGCACAGAGGTCTTAATGCAGGAAGGAAAAGCGTGGCATTCAGAGGAGCTAAGAAAACGAAAAGGTGGCTGACATGTGATGCGTAGGATGGAGAACAGCCCAAGAGGCAGCTGGAGAGGCAGTCAGCATCCAGATCACAGAGGGCCTTGTGGCTTGTGGGAAGAATTTAGACATCGATTTTAAGAGTAATGGGTGGCTACTGAAGTGTTTGGGGCTTCCCCGGTGGCTCAGTGGTAAAGAATCTGCCTGCAAGGTAGGAAGCTACCTGCAATGTAGGAGTCACGAGTTCAATCTCTGAGTCAGGAAGATCCCCTGGAGAAGGAGACAGCTGCCCACTCCAGTATTGTTGTCTGGGAAATCCCATGGACAGAGGAGTCCGGTGGGCTACTGTCCATGGGGTCCCAAGAGTCAGACATGACTTAGTGACAGAAGTGTTTTCAGTATGTTTCAGTTTCAAATATAAGTATGATATGCTTATATTTGTGTTTTTTAAGGGTCACTGTGGCTTCTGGATGGAGAGTGGGCAGACAGAGGGTTAAAGGGCCTGAGAAAGATGAGCAGGTGATCACAGCCATCATCCAGGCAAAGAATACAGTGGGTTGGACTGGAGGACTGATAGCCGTGGTGGCACAGAGTTGAGACGCTTGAGCTGTGCCTTGGTAATGGGATGGCTAAGATTTGACAATGGAAAGGCTGGGTGAGGGAAAGGGAAATGACTGGTGACTGCTGGGTTTTGGCATGTGCAACAGGGGGAGATGGTAGGACTATGGCTGAGATGGGGAAAAGTAGATATGTGGAGACAATTCTAATTTCTGTTTATCTTAATCCTCAGAAGGGCCCTCCCTCTGTGGATATAAAGTTGAGATCCAGAGTCAAGGAACATGGCCAAGGTCACAGAGCAAGTTCTCTAAGTCATGGCATCAAGGTGCTTTGCATCCAGTTTCAGAGACTTGTGTGTGTTCCACATCTGCATGCCTGTAGCATGTTATAATTTACAAAACAATTTCAAATACATCAGCTTATTTTTGACTTTGTATCACTACAGCCCTGCACGGTAGACAGAACAAGTATCATTATAGCCATTTTATAGGCAAGAAAATTGAGGTCATTAACTTGACCAATGTCACAGCTATAACTAGTGTGGATAGGGTGGCTCTCTGGTCATCATCCCTCCCAGTTCACGCTTTTCCTACCTTTCCTCACTGCTAAGCTCACCAGCACGGGAGTGAGAAAAATTGCTCGGTGGACTAATACTGGGAAATTTATTTAGCCTCTCTGCACCCCAACGTCTTCACCTGCAAGCTGGAGAAATAATATCTGGCTCAAAGGCTTGTCATGAGAGTTTGATGTACTGGTGTAGGTAGAGAATTCAGCATATCACCTAACACAAAGCGAGCACTCAGTTCTCCTTAGATAAGAAGCTGCTGTTGAGTATGCTTTTCTCTATCCAGACACCTCCTTTCTCCCTGGAGAAAAAGCAGCAGCTCTCAACGCTGGGAAGAGCCTCAAGAACTGCTGACCAACTTGTTCCCAGGGGACTCTGATGCTCTCTATCAAGTTCCCATAAGGACTTAGCACAATTTCCTCTTTCTCGCTCCTCTGTTCCCACTGCCACCGTCAGCCAGTCACTGACTCTTGACAATTCTTCTTACACAGCCTCCTTCACTGCGTTCCTTTCCTCCCCATCCCCAACACTGCTCCAGTTCAGATCCCATTTCTTTCTGTCTGATCTGTCACAACAGCCTTTTAACTGATCTCCCAAAGGCTTGCCCAGTCTAGCACATCCTTCCTTCCCTATGTTTTCCCTTTGTCTACACAATAATACCTAGACCCCTTTGCCAATAAGTCAGTCATCTTCCTTTCCTGTCAAAGTCACTTCCCAGTGCGATTCAATAGAGAGCTGGAAGCCAATCCACTGTCTCTCAATGCAGCATCATCAACAGTCTCTCTGCCATACTTCTGACCATATTGTTCCTCACCCCCCTGAACAGCCTTCTCTCTGCTTCCCATTTCTTGAAGGTGCCACTCACGTCTCATCTCTTTTGTGAAACCTCCTCTGATTTCTCTAGGCTAGAAACTTCTTCTATTGACTCTCAAAGTATTTACTACATTTTCTACCACTTGAGGGCTGGAAAAGCGTCTTACTCATGATTGCAGCCATAATGCCCAGCATCAATAACCTACCCACGGTATGTTTAGGACCTGTGATAGTCATACCTATGCAGTGGTTCTTTTGCCGTATTATTTGAGTCAATGGAAACACAAGAAATGCACTCATTCATTTTGTGAAACACAACATAGTGGATTGTCCACCTAATACGTGCTCTTGCCATGCTGGAATGCCAAAATGAGTGAAATCAACTCTCCTCTCACGGAGCTTGATGTATGGGAGATATGACAATGGACACTTACTTTCAGTGTGACACATGCTGAACTGCAGAGCACTACGGTAGTTTATTGGAACAGACCTGCTCTAGACTGAGGCAATGATAAGGGTACTGGGGGTTGAATTGTGTCCCTTGAAAAGCTATGTTGAATTACTACCCCCTAATGTCTGATGCTGAAGCTGAAACTCCAATACTTTGGCCGCCTCATGTGAACAGTTGACTCATTGGAAAAGACTCATGCTGGGAGGGATTGGAGGCAGGAGGAGAAGGGGACGACAGAGGATGAGATGGCTGGATGGCATCACTGACTCGATGGACATGAGTTTGGATGAACTCCGGGAGTTGGTGATGGACAGGGAGGCCTGGCGTGCTGCGATTCATGGGGCTGCAAAGAGTCGGACACGACTGACTGACTGAACTGAACTGAACTTAACTGATAGACACAGGAAAGAACAACTGTGTGGGATGACAGTGAGTCAGAAATTGGAGTATGCAGCATGCACATCTGCAGGCTGAGGATGGAGGATGGCCAGTAACCACCAGAAGCAAGAAAAGAGACAATTCTTCCCTTCCCAGGACCTTCAGAGGGAGTATGGCCCTGCTGATGCTTATTTTAGATTTCTAGCCCCCACGACTGTGAGACAATAAACATTTGTTGTTTTAAGCCACCCAATTTACAATACATTGTTATGGCAACCCTAGGAAACTAACACAAAAGAGTAACTGAAGGAGGTGAGTCCTAACTGGAGGGAAAAACCCTTAAAATGACATTTGTCATTTTACAAAAAGTTCTTGGTTATTCTGGGAATAGTGTTTGGAAGGTAGGAGGTCTGGGTTTACATTATTGTCTAGTCACTAAGTCATGTCCAACTCTTTCGCGACCCCTCGGGCTGTAGCCTGCCACGCTCCTCTGTCCATGGGATTTCCCAGGCAGGAATGCTGGATTGGGTTGTCATTTCCTTCTCCAGGGAATTTTCCTGACCCAGGGATGGAACCCACATCTCCTGCATTGGCAGGCAGATTCTCTACCACGGAGCCACCTGGGCTGATATAACTGCTGAGACACGGAGAGGCGCTGCCCGTGGTGCTGATGGAGACATTTGGTTGGTAAGTAGGTTGGATTCAGGACCAGGAGCTGGACTGAAGCCACTCCAGATCCTGAGGGAATCAGGTTATCCTTATGCTTTCTATTCCTCTCCCTACTTCTTTCCTCTCTCTTTCACTCTCCTTTTCTCCTCCTGAGAAAACCAAGATGCGGTGGGTCTTGATACCTATCCAGCACCTATAAGATTTCTGTTTCTGGGGACCAAATTTTTATGATTGAGACACAATCTATTCAGGAGGCCCATGCGATGCTCACTTTCCCTCTCTCCCACCCTTTAATAGGCTTCCCAGATGGCTCAGTGGTAAAGGTTCCGCCTGCTAAGTCAGGATGCATAGGAGATTTGGGTTTGATCCTGGGGTTGGGAAGATCCCTTGGAGGAGGGCAGCAACCCACTCCAGTTTTCTTGTCTGGAAAATCCCATAGACAGAGGAGCCTGGTGGGCTGTAATCCATAGGGTTACAAAGAGTCACACACGACTGAGCAACTGTGTCTGAGCATGCACACATGCTTTAATGATTACTCTCCTGCAGGATCTCCTCTCATCCACTCTCTTTTGCTCCCTGTGTTCTCCCCTCTCTCATCTAGCAGAAAGAATCAGGCCAAAGAGCTTTAAAAAGAACCCTTGCTTCCACTTTAACTTATCTTCAGCACAGCTGTTGTTTCTGAGTTGGTTTTTTTTTTTAATAGAGATTCAGCAAATGCTGTGATACTTACTGATGGTATATATACATATATTTATATATTAATTTAGTCTCCAGAGGATACCCTGCTAAATATAGTAATTATGTGAATGTTTTCAAACACCTTTCTCCTCTTGTAACTTTTCCCCGCTTTTTCTGGAGCTGAGTTGATGCTGCTGGGGAAACTGAGTGGAACCTTGGCTGACTGGCCAAGTGCTTTTGTCCTTTAGGAATGAACTTGTTTAAGAAGCAGGAAAAAAAAGTCTCAGACTCCAAAGGAAATAAATGTTGGGAATGTTTGGGTGGTGAAGTTGGGGGGAATATGGAGCAGTTGATAAAGCAGATGTAGGTTTGAACCAGAGCATCATCCCTGACTAAGTGTGTAACTGTGGGAAAGCCCCTTGCCCTCTTAAGGCCTTATCTTCCTCATTTGTGAAACAGAGGTCTTAGGCTCCACTTCGCAGGATGTTTCAGGATCAGGGATACTTAGGTGCATAGTAGATAGTAGGTGCTTGTAAAGTGGTGGCCATTAGTGTGATTAGACTGTTCATTCTTCCCTGGCTGAGAAACTCATTGGGATTAATGGGAATATTAGCCTAAAGGGAATAAGGAATCCTGAGTCAATAGGGAAGGATGAAGACTCAGAGTCACAGCTGGTCAGATCTGGAAGGGATTTTAGGGGACATCTGGAAAAACCTCCCATTTTACCATTTAGAAAAATGAGACCCACTCAGAAGTGGCTTGGCCGAGGTCAAGAAACTTATTCTACAGACTGGTACCCTGATTGCTTGTAATGGGCCCCCCTGTACATGGTAGCCAATTATAACTTAGGTGGCACTGTGTGGCCTCTCTATGGAGTGTTTTCTTTTTATATACAAACTTGGAACAAGAGAAGTTGAGGGGCTTCCCTGGTGGTCCAGTGGCTAAGACTTCCATACTCCCAATGCAGGGGGCCCAGACTCGGTCCCTGGTCAGAGAACTAGATCCCCCAGGCAGCAACTAAGAGTCCACATGCCACCACTAAAGATCCCACATTCCACAGCTAAGGCCCAGTGCGCCAAGTAAATAAATAAACATTGGAAAAAGAGAGAACTTGAGTTCAAGTCTTGGCTGTGTCCGTAACAGTCGTCCTTTGACCTTGGATGAGCCGTTTAGCCTTGTTCAGCCCACTGTTTCACCTTCCCAATGGGGCTCACCACCCTGGCCTTGCAGGTTTATGAGGATCAGAGGTGCTGGATCTACAGAATTATCCAGAGCCCCCATGCAGGTGACCGCACCTGGGCTCTCCTCCTAGAAAGGAGCTGTCTTTAGCAGTGAGGAGCAGGAGGAATGTATGTGGGGCGAGAGGAATAGGGTCCTCCTCAGGCCCTCGAACACTTGGGTGTGTGCTGTGCTCTTAGAGACCTCCCCTGGCCCAGTGGGAGAGGGGCCGGATTCTCACCGCAGCTCTGCACCTGTCACTTTGTCAAACGTCAGTTTCTTTCCTTCTCTTGAAGTCTGCGAAAGGGTAGCAGGGGTGGGACCAGATGATCTCTGAGTCTCCTCTTGGCCAGGAGCCATTCTCTCCTGCTCATACCGAACCCATCTCTGTCCATTCTAGGGGGAGGGACTTTACCTTCCTGGGCTGAAGCATCTAGGTTTACCCCAGGTTCCTCCTCCCCCCACCCTCTTCCTCAGGCAGTCTTCTGTGAGAGATGTGCGGAACTAGACCCTACGCCCTCCTAATTTTCTCAACTCACTCCACATTCCTAAAGTAACTGGGCCTCTGGTTGTGGTGGGGTCTTGAGGACTTGGATCCCACAGTGATGGGCCAGGATCATCAAAATAGAGGCTACTTTTATTGAACTGGAGCCTGTACACAGACACTACCATAATAACACCTTCCTGACATCCCAGGAGTGAAGGTGAAAGTGTTAGTCGCTCAGCCATGTCCGGCTCTTTGTGACCTCATGGACTGTAACCCACCAGGCTCCTCTGTCCACGGAATTCTCCAGGCAAGAATACTGGAGTGGGTAGCCATTCCCTTCTCCAGGGGATCTTCCCAACCCAGGGATCAAATCTGGGTCTCCCGCATTGCAGGCAGATTGTTTACCGTCTGAGCCACCAGGAAAGCCCAGCGGTGAGTCATACTACACTCATTTTACAGATGAGGAACCTGTGGCCATGCAATCACATTATCTGACTGGAACACAGGGCTCCTAAAAAGGGCTAAGCCGGTATCCAAGTCAATCTCCCTGATCTAAGGCACCCTCTTTGTATGTCCTTTCTTGCACCATATGCTCTGTCCACTTCCATCCCTCTCTCTCTGCATTGCCATTTCTCTCAGGTTGGTGGGCATATTCTGCTTTACCAAGATTGACGCCTAAGGCTAGACCTGAAAGGGATCTGTGAGGTCAACATCGTAATTGTTTTCAGCAAAGATCTTGAGGTCAAGAGAGTGTCTGTGAGTGTCCTCAGTCAACTCAGGATAGAAGTCAGGGAGAAACAAATTTTAATTGAACTCCCGTTAAATTCCAGGTACTGTGCTGGGTGTTTTTGGTGGGTTATCTTATTTAACCCTTTCGACAATACTGTTAAAGCAGACACTAGTAACTATTATCTTCATTGTCTGGATAAGGAAACTAAACTTCAGAGAGGTGAAGATGCTAATTCAAGGTTGCTCAGCAGCTGAGTGGTGGAGCCAGAATATTTAGTATGTTTGCTCTGAAAACCTCAGCAATTTGATGTTTACTCCACTGGGTGCTGCCTCAGTTTCTTCTGAATAATTAATATCTGAGACACCAAAGGCACTGAAGTGAAAGACACAGATGAAAGCAAGCACACACTTTACTTTGCCATCTTTTTGATCTGCACTCCTGCAAAGGTCTGTACTGACTCATAGTCAAAGGCAGCTCTTTGTTATGCTAAGGAGCAGTAATACATAACCTATATGTTAAAAAGAGCAGCTAATATTTATCATGCATTTTCTGGATCCCAGACAGTGTGTTACATTATCTATATGGATAACATCATTTAAAGCTGACTTCAACTTAATTGTTAACCCTATTCTACAGATAGGGCTGCCCTGGTGGCTCAGTGGTAAAGAATCTGCCTGGCAATGTAGGAGACACAGGTTCAATCCCTGGGTAGGGAAGATCCCCTGGAGATCGAAATGGCAACCCATTCCAGTATTCTTGCCTGGGAAATCCCATGGACAGCGGAGCTTGGCAGGCTACAGTCCCTGGTGTGTGGAAAAAGAGTCAGACATGACTTAGTGACTAACCAACACAATTCTACAGATAAACAAATGCAGATTTAGGAAGGTAACTAAGCTGCAGCTGTAACCATCCATTACCATCCGGCTAGCAGGAGGCAGTCAGAATCCAGACCCAGCAGCTGCCTTGAGGACTGCATTCTCCACTCTGGATCCACGTGAAGACCACGTGGGGAGCTTTGGAGAAACAGGATATTGTGCCCTTTCGCAGATCACCTGAGTCAGGGTCCCTGGTACACAGAGCACAGAGCATCTGTATTTCTCAAGCTCGTCAGATGATTCTGATACCCAATGAGCAGATGATTCTGATGCCCAGTGAAGGTTAAAAACTACTGCTTCATCAACAGAGGATTCTTTATCACTAAACCATGTTGCCTAGGTGGCAAAGTGGTACCCACCCTCCTTAATCCCCTTGATGTCACGTGGGTTGCCAGGGAGGCTTATACTAAATCTACTTGCTACCAGTGCTGTCCAATAGAAATAAAACATGAGGGAATCGCCTGCTGGTCCAGTGGCTAAGACTCTGTGCTCTAAACGCAGAGGGCCCAGGTTCAATCCCTCGTCAAGGAACCAGAGCCCACGTGCCATGACTAAAGAGTTTCTTTGCCTGCTGCAACTAAAGATCCTGCGTGCAACAGAGACGATCAAACATCTCCTGTGCTGCAACTAAGACCCGGTGCAGGCAAATACATAAATAAATATTTTAAAAAGAAGAAGCAGTATAACATGAGACACATAGGTAAATGTACATTTTCTAGTAACTCTTTTTAAAAAATAGGAGAAACATGTGAAATTATTTTTCAAAATATATTTTCTCTAGTGTACTACAGATAAAATATTATCATTTCAACATGTAATTGTTATAAAAATAAACAATGAGATACTTCACATTCCTTTTTTAAAATTTGTATTGAGTCTTAGAAATCTGGTGGATGTTTTGTCCTTTAGGCACATCTCAATTTGGAGAAATGCTTGATGTCTGCTGCTGCTGCTGCTGCTGCTAAATTGATTTAGTCGTGTCCAACTCCTAGCGACCCCATGGACTGTGCGACCCTAGAGACAGCAGCCCACCAGGCTCCCCTGTCCCTGGGATTCTCCAGGCAAGAACACTGGAGTGGGTTGCCATTTCCTTCTCCAATGCATGGAAGTGAAAAGTGAAAATGAAGTCGCTTAGTTGTGTCCGACTCCTAGCAACCCCATGGACTGCAGCCCGCCAGGCTCCTCCGCCCATGGGATTTGCCAGGCAAGATGTCTCATGTGGCAAAAGTGGTTTATGCATTGATGGTGGTGGTGGTTTAGTCACTTGGTTGTGCCCAACTCTTTGTGACCCTGTGGACTGTAGCCCACCAGGTTCCTCTGTTTATGGGATTCTCCAGGCAAGAATACTGGAGTGGGTTGCCATTTCCTTCTCCAGGGCATCTTCTTGATTCAGGGATTGAACCCAAGTTTCCTGCTTGGCAGGTGGATTCTTTACTCCTGAGCCACCTAGAAAGCCCTATGCATTGGTAGATGCCCCTTTAGATAATGTCCTCTGGCCTTGTTTCCTTTTCCATGGTCTCAGCTTCATAGAAATTATATCAGTATGCTCAGGAGAGATCTCCCCTCATTGAATTTTTGTGGTCTTCTAAGTACCAATTTATTTCATTACCTACACATAGTCTGTTCGATCTATAAAAATCGGTCTCTGATTTCCCAAATGCCCAGTGATTACCATCATAGCATTAGCTAACACTTCCATCCTGTCACATAAATACCATTTCTTTTTTGTGCTGGGAACATTTAAGATCTATTCTGTTAGCGACTTTCACTAGTGACCCTTTAAGAAGGGTCTAAGCCTTGGGGATGGTTCCAGGGTCCTCCCTTTGGCAGGATGACAGAAGGCCAGTCATCCTCCCCTCATACTCCTTCCTCTGTTTATTTTTAAAAGTGAAATGTCTTGAGAAGCAATTTGGTGATATGGATCAGGAGACATAAAAAATATCCATTCCCTTTGACCAAGTAATTTCCTAAGGAAACAATCCAAAATGTGGAGAAAGTTTCAGGCCTGGAGATGCTTATCAGGGCCTTATTTATACTGTGGAATAACTGGACACAACCCAAATGTTCAGTGTTTGGACAGCGATTACAAGGGCTGAGCCAAGTTGTAAAAGTGGGAAATCACGCAGCCATTTAAGGAAATATCTGAGTGTGATCATAAAGGCGACTTCTTATGTTAAAATATGGAGGGAAAGAGCAAGCATCAAAATGGTTTGCGCAGAATTCTCAGTGTGTGAGAAAGTCTCAACACAACAAAATGACAGAAAGAGAAACCACCGAGGAGTTTAAAGTAGTTATCTCTGGGTGGTGTGATCATGGGCAATTTTCCCCCTTCCTTTTTCCCGCTTATCTGTATTTTTTTGAAAGACAGTGAGTACATATGCCTTTTGTAATAAAATAGGCTTCATTATAATAAGTAAACAGTGTTGAAGAGAAAAAACCCCAATAAACCTTTAAAAAGCAATTGAAAAGTTTCTGCTGTCGCACGTTGGAAAATCTTCTGGCTCTGCCAGGGGCCCTGGGGGAGGGGAAGGCGCAGAAAGAGGGGAATTGTGGGTGTGAAGGCGCCTCTCCTCCCAGGCGGATTTGCATTTGGCACACTGCCGCACCATTTCTGACAATTTGCAAAGTCTTTCCCTAGAGCCTCGGACAGGGGGCTGCCCCTCAAACAAAAACTTGGTTTGTGAAGAAGACTCTTCTTCAGTGGTGTTGACACAACAAACTCTTTCTTCAGCCTGGAGCTGCAAAATGGATGTATTCAAAGCTCTCAGGAAGGGGGTGGACCAGGAAACAGCTTAGTTGTTCTAAGCCTCAAATGAAGTGTCTGAGACGCACAGCCATTTTTGAATCTCCTGGGCAAGCAGAATCCTTGTTTCGGGGCACTGAGTTTGAAACCCTGAGGCCTTCCAGAGTCTATCCCTTCCAAAAGAGAGCTTCGTGACCTCTGTTAACTGCAAAATAAGCTCAGAGGAAGGAGCATGAGCTGAGGCATCATGAGGTGTTAATGTACCGATTTCATAGATGGAGAAACTGAGACATGGTTGTCGGGGCAGTCACGAAAGGTGTGAGGGGTACCTTGGAGGTTCAAATTCAGTTATGTCTGGCTCCAAAGCTCATGCACTTCTCACTTTGTGACACTGTCAGCCTTCTCTTTCCTCCTCCTCTCTGGGAGGGCTATGGATGAGGCGGACACACCCTGGAAGATGCAATCCTAGCTGTTCAACTGGCTCCCAGTTCTGAGCAATTCCATTTTCCCATTACTGGGTTCTCACTGCTCATATAAAAAAGGAATATAGGCCTGGGTTCCAATGCCCATAGCTATAGAGCCTGTCCTCAATAGACCCCATCAGCAAATCAACTAAGTCAGTAGCAATGCTAAAAAGTTGAGAAGTTTGACCAAAGAGGACATTCTTACCCACAGCAGTATCTGGAGCTCTCACAAAATGAGGGGAGACAGGCTGTATCATTTATAGGCATTATTTAGAATGCAAGCGATGGTTCCTTCTCCCCAAATGAGCAACCCAGCCCAGCACCAAAGTGGCTCGTGTATCATCCTCTCCTGACAGGGACAGACAAAGGGTCCTCTTGTATTCGTCAGGTGACCAGGGTCGTATTCCTTCAGGCAAACGCAAGATAGATGATGCTTTCATTGGAAGATGGAGGAATAGCACTGGCAATCTGTAAACACGCAAGCTGACAGTGTGATTCACGGAGTAATTACAGAATAATACAGTGCAAACTATTAGGGGATGATAACAATACGTCAGGATCGACTCTTTGTTTTGAAAACTTGGGGCTGACAAACTTGCCAGTTATCGGCTAGTTCTCAAAGTCTGTGAAATAGTGTAATGGGAGCAGAGCCTGGCAGCTGGATTCAAAGGAGACGGATCTGTTCTTCCTTTTTACAGTAAGCCATAATAAGAACCCAGGAAAGGAGAAATAAAAATGAAAGCAGTTAGGTTAATCAACATTAGCATCCAGGTACAATGATAATTGTCAGGTGTCTAAACGCCCCAGAAATGAGGCGCACTCAGTTCACTGAGAGCCAGAAATAACGACAGAGCCTAAGGATGGGCATACCTTGCTCTAACTGAAAGGAAAACAAAAATAACAGTAACTACAAAGCCTAGAATTTCTGGGGTTTCCCTGGTGGCTCAGTGGTAAAGAATCTGCCTGCCAATGCACAAGACGTGGGTTCGATCCCTGGGTGGGGAAGATCCCCTGGAGGAGGAAATGGCAACTCACTCTGGTATTCTTGCCTGGGAAATCCCATAGATAGAGGAGCCTGGAGGACTACAGTTCGTGGGGTCACAAAGAGTCAGACATTACACAGTGACTGAAAAGCACCAGAATTTCTGGAGCACCTACTACATGCCTGGTATTTTATACACATTCCATTCAGATGAACTAGCAGGTAAGAAAGCTTAGTCTTGTGTTTGGTTGAAGAAACTGGTTTAGCTAATCTAAGTAGCACAGTCAATATGATGGAGATTGTAAGTGGGGGAGGTGGGTTTCAAACCCAAATATGATGAACTTCAAAGACCAGGTACTTTCCATCACATCAGGCTGGGTCTTGGGGAGCTGTAGGGGTGGGGCTGGCAAACCCATAAGCCTGGTTGACCTACGTGCGTGCTTGGTCGCTCAGTCTTGTCTGACTCTTTACGACCTCATGGACTATATATAGCCTGCCAGACTCCTCTGTTAATGGGATTTCACAGGGAGCCTATATTCCTAAGGGCTTGCAAAGGAAAAGTGGCACACACTGTGGCTGCCACCGGGATTGGTCAAGGGCAAGGCGGAAGGGGGTCCAAGCACAAGGGGGACCCAGCTGAGAGGCTATAGCGGCATGTGTGTGAAGGCGAGGGTGTCAAGATCAGAATGACTGATCGAGTATTTAGGAAGCACTTACGTCGTGTTAGGACTTGAGGCCACAGAGATGAATTGGACTCCATCTCTGTACATCCCTAAGCTTCCCTATGTCCCTTTATCCCTAAGCCAGATCAGCCTTCTGGCTCCCACCATAGACACACAGCAAGTGCTACGGAGAAATACTAGATTCACAGAAAGGGGAGGAGCATAGTCTCCTCCAGACTCTTTTGAATAGAGGTGACCGTTAAATGAAACACGGAGCGATGATTAGGAATTTGCCAGGAAGAGAAGGAAGAGGGTAGAGAGAGCAGCCTAAGCAGGAAAGTGCATGGTGAGTTCTGGGAAGCACACCCCGTCTGCTGTGGCCGAGAGGAGTGCGCACAGGTATAGGAGCCCTGGGTGGAATCTTAATTACGTGCAGATTGTAAAAAGCCCATCAGAGTGTGTAAGCAGTCTGGACTTGATCAAGTATCGGTGGGGAGATGGTCAGGGTGGACAGATTAATGATTCTCAGAGAATCACTCAGGGTCTAACAAGAGGGGCTGGTAGGGAGATGGATGTAAGGACAGGGTCTGGAATCCCAACCAGGGAACTAGGAGGTCTGCAGACATGGGAGGGAGGAGGGGCAGAGACAGAGACGGAGGCTGCCTGGAAAGCCAGAGGCCAAGATCAAGGCTGAGCCCCGCAGTGGAAGGATTGGAGCAGTGGTGGCTATAAAGGAGCTGCTTGCTGGATCAGCGCTGTGTGAGCCTGGGATTTCCAGGGGCAGCTCTCAGGATTCAAAGTTCAGCCAGTGGTGTCTTTTCCAGTGGCAGCCCTGGAGCCATCCTGGTGTTTCATGATGTGCCTGCAACCTTGGGACAACTGTCCATGCTTAATTCTTTCCAAATTGCTCCTTGATCTCTGTCCCTCCTTTCCACATCCCTACCCATCAGAGTCTCTGTCTATAAAAGAGTATGGGGCAGCGGGTGAGATGGTCCTGGGGGAGTCACAGGCCTGCCTCTAATTCCCAGGTCGGCTATTGGTTCTGACTGGGCATCTCCCTCACCCCGGGCTTTCATCCTTCAGGACAATACCTAGATTATTTCAAAACCCCAAAACAATGGTGTTTATAACAGCAATGCTCAGCTGTGTCCAACACTTTGTGACCCCATGGACAGCATCACACCAGGCCTCCCTGTCCTTCACCATCTCCCAGATTTGCTCAAATTCATGTCCATTGAGTCGATGATGCCCTCTGTTTCCCCTTCTCCTCCTGCCTTCAATCTTTCCCAGTAATAGGGTCTTTTCCAAAGAGTCAGCTCTTCGCATCAGGTGTTCAACTTCAGCATCAGCATCAGTCCTTCCAATGAGTATTCAGGCTTGATTTCCTTTAGGATTGCCTGCTTTGACCTCCTTGCTCTCCAGGGACTCTGAAGAGTCTTTTCCAGCAACACCTCTAGGTCTGCTGTCGATTCTGTGGAGTCTCTCTATTCTTTCTTCAGAGGGAAAGGGAAGGGGTGCTACCATGCCAAGCCATACTGGGGCAGAAAGCAAAAAGAAAAATCACTCACATCCATCCTGTCTTTAATAATAATGTACTCTCTGGTTCATTGTTTTGACATTACTTTTGATATTTAAAAAATACTGCATTGATTAGTTATTGAGATGTTCTGTGTGTTAGTCACTCAGTCGTGTCTGACTCTTGGTGACCCCATGGACTGTAGCCCACCAGGCTCCTCTGTCCATGGAATTTTCCAGGCAAGAACACCAGAGTGGGTTGCCATTTCCTTCTCCAACTGAGATGCTTTGACATCTGCTGAATTTTGCATGTGAGGCCAGTGTTGCCCTCACCTCATGCTTTCCCCAGGCTGGGAAGGGGGCTGAAACAGATGGATGCCTGTCATGTATGAAGTGTTTACAGATCCTGAACTGAGCCTCATAAGGGATGTGTGGGGAGGCGGGTATTGGTCCCATCCTGCAGGGGAGGAGGGTAGAACCCAGAGAGGTTACGAAAGTTGCCCAAGTCTGCCCGTGTCTGGCGAGTGATCAGTTTTTCAAGGTTCCCTCAGAGAACCATCCTGTGTGTGCATATGCATGTGTGCGTGTGTGTGTATGTGAGTGTGTATGTGAGTGTGTGTGTGAGTGTGTGTGTGTGTGTGCGAGTGTGACTGTGTGAGAGAGAGAGAGAGAAAGAACTGGCTGGAGTCTAACTGCTTCTGCAAAGCTGGGCCCACTTGGCTGTGGTGTAGCCTGTCGCACAGAAGGTAATGGGGCTCCTCTTGACTGATACAGAAAGACACTGAGTGGCCAGCTTTGTCAACGTGCACAGGCGCAGAGGAGCGGGGGAGACGACATCGGGACAAATGGTGTTGGTTCCTGAGCTGGAAATATTCTTAGAGCAGAGAGGAGTGATTCATCAGCTGCCCAGGTTGGATGGAAATATCTCCCAAGAATATCCAGCTCTTTCTCATCTGGGGCTTTCCACACAGGTCCAGAGCTGGCTTTGCATTCCTGGGGGTGCTGCTCCCACCTCACAGAAGGCCATGGAGACGAGTGGCCCCAGGGCACCCATCAGCTCTGACTCAGTTTCCCCGTGCAGGAGCCAAATGGCACTCCAGTGAGGAGGAGGGATAGAAGAACAAAGGGCCTGGAATCCGCAGCCATTGAGTCTGTGTGTCTGCGCGTGTGTGTGCTCGGTCATGTCTGACTCTTTGCAACCCCGTGGACTGTAGCCCGCCAGGCTCCTCTGTCCATGGGATTCTCCAGGCAAGAATACTGGAGTGACTTGCCATTTCCTCCTCCAGGGGATCTTCCCAACCCAGGGATCAAACCCGCGTCTTTTGAGTTTCCTGCATTGCAGACAGATTCTTTACCACTGAGCCAACAGGGAAGCTCACAGCAATTAAGACCTGGGTTCAAACCCCAGCTTCATCACTTAGAGTAATAACGACTACTATTTGCCAAGGCCTGCCTGGGCCATTTTGTATCCATCAGCTCAGCGAGCCTCAGTATGAATCTATCTCCATTTCACACATGTGGAGACTGAGGCTGCGAGGAGTGCTATTGCCCCAAATCCAGCTGATAATGAGCTCCCTAAATGACAGCATAGTAACTTTTTTTTTTCCCATGTACAGACAAATAAAATGAAAAAAAAAAAAAAAAAGAAGAGCAGAAAGACACAGGGTGTATTACACTCATATATATACGTAGGGTGGTCTGACTCTAGAGTTCTTACTTCCATGCTTCCTCCAAGTCATGTGACCTGGGGCAGGCTACTTGACTTCTCCAAACCTAAGCTTCCTCCACTGTTCTCAGGGGCCACTGGTAATGTTGTCAGCGTTCTTGTGAGGATTTAATGAGATAATTCATTTGTCACATATTTATGAGGTGTCTGCACTGGAAGACCAAAGAGGATGGGGACGTTTCTTCCTATCAGGACCCTGGCAATGACTGGATGGGATCGGGGAATGAACAAAGATGGCAGCATCCAGTGAGAAGCACATGGCCGGGGAGAGTGCTGGGCTGACGGGGAGCAAGTGGGAGAATCTGAGGCGGATTCCTAGAGGAGGTGACATCCAACTTGGGTTTTGAAGGACAGAAAGTGAAAGTGTTAGTCACCCAGTCATGTCTGACTCTTTGTGACCCTCTGGACTGTAGCCTGCCAGGCTCCTCTCTCCATAGGATTCTCCAGGCAAGAAGACTGGCGTGGGTTGCCATTCCCTTCTCCAGGGGATCTTCCCAATGCAGGGATCGAACCCAGGTCTCCTGGATTGCAGGTAGATTCTTTACTGTCTGAGCCACCAGGGAAACACTTTGAAGGAATGCTGCTGCTGCTGCGTCACTTCAGTCGTGTCCGACTCTGTGCGACCCCATACACGGCAGCCCACCAGGCTTCCTGTCCCTGGGATTCTCCAGGCAAGAACACTGGAGTGGGTTGCCATTTCCTTCTCCAATGCATGGAAGTGAAAAGTGAAAGTGAAGTCGCTCAGTTGTGTCCGACTTGAGGGGAAGGTAATTCCAGGCACAGCAGAGCAGCATGTAAGGTAAGAAGCAACAAGGCAGGTGGCCACGTGCCATGACCAGAGCATGAATTCTTTTTTTTCTTCCCTAGAGACATTATTTTATTTAAAGCTGAGTCTTTTTGGCGGGGAGAGGGGGGCTGGGGGGGGGCTGCACTGCGTCCTCACTGTACTGCTTGTGGATCTCTAGTTGTGGTTCGAAGGCTTAGTTACTTCAAGGCAATTGGTATCTTAGTTCCCCCACCAAGGATTGAACCCACATACCCTGCATTACAAGGTGGATTCTTAACCACTGGACCACGAGGGAAGTCCCCAGAGCTTGTATTCTTAATGGGAAGATCACCGCTAATGGTGAAAATGGATTCTTGGGGGAGGAGGGCGAGAGATCTTGGCTATTTTAATGGTTTATGGCATTCCAAAGGATCATAGCCCACAAACAGATATGTAGTATATTTGGGATATTAAAATTTCTTGGACAGATCAGGGGGAAAAAGTGTCTAGAAAGGCTCTGTAGGCTACAACATGGATGGGACTTGAGGACATGTTAAGCGACATAAGCCAGGCACAAAGACAAATACTATACGATTTCACTTATATGAGGTACCTAGAGTCATCAAATTCACGGAGACAGAAATAGCGTGGTGGTGGTCTGGGGCTGGGGGGAGGGGGAAGTGGTGAATTACCGTTTAATGGGTACATAGTCTCTGCTCTACAAGATGAAACCTTCTGGAGATTGGTTGTACAACAATGTGAAAGTATTTAATAATACCGAACTGTACACTTAGAAATTTTATGTTGTCTGCTTTTTTTTTTTCATCACAATAAAATTTTTAAATTTTTCTTAACAATGAAAAAAAAGGAAGGCTCCATAGGGGACTATAATGAGAAAAAAAAAAGGGGGGGGACTGAGAAGCCCTGGGCTAGAGCATGGGAAAGAGGGAGCACCCTAAGATGAGGCTGGGGAAGGAACAGGGCCAGGCCTGCAAGATCTCAGGTCTCTTATTCAGTAGATCTGAGTTTGGGATCTATAAGATCTATAAGTTTGGGATCAGCAAACTTTTTCTGTAGATATTTTTGGTTTTGTGGTTTATATAGTCTATTCAGCTCTGCTGTAGTTGAGCAAAGGCAGCTGTTAACAATATGGAGATGAGTGGGCATGGTTGTGTTCCAATAAAACTTTATTTACAAAGATAGGGGCATCTAGATTTGACCCGTGGGCCATAGTTTGCTGACCCCTACCTTTGGAAGTGTTCACACAGGGGCTCCAATTTGCATTTTAAGAAGTTACTTTGGCATCTGTGCAAAGACTGGACTGGACAGAGTAGTGCCTGTAAACGGCCAAGCCCTGCACAACACCTTGCCCACAGGAAGGTAGGGGTCCATTCAGTCCTACATGCCAAAGAGTTACTTTTGCGTTGGGGCGGCGGGGGTTGTTAGGATAAAGTTATCTCTCTGGGGCTGTCTCCTCTTGTTGACCTCGTACAAACCCATGCCTGTGATGGCTCCCCAGCTCCCAACATTGCTAAAAGGTGTACTAGCAAGGTACAAGGCAAAGAGATGGACTTTTTCAACATCTTTTTAGCTGCATCAAGAAGAGGCAGAGCCATCAACAAAATGAAAAGGCAACCTACTGACTGTAAGAAAATATTTGCAAATCATGTATTTGATAAGGGCAAAATGTCCAAAATATATGAAGAAACTGTACGAAGAAACCGTACAACTTAATAGCAAAAACAAATAAAAACACAAAGAATCTGATTTAAAAATAGATAGATCAGAATACACATTTTTGGGTGATGCTACGGGTAAAGTATCTGCCTGCCAATGCAGGAGATGCAAGAGAAGTGCGTTTAATCCCTGGGTCTGGAAGATCCCCTGGAGTAGGAATGGCACCCCATCCAAGTATTCTTGCCTGGAAAATTCCAAGGGCAGAAGAGCCTGATGGACTACAGTCCATGGGACCACAAAGAGTTGGACACGACTGAGCGTGAGCACAAAGAAGACATAAATGGCCAAGTAATGAAAAGATGCTCGACACTGTTAATCGTCAGGGAAATGTCAATCAACATCGCAATGAAGTATCATTGTACATCTGTTCGAATGACCGTTACCAAAAGATAAGAAATGGCCAATGTTGGGGAAGGATGTGGAAACAAGGGAATTCTTGCACTGTTGGTGGCAATGCAAATTGGTACCTCCACTATGGAAAACAGTATGGAGTTTCCTGAAAGCAATTTGAAACAGAACTACCATATGATCCAACAATTCCACTTCTGGGTGTTTAGCTGGAGGAAATGAAAACACTAACTCGAAAGGATACCTGCAGCCCCATATTCATTGTGGCATTATTTACAATAGCCAAGACATGGAAGCAACTTAAGTGTCCATCAAGGGATGAATGGCTAAACAAATTGTGGTGTGTGTGTGTGTATTCTCTTATATAATAATGCAATAATATTCAATATTATATTACATAACTACTACATATGTAATATAAATGTAATGGAATATTATACAGTGGAATATATATATATATGTGTGTGTGTGTGTGTGTGTGTGTGTGTGTGTGTGTAATGGAATGTTATTCAGCCATAAAAAAGAATGACATCTTCCCATTTGTGACAACATGGATAGATCCTGAAGGCATTGTCTTCGTTCGAAAAAAGTCAAAGAAAGACAAACATCATATAATCTCTTTTACATGTGGAATGTGAAAAACCAAAAGTAAACAAATAGGCTCATAGATACAGAGAACAGATTGGCAGTTGCCAGAGGCAGGGGTGAGGGGTGGGAGAGATAGTTGAAGGGAGCCAAAAGGTAAAAAGAAAACAATGAAATGGAAAAGTTTACAATAGTAACAAAATTTTAAAAGCCTTAAGCAACCAAAACAGATATCCCAAATTCCATGGATCAAAAAACCCTTCATTTTATCTTATATACCTTTACAACGAGTTTGCTTAGCCTGTTTCCTAACCCAGAATAAATTAAAGAAAGGAAAGGAGGAAAGGAAGAGAAGACACAGAGCTAAATTTGGCCCTGGTGACACTTGGATGGGTATCTGATATTTCACCGTAGGTCATTTCCCAACAAAATCCACACCCCTGCCCTGCATTACATAGCTTTGATTCATTAACTCCAGCTGCTGAAATTGCAGGTAACACTCTGAGTTGCATTTTAAACAGATAAGGATGACTGCTTTAAAAGTGGCCCCTCTAAAAAGGTTAATATTATAAATGCAGCTTAAATGCCTAATTCATAACCAAAAGCCACAAATATGGAAATGTTAGCAGTGTTAAAACTTAGAGAGCAAGAAGAAAACAGCTCATGTTTGCTTTGCTCTCTGCTATGAGTTCTGAGCTTCTAAGTCAGGCTGCCAGCTGGGCTGGAGAAATGTCTTCAGGTCCCCTTGTGACTATTTAGCCATGCCTGTGAGCTGGAGTGGGCCAGAAGGGAGAAGACTGCCCCCTGCTTATAACATGGGAAAGACACCCTTGTGGTGAATCCGCCTGCAATGCAGGAGACCTGGGTTCAATCCCTGGGTTGGGGAGAGCCACTGGTGAAGGGAGACTAGCCACTCCAGTATTCTGGCCTAAAGAATTCCATAGAGAATTCCGTGGACTGTATGGCCCACAGGGTCACAAAGAGTCGGACACGACTGAGTGACTTTCACTTTCCACTTTCTAACGTGCCAGAGTAGTGGTTTCTTTAAATGCAAAACTGGGATCATGATAATTCCTGCCCTATTTACCTTATCTAGAAAGTTCAGAATGTTCTTGATATGAAAGTAATAGTGAAAGTGGAAGTCGCTCAGTCGTGTCTGACTGTTTGCAACCCCATAGACTCTACAGTCCATGGAATTCTCCAGGCTAGAATAATGGAGTGGGTAGCCTTTCCCTTCTCCTGGGGATCTTCCCAACCCAGGGATTGAACCCAGGTCTCCTGCATTGCAGATGGATTCTTTACCAGCTGAACCACAAGGAAAGCCCAAGAATACTGGAGCAGGTAGCCTATCCCTTCTCTAGGGGATCTTCCCAACCCAGGAATCGAACTGGGGTCTCCTGCATTGCAGGCAAATTCTTTATCAACTGAGCTATCTGGGAAGCCTGTTCTTAATATAGCCCCATCATAAATGTTGGGTGACAGTTTTCTAGTACCTAGGCCTGTGCTTGGCACACAGTCAGTGCTCAATAAATGTGCTCAATTAATGTTCATTGAATGACTATTTCTTCTCTTTTCTTCCACTTTTTTTCCTTCCCAAGGTCTACAGGGCTTTGAAGTTGGCTTTCATTAGTTTATATAGATGCTAAAATATTGAGTGTGGCTTCTCCCAGGTATACTTGTGTTTTCTGAGACAATTTCAGAGAGAAACTTTTCCAAGATTCAGAGGAATAAAATGTTTAATAGTGGAATTTCAAGTATATCAATAGTCCAGGAAGGGAGTCATTCCTGATCCTCAAATGAAACTGCAGAGGGGGCTCCTGCCTCACCAAACTAGCTCTTAATAATGATTGTGTGTGTGTGTGTGCCTGTGTGTGAATGAAAATGTGTACATATGTGCAAGGGTAAGTCTGGACCAGAACTAGAGTTAAGCATATGAGATGCTCAGGGAACATCATTTAAGAAAGCCCTCTCAGCACTCAGGTGCTGACCCTGCATTTGCCTGACCCCAGGAATGAGTGCCTCCTTAAATATTGGGTTGGGGTGCTTCACAATCTCACTCTAGTCCCAGCCTTGGGATATTCATACCTGTTTACAGATGGGGCATTACTGAAGATGAAGTTCACAAGGAAGAGCACATATAACCTTGTCCTAAAGAGCCTAAACCAAGGATAGATTTCCTTAAATTCTGGTGAATCTTTATGATCATCCAATACAATGGTACAGGCTTCTCAGGTGGCGCTGGTGATAAAGAATCTACCTGCCAATGCAGGAGAGGTAAGAGATGTGGGTTTGATCTCTGAGTCGGGAAGATCCCCTGGAAGAAGGCATGGCAACCCACTCCAGTATTCTTGCCTGGAGAATCCCCATGGATAGAGGAGCCTGGCGGATACAGCCCATACGGTCACAAAGAGTCGGACAAGACTTAAGTGACTTAGTGCGCACACAATACAATGGTAACAAAATACTAATGTCCATCAGAATCACCTGGGAAGAGCTGGCTAAACCTCTAAATTCCCAGGACCTACCCCTAAGTTTCAGGACTGGGGATCCGAAATCAGCCTGTGTAATACGCATGCCCACTCCCCATTTCAGGTAACTCTGAAGTGAGTTGTCCAGGACTACCCAATGAGAAAGTCATCATTAGGGTTTCATCATGCAATTCATCATGCAATCCAGGTCACTTTTGAGAGTGAAAGGAGTTTGTGGTCATTTAAATCAGAGGGCGGCAAACTCAGCCTGTTTTTGTAATTGAAGTTCCATTATACTCAGCCATGTCCATTTGTTTATGTGTTGGGTTGGCCAAAAAGTTCGTTTGGGTTTCCGATCAGTCGTAGGCAAAACTCAACAAACCTACTGGCCAAACCAATATTATCTACGGTTGCTTTTAAACTGTAATGACAGAGTCGATTAGTTGAAAGAGACAACACAGCCTGCAAAGCACAACTATATGGTTATAAAAAAACATTTACTATATGGTTCTTTACAGAAACCGTTTGCCAACACCTCGTTTGGATTATTGTTCAGCAAAAATTTACTCCCACCTTTTTCTCCCGTGGGCAGAGTATGCTTCTTCACGTCACTGATGTTGGGTATAGCCTTATCTCTTACCTGGGATGATGAGATGTTAGGGGACATGCCATGGGCTTGCATTGTGGGGCTGGCTTGCTTATTATCCTCTCATTTCAATGAGAAGAGCATATCCTGGCTACCCTGCTGGCCCAAGGAGAGTGAAAGCCATGGAGAGCAAGTGCAGATCCAACTTACCTGGCAGAGCCCACCCAAGATCAACCAAGCCTATCCTATACCCAGACTTAGGGGCAAGTGTAACTAATTTTTGTTTTTAAGCCACTGAATTTTGGTTTGTCAAGCAGCATTATTACAGTAATTGATACAGAGACACTGTTAATTATTCCACATTTACAGACACAATCTGGATATGGTTACCTTGACCATTATAGTTTAATCATCCTCCTTTCACTTAGAAGGAAGATGAGGTCCCGAGGGTTTAAGATTTGACCAAGTAAATTTTGAAAAATGCTTGAATAGATCATTGAAATACATCATTTAAAATCAGGTTGTAGATACACAGTTGAACAGCCTCTAAGGAGAGATACTTAGAGGTCCTTATGATAAACTGGTGTGGACTCAGGGAGGTGGGGTTAATTTGGGGGTTTTCCCTGGCTTTTGCTTGTGCCCCTTTGCTGGGGAGCTGGGGAAAGGCCTGCCTCAGACCGACATCTGTTGAGATGAATGCCCACCCCTCTCTGTCATAACAGATAAATAGCAAGAAAAATCCACCAAAGGGAAGTAGCAGCAAGACTAATTACCTAGTAGGCACATATTTTGATTCAAATGCAATGTTGCTTAGCAAAAGAAAATGGGCTGTGAATAAACAGAGATCAGTCCAATGCCACGGTCAAGTGGTAGGTGATATCAGCAGAAGATGGATTTAAATCCTTCTTAGAGCCTCAACAATTCTAGTCCCATGCATGGCAGGATAAGCGACCTTCCCTGGGGGTTCCCTGGGAGGCAGTTAGCAATGTGGAAGGGGCTTCCTATGAAATATTTACTCTGGTGATAGAGATTCAAATTGCAAACTGGTTTTTTGTGTAGAAGCATGTGCACATGTGTGTGTGTGTGTGTGTGTGTGTGTGTGGTTTGGACACTTTTGTGCAAGTCTATGTGGCTTGTGTTTTTTAAGGGTGTGTTTCTTGTGTGTTTGCTTATGTTGTCTGTGTCTGCTCATATATACACACATGTTTATGTGTATGATGCTGTGTGTGCATGTGATCCTTGTTATCTAACATTGTTAGGGTCTCTCTGCTTGCCTGCTGCCCTCCTCAAAGCCCGAATAGTCCTGGGAGAATTAGATGACCATCTCACTCTCCACTGACTAATTAATCCCTCATTAGGGTCATAAGTGATCATTAGTTTCAAATCAGCCTTGCTACCCAGGAGAGGCACAGCTCTGAACTGGAGACCTTGCAAAATAGGGAGATAATTCTCCCAGATGCATCACCATCTAATCATTTCTGCTTATCTGAGGTGGGCAGAGTTTCTGGGTGAAGTTCCTTTTCTTGTACCTCCTATTAATTCCAGACTGAGTCTGTCTTGATGGCTTAAAGCTATGATGCTATTCCAAAATCTTGTTCTTGGAATGGATGGGCTGGATAAGATGGGGTGCTGGAGGGAGGCTGGATGGGCCTGAGATGCTACTAAGAAGGACCTGAAGTTCATATATGGACAGGGGCCTATGCAAATTACAGCCAAACAGATTGGTTCGAAGTCAGCAGACAGAAGTAGTTTCAAGCAGCAGGTCTGAGAAACAAGAGGGAGGTTGAGTCTGGCCAAGGAGATGGAGTGAGCAATTCCAGTCAGGGCAGGAAAGAGAGCAAATGGCTCTGAACACTTCAGAGGGGCCAGAACTTTGAAATGAAAGTGAAACTCTCTCAGTCTTGTCCGGCTCTTTGCAACCCCATGGACTATACAGTCCTTGGGATTCTCCAGGCCAGAATACTGGAGTGGGTAGGCTTTCCCTTTGAAGAATCCAGTCCAAATGACCCATGGCCAGATGGGCCTGCTAAGATATTCAGGGCTGGACCAGGCTGACCATAAAGGCCCCCTCCTGTAGGAACCTTTCCCTAATAAAGCTCACTTATTTATTAAAAAAAAATTTTTTTTAATGTTTTTACTTATCTGTTTTTGGTTGTGCCAGGTCTTCAGCACTGCCCGTGGGCTTTCTTTGGTTGCAGTGAGGCTGCTCTCTAGCTGTGGTGTGCAGGCTTCTCATTGCCATGGCTTCTCTTGTGGGGCACGGGCTTAGTTGCCCTGTGGCATGCAGAATCTTCCCAGACTAGGGATCGAACCCATGTCCCCTGCACTGGCAGGAGGATTCCTAAGCACTGGACCAACGTGGAAGTCCGAAGCCCACTTACTCTTCAACCACTCATAGAACCCCTATTCCACGGCTCCTAATCCCCTCCAGAACACTTCTGTGATTCTTAATAGATTCCACTGGCTACTCCAAGAATGTGTTCAAGTTCCCTGGACATTTAATCGAATCCAAACATGAGCTAGCTCTGGTCCAAGCCACTCCCTTGATGCTTGTCATCGACGGCCTCACCACGTTACTAATGTTTGCATGTCCCTACATCTCATCTCTGCATCTCTCCAGCTCCCCTGGCACAGGACAGTGTCCCATGAGGCTTTGCCTTCCTACCATCCTGTGCAATCATATGTACTCAAGCCAGCTCTTCTGACTGGTGGGTTGATGCTGTTTTCAGTATCTTAAAGCCCACTGTACATGAGAGACACTGAATCTTAGCGATATTTTCTTCCTCTGTACTCTTCAGTCTCAAAATTTTGTGCCTACCTCCATCCATGGCCTGTAGGCTTAGACCTGTCTACGTCTTGAACCAACTCAGACCCCTCCCCGCATCACCACCAGCTCCACTATCTACAAATGTGCTCATACAGGAGTGATCAGATCTATTCTCCATGTAAAAGTCATGGATGTGAAATGGAGCAGGACCCTATGGTCCTGCCTCCCCACCCCATGTCTTCTGCCTGCCTTTTGTCTGTAGAAAAACTTTAGCCAAAGGATAAGTTTAATCAGAGAAGTGAGAAAATGTAGAAGCAAAGGAAATCAAGCAAGACCAAATAATAATAGTTTAATCATCAAACAAAGTCAAGGACTTTTAGTTCCTCTTCAGTTCCATGGACAGAGGAGCCTGGCAGACTGTAGTCCATAGGGCCACACAGAGTCAGACACGAGTGAAGCGACTAAGCAACAGCAGCAGCAAGGCCTGTAGATAATGTTCTGAGCCGTGTTCTTTGAGCTATCTTGTAGATACTGAAACCTCCACCAGGTGGAAGAAATTAACTATATGATGACCACATGGTGGCCATGACATAAGCTGCCACAATTCTAAGAACTGGCCTCAAAGAAGTAGGAACAAACTGACCCTGGAACTGAAGATTAACTGTACTTAAAACAATCAAGATGATGCATATCGGATCACCATATGACCAATTTCAAGATGACTGTCAGAAGCTGGGGCTTCCCTGGTGGCTCAGCTGGTAAAGAATCCGCCTGCAATGCGAGAGATCTGAGTTCAATCGCTGGGTTGGGAAGATCCCCTGGAGAAGGGATAGGCTACCCACTCCAGTATTCTGGTCTGGAGAATTCCATGGACTATACAGTCCATGGGTTCACAAAGAGTCAGGCACGACTGAGCCACTTTCACTCACACATGGAGTCAAGTGGTCAGAAGCCGACTGTGCTGTTTCTTCATGTAGCCCACTCCCTCCACCTATATACCTCTGAAACTCCCTTTTAAAAGCTCTTGCCCAGTGATAGTTGTGGGGAGTCAGGCTTTGGACATAAGTCCACCCTCTCCCCTAGTTGTCAGCCTCCGAAACAAAGCAAATTTTCCCTTCCCTTTCAAGGAGCTAGCAGCCAGACCTCACTTTCAGTAACAGATGGATCCCTACAGAGTTCCCTAAAGATCCTTTGTGCCTTTCCCCTCACGTTTCTGCCAATACGTGGACTGCCCTTTACTCTTCTGTGTTTTGTGAATGTTCATCATTTTTCAACTTGGATTAGCCATCACTTCCTCTGGGAAGCCTTCCCTGATTCCTCCAGGCCTGAGTCTTTTCTTCCAGCCTCTGCCCTCCCATGGGACCTTATTCATGCATCATGATAAGCACTTAGCGCACTGTGGGGCAAAATTGGCCTGAATATCCAACTTTTCCACCAGACAATTAGTTCTTCTAAGGCAGGGACCACGTCTCAGTCATCTTTGTAGCTTCCTGGTCAGGAAGCAACAGTTAGAACTGGACATGGAACAACAGACTGGTTCCAAATAGGAAAAGGAGTACATCAAGGCTGTATATTGTCACCCTGCTTATTTAACTTATATGCAGAGTACATCATGAGAAATGCTGGGCTGGATGAAGCACAAGCTGGAATCAAGATTGCTGGGAGAAATATCAATAACCTCAGATGTACAGATGACACCACCCTTATGTCAGAAAGTGAAGAAGAACTAAAGAGCCTCTTGATGAAAGTGAAAGAGGAGAGTGAAAAAGTTAGCTTAAAGCTCAGCGTTCAGAAAACGAAGATAATGGCATCCAGTCCCATCACTTCATGGCAAATGGATGGGGAAACAGTGGAAACAGTGGCTGATTTTATTTTTCTGGGCTCCAAAATCACTGCAGATGGTGATTGCAGCCATGAAATTAAAAGACATTTACTCCTTGGAAGGAAGGTTATGACCAACCTAAACAGCATATTCAAAAGCAGAGACATTACTCTGCAAATAAGTAGTCATGCATGGATGTGACAGTTGAACTATAAAGAAAACTGAGTGCTGAAGAATTGATGCTTTTGAACTGTGGTGTTGGAGAATACTGTTGAGAGTCCCTTGGACTGCAAGGAGATCCAATCAGTCCATCCTAAAGGAAATCAGTCCTGGGTGTTCATTGGAAGGACTGATGTTGAAGCTGCAACTCCAATACTTTGGCCACCTGATGCGAAGAGCTGACTCATTTGAAAAGACCCTGATGCTGGAAGGGATTGGGGGCAGGAGGAGAGGGGCATGACAGAGGATGAGATGGTTGGATGGTATCACCAACTCAATGGACATGAGTTTGGGTGAACTCCGGGAGTTGGTCATGGACAGGGAGGCCTGGCGTGCTGCGGTTCATGGGGTTGCAAAGAGTCAGACACAGCTGAGTGACTGAACTGAACTGAACTGATCCCCTCCCAGTGCCACATGCATATGGATTCTCAGTAAAACTTGGTAAAACTCTCTGGACCAGTCATTGGAGAAGGAGGAAGACCCCTGAGGCAGGTAGAGCAGAGCTGATAGAGGAGCAGCTGCTGGAGGGGATGTCCAGTGTTGGACGGTATGGACTTTTCCCGCAGTGTCACCAGACTGCAGGCCAGCAGCTGGTCATCACTGTTACCTGGCACTGTTACTAGGAGGGTCTGGAGCAGATAGTAGGTTACCAGGACATAACTATTGGAGGCACCTGCTAGCGGGAGAGAGCCTGCTCAGAAGAAATGGATTACAAACCTCATCTGACCGCTTAGCACTGATGACCCTGAGCCAAGGATTTAACATCTAGGCAATTCAGTTTCTTCGTCTGTAAACTGGGGATAGAAATCTTGGTCTCATAGGGTTTGGATGAGGGTGTGCGTGTGTATGCTAAGTCACTCAGTTGTTCCAACTCTGTGCGACCCTTTAGACTATAGCCCACCAGGCTGCTCTGTCCTTGGGATTCTCCAGGCAAGGATACTGGAGTGGGTTGCCCTTCCCGCCTCCAGGGCATCTTCCTGACCCAGGTATTGAACCTTTGTCTCTTCTGTCTCCTGCATTGGCAGGTGGATTCTTTACCACTAGTGCCACCTGGGAAGCCCTGAATGAGGCTGAAATGAGATAATACGTCCAAGCAGGGATCATAAACGCTTCCTTGACTGTATCAGATCTCTCTTTGGTCTCTCCTTCCACCTAACCCTGTTCATATATTTCTTATGTTGTTAATCTACTACCTCCAGGAATTTATTTACTCAGTGATGGCTCAGCAGGTCAAGAATTCACCTGCAATGCAGGAGACTTGAGTTCAATCCCTGGGTGAGAAAGATCTCCTGGAGGAGGAAATAGCAACCCACTCCAATATTCTTGCCTGAAAAATCCCATGAACAGAGGAGCCTGGTGGGCTACAGGTCAAAGGGTTGCAAAGAGTCAGACACGACTGAGTGACTAAGCACAAAAGCATGTTTGGTGAGTACACTGGACCTTCTTTGAGGACAGAGACCAGGTCTCAGCTCTGTATTTGTCGTAAGTACCCATATGAGGGCCAACATACACCTGAACAAATGAATGAATGAACAAATGAATTAATGAAAGACTATAGATTGTTAGTGGAGAAGTCACACCACTGCATACATAGCAAAACCTTATTTCTTTTGGGCTGAGGATAGCAGCTTGAATTAGCCAATCATGAGAAGATTTAAAGCAAAACAAAAAAAAGTTAGAAAAGAAAAAGCAACTTTCCAGTTTATAAACCACCAGAACTCCTGACTACCAAAGTGTTTCCAGATAGAGGTCTTGCCAGAGAGGCTGTCATGTATAGATAAGGCTCATTTGTAATTAGTAAGTGTCCATTTGCATTCCAATGAAGTAAGATGTTCAAGTTCTTACAAACAATCTATTCTCTGGAGAAGGCTAAACATTACTCTTGTAATCTTGGAGATTAGCAAATTTTTTTTCTTGGTAACATTTTTTGTGCATTCCTTCAACAAATGTTTATTGAACTCTTATCCTGTGCCAGCTACTATTTTGGGCACTAAGAACATAGCAGTGAATAGGGCACGTGTCCTGTACTTATATAAATTATGACAGTGAAGGGAGATAGTCAATAAATAAACAAATAAAAATGGAAATGGTGGTAGTGGAGAAATGGTAAAGCTAGCTTAAAACTCAACATTCAAGAAACTAACATCACAGCATCTGATCCCATCACTTCAAGGCAAATAGATGCTGAAAAATTGAATCAGTGACAGACTTTATATTCTTGGTCTCCAAAATCACTGTGGATGGTGACTGCAGCCATTAAATTAAAAGACACTTTCCTCTTGGAAGAAAAGCTATGACAAACCTAGACAGGGTATTAAAAAGCAGAGACATCACTTTGCTGTACAGTCAAAGCTATGGGTTTTCCAAGAGTCATGTATGGATGTGAGTTGGACCATAAAGAAGGCAGAGCACCAAAGAATTGATGCTTTTGAATTGTGGTGCTGAAGAAGAATCTTGAGAGTCCCTTGGACAACAAGGAGATCAAACCAGTCTATCCTAAAGGAAATCAACCCTGTATATTCATTGAAAGACTGATGCTGAAACTCCAGTACTTTGGCCACCTGATGCGAAGAGATGACTCATCAGAAAGGATCCTGATGCTGAGAAAGATTGAGGGCAGGAGGAGAAAGGAGTGACAAAGGATGAGATGGCTGGATGTCATCACCGACACAGTGGACATTAGTTTGAGCAAACTCCAAGAGATAGTGAAGGACAGGGAAGCCTGGCGTGCTGCAGTCCGTAGGGTCACAAAGAGTTGGACGTGATGAACAATGACAAACGGTGGAGCAGAGATTGAAACCAGGATGGTGTGCTTATGAGCTATCGGGTGGTCAGGCCAGGAGGAGAGGCAATTCCAGAGAGAAAGAAGAGCTGGTACAAAGGTGGGAAAGAGATTGGCAGAGCCAATTATGGACATGAGGGAAGAGAGACGAAAATGAAGTTGGAGAGGAAAGTGAAAGCTGAACTATGTATGGTGTTGGAATCCTTGGGGGAAAAGCGTAGATTCTGTTTCAAGTGCCATGCGTGGGTTGAAGCGGGAGTGATGTGATCTGTTATATGTCTTTAAATAAATCTCTCTGGCTCCTGCATGGAGAATGGATTTCAGGGACAAAGAATGGAAGCAGAGGCCAGTTAAGAGGTGATGCCAGTGGTGTGATGAGAATGTGGATGGTTTGAAGGAAGGTGTTAATAGCAGAGGTGGAAACATGGTGACATGTATGTACATTTCCAAAGGTATTTTGGAAGTAGGATCAATAGCCTTTGGGTTTTTTTTTTCTCCTCTATTGGAGTGTAATTGCTTTACAATATTGTGTTAGTTTCTGATGTACAATGAGATGAATCAGCTATGTTATTGTTATTATTGTTTAGTCATTGTGTCTAAACATGTCCATGGAGCCATGGACAGGCTCCTCTGTCCATGGGATTTCCCAGGGAAGAACCCTGGAGTGGGTTTCCATTTCCTTCTCCAGTGTATCTTCCCGGCCCAGGGATTGAACTTGCATCTCCTGCATTGGCAGGAAGATTCTTTACCACTGAGCCTCCTGGGAACCAGCTGTGTGTATGCATATATACCCTCGCTCTTACCCCTCCCTCCCCGCTCCATCCCATCTCTCTAGGTCATCACAGAGCTTCAAGCTGAGCTCCCTGTGCTATGGAGCAGCTTCCCACTAGCTATCTATCTGATGCATGGTGGTTGCATGTATGTCAAACCTAACCTCCCAATTCATCCAGCCCTCCCCTTCCCCACCTGTGTCCGCAAGTGGATTGTCACAGGTTGGGGAGAGCAGTGAGTCAAAGACAGGAATAAAGGGGAACTCCAACCTTTTTGGCTTCTGATAGGGTGAAGAGGAGTGATATTTTCTGAGACAGGAAAGCACAGACAAAATTTGGGGTTTTCTCTGTGGCTATGTGCATGCATGCAAATATCTGAACATGTGTGCACATATGCTTCAGTGGTGGGACAGGCGTGTTTTAGGATTAAGGGTTTTACTCTGGTCATGCTAAGTTTGAGGTGCCTGTTAACGTCCCTGTGGAGATGCCATGCTGGCAGTTGGATATTTGCAACTTGAGCTCTGAGAAGTTATTAAAGCCGGAAATACAGTTCTGGAAGTTATTTGCATACAGACTACCAAAGGAAAGGAGTGTAGTTAGAGAAGAGAGAGCAACCTCAAACAGAACCCAGAGACCCTCCAATATTGAGAGCTTCAGCAGAGGAGGAGGAACGTGCAAAGAAGACCAAGAGGGAGGGACTGGGAAGTGGGAGTCATATCTGAATGTGAGCTGAAACCAAAGCCAAGAGAACAGGCTCCAGGAGGGAGGGAGGGATAGATAATGTTGATTTCAGCATGCCCTACCACCAATACGTGACTATAGGGCAGCTAGTGACCTTGACTTGGGTAGTGTCTGTGCAGAAGTGGGGTTGCACTGTGACGATAGGGGGTTAAGAAGACAACATTCAACTGACTCGTTTGTTCCTTTTTATGGTTGAGTAATACCAAGGAGGGATAAGAAAGACTTCCTCAGAGATCAATGCAAAGAAATAGAGGAAAACAACAGAATGGGAAAGACCAGAGATCTCTTCAAGAAAATTAGAGATACCAAGGGAACATTTCATGCAAAGATGGGCTCAATAAAGGACAGAAATGGTAGGGACCTAACAGAAGCAGAAGATATTCAGAAGAGGTGGCAAGAACACACAGAAGAACTGTACAAAAAAGATCTTCACAACCAAGATAATCATGATGGTGTGATCATTCACCTAGAGCCAGACATCCTGGAATGTGAAGTCAAATGGGCCTTAGGAAGCATCACTACGAACAAAGCTAATGGAGGTGATGGAATTCCAGTTGAGCTATTTCAAATCCTGAAAGATGATGCTGTGAAAGTGCTGCACTCAATATGCCAGCAAATTTGGAAAACTCAACAGTGGCCACAGGGTTGGAAAAGGTCAGTTTTCATTCCAATCCCAAAGAAAGGCAGTGCCAAAGAATGTTCAAACTACCGCACAATTGCACTCATTTCACACTCTACTAAAGTAATGCTTAAAATTCTCTAAGCCAGGCTTCAGCAATACATGAACCATGAACTTCCTGATGCTCAAGCTGGTTTTAGAAAAGGCAGAGGAACCAGAGATCAAATTGCCAACATCCGCTAGATCATCAAAAAAGCAAGAGAGCTCCAGAAAAACATCTATTTCTGCTTTATTGACTATGCCAAAGCCTTTGACTGTGTGGATCACAATAAACTGTGGAAAATTCTGAAAGAGATGGCAATACCAGACCACCTGACCTGCCTCTTGAGAAACCTGTATGCAGATCAGGAAGCAACAGTTAGAACTGGGCATGGAACAACAGACTGGTTCCAAATAGGAAAAGGAGTATGTTGAGGCTGTATATTGTCACCCTGCTTATTTAACTTATATGCAGAGTACATCATGAGAAACACTGGGCTGGATGAAGCACAAGCTGGAATCAAGACTGTTGGGAGAAATATCAATAACTTCAGATATGCAGATGACACCACCCTTATGGCAGAAAGCGAAGAAGAACTAAAGAGCCTCTTGATGAAAGTGAAAGAGGAGAGTGAAGAAGTTGGCTTAAAGCTTAACATTCAGAAAACTAAGATGATGGCATCTGGTCCATCACTTCATGGCAAATGGATAGGGAAACAGTGGCTGACTTTATTTTTCTGGGCTCCAAAATCACTGCAGATGGTGATTGCAGCCATGAAATTAAAAGACACTTACTCCTTGGAAGGAAAGTTATGACCAACCTAGACAGCATATTGAAAATCAGAGACATTACTTTGCCAACAAAGATCTGTCTAGTCAAGGCTATGGTTTTTCCAGTGGTCATTTATGGATGTAACAGTTGGACTATAAAGAAAGCTGAGCGCTGAGGAATTGATGCTTTTGAACTGTGGTGTTGGAGAAGACTGTTGAGAGTCCCTTGGACTGCAAGGAGATCCAACCAGTCCATCCTAAAGGAAATCACTCCTGGGTGTTCATTGGAAGGACTGATGTTGAAGCTGCAACTCCAATACTTTGGCCACCTGATGCAAAGGGCTGACTTATTTGAAAAGACCCTGATGCTGGGAAAGATTGAGGGCAGGAGGAGAAGGGGACGACAGAGGATGAGATGGTTGGATGGCATCACCGACTCAATGGACATGGGTTTGGGTGGACTCTGAGAGTTGGTGATGGACAGGGAGGCCTGGCATGCTGCAATTGATGGGGTCACAAAGAGTCGGACACAACTGAGCAACTGAACTCAACTGAACTGAATATTCCCTTGTTTATATGGCCCACAACATGAGAGAGTAGTATTGACATGGATACACTGTGTGTGAGTGCCAAGTCACTTCAGTCATGTCCGACTCTCTGCGACTCTGTGGACTGCAGCCTGCCAGGCTCCTCTGTCCATGGGATTCTCCAGGCAAGAATACTGGAATGGGTTGCCACGCCCTTCTGCAGGGGATCTTCCCGACCCTGGGATTGAACCTGTGTCTCTTATGTCTACCTGCATTGGCAGGTGGGTTCTTCTCTGCTAGTGCCATATGGGAAGCTATATACATATATATACATGCATATGTATATATGTGTATATATACATATACACACTACCATGTGTGAAATAGATAGCTAGTGGGAAGCTGTTGCATAGCACCAGGAGCTCCGCCTGGTGCTCTGTGACCTAGATGGGTGGGATGGGCGGGGGCGGGGGGGGGGGGTGTGGTTGTGTGTTGGGAAGGAACTTCAAGAGGGTGGGTATATATGTACACTTGTAGTTGATTCATGTTTTTGTATGACAGAAACTAATACAACAATGTAAAGCAATTATCCTCCAATTAAAAATAATTTAAAAATACAAACATGAAGTGGAAGCATGGGCAAATCCAGACACCCTTTTTAAGGAAAGTTTTGCTGTGAAGTGGGGACAGAATAGTGGAGAATGGCTGAAGGGTTAAATGGGATGTGTGAGCTGAAGGTAAATTTGGGAATAGGTTTGTTTGTGGAGAGAAATGATGCTAGAGGAAGGTAGAAATGGCTGATGCAAGGGAGGAGGAGGTGGACTGCAGATATGAGCTGATGGGGAGGGAGAGATGAATGGGACCCAGAACACAAAAGGAGGCGTGGCCTTAAAAAGGGGTGGAGACTCTTCATCCACAGAAATAAGAGGAGAGACAGAGAAACGGGGTTCAGAGGAGAGTCTTTTCAGTATGGACATCTGAGAGTCTACCTGCTGCTGCTGCTGCTAAGTCGTTTCAGTCGTGTCTGACTCTGTGTGACCCCATACATGGCAGGCCACCAGGCTCCCCCATCCCTGGGATTCTCCAGGCAAGAACACTGGAGTGGGTTGCCATTTCCTTCTCCAATGCATGAAAGTGAAAAGTGAAAGTGAAGTCGCTCAGTCGTGTCCGACTCTTCGAGACCCCATGGACTGCAGCCTACCAGCCCTCCATCCATGGGAGTTTCCAGGCAAGAGTACTGGAGTGGGGTGCCATCGCCTTCTCTGGAGAGTCTATCTAATTAATTCTAATTGCATTCAAGCATGAGGTAAGCACTGTGGCTGTTGTGTATGAGTATGTGTGGGAGCATTTTGAGGGGAAAGGATGTAGGACTTTTGAGTAGAGGGGAGGAACTGTGAAACAGTCATTTAGAAGCATAGGCAAGTGAATTTACTTGGAGAATGTGGTAGGATTGCCAGGCAACCCTGAGTGCCAATTTGAGGTTAATGTCTGTGAGCTGAAAGTTGGACCAATTATCCCACGAACCTGTGTTTTTGCCTGGCAACTTGGAGCAGGTGGAGAGTCAGGTTTAATCATGCCCAGGGCTTGTCCTTGTTCTTAAGAAGAGGCAGAGGTGGCAAAGAAAATGAGGGCATTTGATCAAGAGAGTGATTATAATGACAAAGCATGAGTTTAAAGAAAGACAGACCAGGAGGGTCATGAGGACCTGTGGAATGATTGGCGGTGAGGGGTGTAAGGGTCATCCATCTAGAAGCCTCAATGAGATCACATAATTACAGGAGCTTGAGCACCGGTGTGGCTGAGCCAGGAGGATAAGCAGTTGTCATCAGAGGGAATACTTCAAGTCAAGATTTCTTGAAGGTGATACAGTTGTTGGTGATGATAAGGTCAAGATTACGACCATGGAGCTGGGTAGCTGCCGCAGGGTGAGTGAAAAATAGGTTACTGGAAGAAGTGATGTCAAGAAACTTAAGAGGCCAAGGTGTTGGATGACCCATCCACATGGATTCTGAGGTCATCGTGTATAATGACAGAGTGCTAGGAAGGACACAGAGAGAGAGGTGAGTGAGGTGTGTTGTGGTGTCGGCAACAAGGACGTCTGGATGGTGGTGATGACTGCACTGACCCACCTCCAAGGATCTGAGCACGTGTGTGTGTGTGTGTGTGTGTGTTTTAAGTGAGGAGCATATGTGATTAGAAGGCAGTGCTTGGGAGCAAGGAAGAGGAGACACACCCCACTTTCAGACCTTAAATGTAGGTAGAGGTGCAGGTGAAAATGTTGAAATGGACAAGAGTTAGGACAAAAAGGTGAAGAGGATATTCAGAGAAGAGCTGTTGCTGTCAGGAAGTCTCTGGCCCATAGACTGTGAGCTCCAGGGCCCACAACACCAGGATGGGGAGGGCTAGAAATAGGATGAGATTAGGTGTTGTGCAGAGCAGGGAGGGGATGAGGTCCTGTGATGATGGATGATGAGGTGCTGTAGGGGGCTCGGGCTTTTAGTGGGGACCAAGCCGAACAGGTGAGATGGTTGGATACCATCACCAACTCAATGGACATGAATTTAAGCAAACTCAGGGAGATCGTGGAGGACGGAGGAGCCTGGAGTGCTGCAGTCCATGGGGTCACAGAGAGTCAGACACAACTCAGTGACTGAACAACAACAAGCTGAATAGGGGGTGGGCTTCATAGGTTTGGCCTGATGGTCTCTTGAGAGAAGGTGGGTTCAAGCTGGACCCTGGTCCCCTGAGGTTGCATCAAGGATTTGGGTGGTGCCTTGGGCAAGAATGAACCAGATCTAGATCAAGGATGTCGTGTGTTCCCGGGCCAGGCGATTGAGGTAAACAAGAGAAGCTGCCTGGGCCAGCACCGGGGTACCGCATCACTGCTTCTCCATCTCTGATATGCAAACAGAGCACCTGGGGATGCTGTTGAAATACAGATTCTGATTGAAGAGGTCTGGGGTGGAGCCTGAGATTCTGCATTTCTCACAAGCTCCTGGGTGATGTTCATGCTGCTGGTCTACAGTCCGCACTTTGAGTAGTGAGGACTGGGGGTCCATGGTCTGCTAAAGGGAGCAGCTGCTTCTCATCTGTACCTACTGTCGTCATCTAAAAATGATGGTTCACTGGTGTCTTCTTATTTTTAAAAAGAAGCCATATAGGGATTTTTATGTAAAATCATTTTAAAATATTGGTAAATAATAAAGAGCTTGTAAAACACTGGATGGGGGGCAAATAAAACATGTGTGTGGGTTGAATTCCACTTAAGGCACATCGGTGTGTGATTCTGATGGAGAGGAATTAGGATGGGGTGGAGTAGGGGTGGTGGGGAGTGGGTGGGTTAGGGGAGCACTGGCCCGGAAGTTAGCTTTTCCAAGTCACTGAAATGGCTCTGCCTCTGGCACTCAAGGTCACCATTTATGTGACATTTGAAAGTTAAAAAACAGGTTTCCAGGCACCTGGGCTGATGCTTGCCCCTGCCAGGCTGCCAGCCTGGGTACATTCTCACCTCTACAGAAATGTTGTCCTTTCAGCTTCTGTGATCTAGAGTACCCTCCACCTGCCCCAGCCCCCACCTCCCAATATATCCCACTGGCTTTCAAAGTGGTTTAGGTGATGGAGCACCTGGAAATCTCAGTTTTCTGCATGAAACGCCAAGAAATATTGACATATTTAATTCCATCACTCAGACCAAGAACGATTTTTCTAGCAGGAAATATGACCATAGTGTATGTACGCAGGTCTCTGCAACTCAAAAGAAGAATAATCACACATAAAATATTTTGAAGAAAACACATTCCTGGCCTCCCATTAGCATTTATTTCCACTTGATCATTCTGTCTGTTCCCCTCAGCCCTCACTAGCTGGCAAATGGTAGCAGGCACCCAAAGTTTAAGAAAGGTGTATTTTTTTTTTTTAAAAAAAACACAACATAGAAAAAATTCTATATGTTAAGCTAATGTGTTCTGGGAATTGGAATGTCTATTTTTCTATTTTAGTGAAGGAAACCTATCACTGAGCTTGTAGAATGCTAGTATTCCAAGTAGGAGTGGGCTGAAAACTTGCCCAAATGCCATCCATTCTTCAAAGTCCCACCTTCTTCTCTACTGAGTCTTCTTAGGTTCTGTTTGCTCCTCTTCATCATTTATCACCCTCATTGCTGAGCTGCTCTGTCCAAAACATACACTGAATTCTTAGTTATGAGGCTTCCCAGGTGGTGCTAGTGGTAAAGAACCCACCTGCCAATGCAGGAGACATAAGAGATCAGGGTTCGATCCCTGGGTTGGAAAGATCCCCTGGAGGAGGGCATGGCAACCCACTCCAGTATTCCTGCCTGGAGAATCCCAGGGGCAGAGAAGCCTGGCGGGCTACAGTCCATAAAGAGTCAGACACATATACCATCTTCAATGAATGTATTGTGTAGCTGTCCTGCTGTAAGCTCACACAGACTGGGACTACATCTTGCACCTTTGCTGAGCCAGCAGAGAGCAGATTCATGAAATCCTTAATTGCTAACTTCTCTCTGCATCTCAGGACCTCAGCAACTCCTAACCTCCCACGAGTCACAGAAACACTCTGAGTCTGATCAGGTTGTATGGCGTCACCCTGCAGAAACAACGCCCATCCACGTGACAAAGTGAAGGTGTCAGCTGTTCAGTGGTGTCCAACTCTTTGCAACCCCATGGACTGTAGCCTGCCAGGCTACCCTGTCCATGGAATTCTCCAGAAGAATACTGGAGTAGATAGCGATTCCCTTCTCCAGGGGATCTCCCTGACCCATGGATCGAACCTGGGTCTCCTGCCCTGCAGGCATTCTTTACCATCTGAGTTACATTTCACCATGATATTGGGAGATTCTTCAAACTCCCTAAATCTCCCTTTTGGAACTTACTATAAGAATTCTACTTTCCCTGTAGGGTTGAAACAGTGCATAGCTTTGGTATAGAAAGCCCTAGATTCAAATCTTGGTCCTATCACTTATTAATCATAGGACTTGATGAGGTACTTGAATTCTTTAAGCCTCAATGTCTCTATCAGCAAAATGAGACTAATACTTAGACCTCTATCATAGAGCTAGCATGTGGGGTGCAATTATTTTTGTCCCCCTCCTCTTCTCTCCTTTCTGCTTATGTGTGTGTGTACGTGTGTATGTGTGTGCGTGTGTCCATTCAGTGGTGTCAATGTTTTGTGACCCTATGGACTATATAGCCCGCCAGGTTCCCCATCCTTTGGATTCTCCAGGCAAGAATACTGGAGTGGGTTGCCATTTCCTCTTCCAGGAGGTTTCCCCACACAAGGATTGAACCCAAATCTCCTGCATTGCAGGCGGATTCTTTACCGCTGAGCCACTGGGGAAGCCCTCTCTGCCTGCGAGTCCCTCCCCATTTCTAAGGGTCCACTGGCTATTGGAGACTGCTGGATGTTTGGACATCATGACCTGCCCCACTGCAAATGGAAGGGCAAGGAGAGCGAAGCTGGTCTTAAGCTCTTCCTTCCAGTGCCCGTCTTCTCCCAGGCTGCCATACTAAGGCATTCATTCAACATTCATTCCCAGACTGAGACACTTCCACACAGGTCTAATGATTTCCCATCCTCCCCTCACCAGTCTTGTTCCTGTTTACATGGCCCCCTGAGGTACAGAGTTCCATTTTCTCTGTGGGATCCTCCCTCCAGGTAAACCCGACCTCTAAGCAGCGTTCTTATACATCCTGAAGACTCATTCCCCCCACCTCCAAGCTGTTCCTGTGATTACAAAATGTTTAATTGTGGAGCTCATCAAAGAGCATTCATAATGCAACTTTGTTTCTCAAAGAAAATTCCCAGGGGAATTCAAGGTCTTGGGAGTGTGGGTATCCTGGGTTTATGATTATTGGGCATTTTTGAGCTTTTCTGGTGGAGTTCTTTACCCTTGTGGCCAGAGCAGGGTGGGAGGGGACCCAGCGGTGTTGTGGGGACGCTGGGGAGCATGATGAGTGAGGAGATGGAGCACCTAGGGTCTGGATCTGAAATTTGCATGGGTGACTGTGTGACCGGGAGCAGGTCTGCTAACAGATGGGTCTTAAAGCCATCTTCTTCCTCCAGCAGTGCCTTTCTGATGCCTCCTCTTCAGTCTTCTCTGTGGTCCTCTCCCCTAGGCTTTTTCTTGTGTCTCATCTCTCCTCTTTCCACTCCCTGGGTTAGCTTCTCTACTCCCATGGCTCTCATTGCCGCCCCTCTGAGAAGGGCCCCTTAGTCTACACCTGTAGCTGAAACTCTCAGTTTTATGCATCTGACTCTCTGACTTGACCTCCACGTGGACACCTTCCAGATACCTCAAAATAGGGATGCTCCAAATCAAACACACAATTTCCCCGGCAACTCACTCAAATAGATTGCCTCACAGTTACTAGTCCATGTTTTCTCCTCTGGACCAAGAAGCCAGAAATCCTGGAACTGTCACATCAGCCCCCTCTTTCACTGTCTATTCAACCTGTCTGAACCAGAGGATGAGATGCCTTGGTATCTGCCAGCGGTGCTCCATGGGCACCGCCCTTCTGGCTACTTGCCTGGACTCTTGCAGTGCGGTCTGATCACCTCTGCCCATGGCACTCAGCCTTTCCCAGCTCCAACTCACTAGCAGTAAAGCCCTGGATGATTAACGGGACTCTTTCTGCTTCTGTCAAATGAGAAGATCTAGAGAAGACAATCTCATCAAGGCCCTATCAGTCTTAGTTCAATTATTGTCCTCCATTGCTTACAACCCTGCAACAGAACCTTGCCTCGGGGTTCTTTCCTCTTCTCCCAGCCACCCTCCCAGTGATTTCTAGAGGGAACTTTTCATGACTGGAGGAAGTCCTGTGATGTCCTCCAGGACTGCTTTATGCCTGTTGCCCTCTCTGGCCTTGGCATCTCCCCATGCACTTCCAGTTCAAGGTGTGCATCAATGTTCAGCATGCCCTCACCCTCACCAGCACTCTCATGCTTCCAGGCTGCTTATTTCCTCTTCCCGCCATTCGGATTTCTCTCTCCACCCCTGTCAGTTCTTTTCCTCTCCTGAAACTCATCTTTTCTTTCCTTGGGTCTGTCTTGTGAACTCAGCCTTATTACTCAAGGTCCACATTAAGCCTCGTGCTTTACCCTAGTGATGCACTAACAGCTTTTACACATCTTCCCCCTCCCCTCACTTACACACCTGCCCCCCTCCACTTACACACGTGGGTCTTATTCACACATCTGCCTCCCACGTACACATCTGCCTCCCCACTGGATTCTGAGCTCCTTAAAGGTCCAAACATTGCATTCCCGGAGCCCAGTATGGTGGCCAACAAGATGCAGATTCAGTAATTGTACTGTGATTGAATGGCTCCACAAGTCCATGAAATAACATCCAATCTCCGTATTTTGCCACTTTAGACTATTTCCATTCCAGACTCGTCCACTGTCAGCTATTTTCCTGAAAGCACTTAAGTCAACTGTGTCATTCATCCTTTTGTTATCCTGTCCTGAACACACCCATCACCACAGTGGGACCTTCTGCTGCCCAACCTCCCTTGCTCTCCTGTCTACAGCTTATCTCTTGTTTTAAGTCCAACAAAATGTCACTTCTTCCTTGTCCTTATTCCTGAGCCAGGAGTGACTTCCTCTTCCCAGGGTTCCACTTTTACATTTCTTAGCATTGGGAGCCTTGTAATAAAGTGATGGTATCAATTTAATTCATCTTTACTGACATGTACTTCCGGACCCTCTGACCATGTTCAGGGTCTCCATAAAGGTTATACTTATCACGTATACCATGGGTCTATTCAAGACTCACCCAGTGATGGTCCATGAGCATCTTTAAACTCATTTATCCCCATATCTCCACCCCCACCAGCTTCCTAGTGAAGATGATCCAATCTCTTCCCTGGTCCATAGAAACAGTCTTCTAACTGGTATTCTTGTTGCCATGACATCCGGCATAAACTTTTAACTGTGCAGACCTGACCAAGTCCCACCTCTTACCATTCTTCCCATTGTTCTTGGGGGAACCACCCAACCCCTCAACAGAATCTGTCCCACTTGCCTGCTTCTCCAGCCCCCCTCCCCATCAGTTCCCCCTTGCTCTCTGCTGTACAGCAGTGCTGTCCTTCTAAGTGCTCTGGACTCCTTCCTATGCAAGGGCTGAAAGGGAAAGTGAAAGTGGCTCAGTCGTGTCCAACTCCTTGCGACCCCATGAACTATACAGTCCATGGAATTCTCCAGGCCAGAATACTGGAGTGGGTAGCGTTTCCCTTCTCCAGGGTATCTTCCCAACCCAGGGATTGAACCCAGGTCTCCTGCATTGCAAGGCTGGATGCAGGCTATTCCTTTTCAGGGAATTTTCTTCAGCTTTTATTGGTGGGCTTGATGAACACCCCTCCCCAATCTTCGGGTCTCCACTCAATCATCACTCTTTTTTCTCCTGACTCCCACCACTCTGTCAGCTCCCCCTGATTGTACACTCAGCATTTATCATGGTTTGTCAGCCTCCTAGAAGGATTATTGGGGGGCAGAGCCATGTCTTTTTATTCACCACTGTCCTCTCCCCAAATCTCTGTCCTGTAGAGTAAGTGCTTGGGATCCACCTGTTAAATAGATGCCAGTGTGTATGTGTTGGGCTTCCCTGGTGACTCAGACAGTAAAGAATCCACCTGCAATGCCAGAGATCCAGGTTTGTTCCCTGGGTTGGGAAAATCCCCCGGAGAAGGGAATGGCTACCCACTCCAGTATTCTTGCCTGGAGAATCCCATGGACAGAGGAGCCTTGCAGGCTACAGTCCAGAGAGTCGCAAAGAGTCAGACACAACTAAACGATTAACATACACACATGTATGTGTGGGCCATAACAGACTGGAGAAGGGGCTGACTCATTCATCTTCATTGGGAGCAAGAAGTATGCTGGGTATGTGACTACGTGTGCGTGTATGTGTATATTCAGAGTTTTGAATGGCAGCAGATAACACAAAAAGCATAAGAGCCCATGTACACACATTCGAGAGGCAGCACTGGAGGAACAGTCTGGCTCAGAGCCCATCTGAGCAGAAAACAGAGTAATGGTGAGATGATGCCTAGGGCTCGATCTCACAGGATCCTGAGAAATTTCCTGGGGCAGAGTTTGTTACCGGGTGTGGAATGGTGGAGGAGCTTCTTGCTCCCAGGATGTGCCTTGCGTTTCTCACATGCACAGCTTTTAAGATTTAAATGATTTGAATGTGGGGACTGTATTTTATCTATCTTGGACTCCTCTCTTCCCATAACAGCTCTCGCTGGATTGATGAATTGATCCTAATCAAAGACTGAGCTCTGGCAAGATTTGTTCATTCATTCAATCATTCATTCATCATTTACTGCACACCTATCTGGGTGGCGCTAGGGGTAAATCTGCCTGTCAATGCAGGAGATGCAATAAACCCAGGTTCAACCCTTGGGTTGGGAAGATCCCCCAGAGTAGGAAATGGCACCCCACTCCAGTATTCTTGACTGGAAAGTTCATGGGCAGAGGAGCCTGGTGGACTACAATCCATGGGGCTGCAAAGTGCCAGACACGACTGAGCAACTAACCACACACTGTTCATGTTTTTATTCAGCATTTATTGTATTGCACCCCTACTAATTACTAGGCATGGGGCTACAGTTGTGAAGACAGGCATGTTTCCTGTGTGCTCAGATCTTATATAGTGTGGAGGGAATTTGGATGGTGCAATTGGCACTGGACTAGGAAGGATCGGGGCAATGAGATATCAAAGAAAGAGAAACTAACCTAGACTCGGGTGGTCATTAGGGCAGTCTCCCTGGAGGAGGTGATTTCTAAAGCTGGAGTCAACCAGGAGTGGGGGATAAGTGCAATGAGTATTTCAGCAGAGAAACAGCATGAGTAAACGTTCAGAGAATTCCAGGACATTCACTGATTCATCACAACAGGAGGGAAGGGTGGGGAGTGGAGGTGACTGATGAGGCTGGAACTTGTGCGAGCACCTGCCTGCTGATAGGAGGTGCTGAGCCAAGTACTTTAATAAATTCAGTTTTACTGTATCTTCAGAACAGCCCTATGAGGCAAGGATCATTGTTCTATTTTTTTCAGAAAAAGCTCAAGAAAATTCAGCAGCTCCAGAAAGCTTGCCCAACTGTCCAGCAGCCAGGCCACACTTCAGATCTTTGGTCCAGTCCTCTCCCATCCCTGTCCCACCTCTGGATTCTGAGACTGTGGAGGAGGAAAGGCAACGATGCTGAGCAGACAAGGGGACCAGAAGCGCCAGCACATCCCTGACAATGTGGCCAGTCTGCATCCCTAGGCTCCTGGCTGGTCTCCACCGTAATTAGGAGTTGCTGTGTGCTGCTTAGTGGGGGTGGGAGGGGAGCTCAAAAGGCCACCTCTGCAGACAGTGCTGTTGGCCACGGAGTGCATTCACCTCTTGTCTTAACAATATTCAAATGAGGCCTCCAACCCATGGTGCTCAGAGCTAGCACCTGGCTGCACAATTTGGAACGAGCTTCACAGGCATGAAGGCCTCATTATGTAATTAGGTCTTTGGAAAATGAGCTATTCTTCAGCCACTGCAATCAGAGGGCTTGATGTAGCCCCGGGGCTCCGAGGGGATGCTGGGGGGTGTGTCTCTGTGGCTCACTGCTGCTGCTGCAGCAATCTTGTCATTAAAAGCAAGCAGTTTCCAGGGGGTCTCAGCCTCCATGACAAGGAAAGAGGGCTTTCTTTTCCTTTACCTTCCTGTAGGGAACAGCGTAGAGGTCATGGAGGGTCTGGAGAAGTGACTAAATCCGAGCTCGCATCATGATCACTGGGAGGGTTCATTAAAACACAGATTGCCAGGCACACCCCCAGAGTTTCTGTTGAGCTGGGTTTGGGTGGGGCCAGAGAGCTTGCATTTATAACAAATTCCTGGGTGATGCTGTTGCTGCTAACCTGGGGACCACACTGGGAGAACCACTCTCTACAGTGAAGAGAGTCACCCAAGCCCAGCTTCCTCAGAAAGACCCTCTAACCAGTCCCCAATCAAAGCTGAACTTCTCCCTCCCCACGAACACACAGGGTCACTGTGAGCTTCAGACTTTAGTGAGGGAGGCAGGCAGGGGAGGTTATTCAGTTATTCTGATTTTTCAGATTAGGGGGCTGAGGTCCAAGTTCCCATGACTTGGAAATTGTAGAACTGGGTCTAAAATCTTGTCACTCAAGGCTTAAATTTGCAATGAGTAGACCATTAGCAGTTCGTTACTTCCTTTAGCTCAGGGGCTGGGGCAAGAGGAGCCCGGCATCAAAATCGATGTTCTTTTCGAGAAATGGAATATTTCCTGCCACATTAGTAAACAAGGGTGTCATAGTCATCAGTGATTGCAGGCCTCCAATTCGACTTCCAGAGCCTCAGGGCACTCAGGAAGGAGAAAAATACCTGTGATCTGGCAGCCGTCAGGACTGTAGCCACTCCCTACGGTGAGCCCCAAGGGAGCTCAGAATGTGAGAAGACACAGGATGTGGGCTCAGGATAATTGAGATGCATATGAAAGGAATGATTTCAGTGAGCCTAGACTCCCGCATCTTCCCATAGACAAGCACTAAATTTCTTAACTTGGGATATCTGGTTTTCTTTAATTAACAATAATCTTTTTAATGTTCAGGCTACCTGCCCTTCATTGCAAAACTTCTATATAAACTGCCTCCTCCCCTCATCTCCTTGGAACAGGAATGGTTCTCTCAGGGTCACTTGAAATGCTCTCTTGGGCTTGGAAGTCCTAAAAACTCTCATCAAATGAAATATAACTCTCAACTTTTAGGTTGTGAATATTTTTTAAGTCAACATCTCTTCCTAGGTCTCCAGATGAACTATTTCTCCCACCCTCCTTCTATCTGGTTAAGGACATTCACCAACTTCTTGAGATGAAGTAGCAGTGATGCTCACCACTTCCGGATTTTTGTCCCCTATAAACCTCCCACATGCTCTGCTCCTAATGTTTATTCTCCTGCCTGCTTGTGGATGTCAACTTCCACAAGAGTGGCTTTGGATTTCATCAGAACCTGAGGTCTTTAATACATGTATGGAGGAGAGTCATCCATGAGTTGAATAACTATCCAGAAGTCTATGTGATTAACTTCTATTGTATTAAGTCCCTAACATTTGGGGGTCCATTTGTTTTGGCTGCCTGAGTGCCTGCATGCTTATTCACTCAGTTGTATCTGACTCTTGGCAACCCTATGGACTATAGCCCACTGGGCTCCTTTGTCCATGGGATTTTCCAGGTGAGAATATTGGAGTGGGTTTCCATTTCTTCCTCCAGGGGAGATCTTCCCAACCCACATCTCCTGCACTGCAGGTAGATTGTTTACCCATGAGCCACCAGGGAAGCCCCTTTGGCTGCCTAACCTGCCTTAATTCACGTGGTTGGTTTTCTCATAGTTTGATCCTAGAACTGCTTGCACCAGAATCACCGGCTTTCTAAAAATGCCGATTTCTATTCATCCCTACTTAAATGGATTTCTGAGCTGCAGAGCCTGGCAATCAGTATTTTAAAAAAGTGTCTCAGGTAGTTCTTTTTAAAAATATTTATTTATTTGACTGTACCAGGTCTTAGTTGCAGCATGTGAGGTTTTAGTTGAAGTATATGGGATCTAGTTCCCTGATTAGGGATGCAGCTGGTGTCCCCTGCATTGGGAAAGGAATTCCTAACCACTGGACCACCAGGAAAGTCCCACAGGTAGTTGTTATGTGTGCTAAAGTTTGACAATTGTATTCTAGATCTGGGTTGGCCAATTATGGCCCACGGCCAAATGTGGTCTGCCACCTGCTTTTATACAGCCTGTGAGCTGCAAATAGGGTTTACAAAAGAAGAATAATAGAATAATACTTGGCAAGAGTAATAGAATAACACTTTACAACGTGTGAAAAGTTTTATTGGAACACGGCCATGTCTATTTGTTTACACTCTGTCTTTGGCTGCTTTTGAGCTCCAAGGGCAGCTTGAGTGGTTGCAACAGAGGCCATATGGCCTGCAGAGTCTAAAATATTTATTATCTGGATTTTCACAGGAAAAGTTTGCTGACCCCTTGTTCTAGATCTTAAAACTCTACTTTAGAAGATGGATAGTAATGTGTACCTATGTCATCATGAGCTACAGATTTAGATTCCCTTGGGGCATGAAGAAATGAGGACAAATATTATTATGCACTCATTCATTTATTTATCCTTTCTTTTGGTAAACATTTGTTGAATGCTCTTGGAGTGCTGGGTATTGAGATCCAAAAGAGAACATGATAGGTGAATAATACATAAGCTTGGCAATTATGTTTTTTTTCCATGACACTGAAGCTCATTATTACATGAAAGGTTAAATATTAACTAATCTCTAATTACTGTATAACAATGTTACATCTTGCTGCTCAGGGATTTTTGTAGAAGCCATTAACAGAAAAGGTTCATACTTGGAGATAAGTGCACCTACTGTAGATCCTTCGTTTCATAGGAATAAAAAAAGCAATAAGGACTGAGCTGGAAGCAATTGCAGACAGAGTCAGAGAACTCGATATTTTCTCTTCCAGCCCAGAAGAACATAAACCAGTAGGAGAGGCAAAAGTGTCCTGAGGGCAAACACCTAACACCAGCAGTAGAAGAAGAAGAAAGTCTGGAATGCCCGGGAGTCACGCTGGGAGAAGAGACATGATCGGGTTATGTTTACCCAGCCTGGCCCTCACCACCTAGAAAGCTAAATGGCAGGAAGGGAACAGGTGGGCCAGAGACAGAGGATTTGATAGAATTCACTAGATGCCAAGGGCAGGAAAGGGAGCAAAGCTAACTCTCATATGATCCAAACATAAATTAATGTCTCGGGGGTCTAGTCTGGGATTGGTGTGTAGTTAAGTTGGAAGGCGTTTCTAGGTAGCACTGATTCTCAGTATCAGGTAGGGTCCAGATTTAAAGTCAAGGGAGTACATCCAAGTCGATGAAAAGAGTTCCTGAATTAGGACCTCCTTTTAGAAGTTGAGTGAAAACAAAGCAGCAGAGTCCTATTGCCACTCTTGCCCAGTCTAGGGCTCAGGGCCCAGTTCTAGCTTTGATGGAGATAACTGAAAGTCAAGGACAGAACCAGGGCAGAAGGTCACACACGCAGCAGAAACCAAATAGGGAGGCTCAGGGTGCAAGACGTACCTAGAATTGGACTCTCACTCACGCACCAAACACGGCTCCATTGCAACTTAAGGTATAGCCAGCCACCTGACAAAGTTCTAGCCAAAAAGATACGAGAGAAATCATTGGGGAACTTGTAGAAAAGCTCCTTCAAGAGGGCTGACTTAAGTGGGTAGGACATCTTTTTGCCCTCCTCTCCCTTCTTACTGCCTCCCAGAATATAGATGTGATGGATGATGCAGCAGCAGCCACTTCGGGCCATGAAGTGACTTTGAGAATGGAGGGGGACTTCCCTAGTGGTCCAGTAGCTAAGACTTTGCCTTCCAATGAAGTGGATGTGAGTTTGATCTCTGGTCGGGGAGGTAAGATCCCACATGCCTCTCAGCCAAAAAAACCAAAACATAAAACACACAAAAAAATGGTAACAAATTCAATAAAGATGTAAAAAGAGAGAATGGAAGAACATCCTTGGATAGTGTTGCTAAAAAATAAAAATCTGGGTGTTTTAAAACCTGGGAGCAACCACACCAGACTTTGGGTTGTCTGCCTCTAGACTTCTTTTATGTTAGATAAAAACAATATTCTACCTTGTTTAAGCAAGTTATTTGGGGTTTTTCATTATGTGATGCCAAATTTACTCCTAATGGACATCTCACCCCCCACTCAGAAGCATTTCCCAATGTATGGTTTATGTATTACAGATAGTGTACAAGACACTTTTAGAAAGTATTAACACCTTGTGAGTGCATGTGCACTAAGTTGCCTCAGTCATGTCTGACTCTTTGTGACCCTAGGGACCGTAGCCCTCCAGGCTCCTCTGTCCATGGAATTCACCAGGCAATAATAATACTGGAGTGGGTTGCCATTTCCTTCTCCAGAGGATCTTTCTGACCCAGGGACTGAATTCACATCTCTTATATGGCACCCCACTCCATTACTCTTGCCTGGAAAATCCCATGGATGGAGGAGCCTGGTAGGCTGCAGTCTGTGGGGTCGCTGAGAGTCGAACACGACTGAGTGACTTCACTTTCACTTTTCACTTTCATGCATTGGAGAAGGAAATGGCAACCCACTCCAGTGTTCTTGCCTGGAGAATCCCAGGGACGGGGGAGCCTGGTGGGCTGCCGTCTATGGGGTCACACAGGGTCGGACGTGACTGAAGCGACTTAGCAGCAGCAGCAGCAGTAGCAGCAGCATGTCTCCTGAATTGGCAGGCGGGTTCTTTACCACTAGCGCCACCTGGGGAGCCCAGCTCACCCTGAGAAAACCCATAATTCAAAAAAACACACGCACCCCAATGTTTACTGCAGCACTATTTACAACAGCCAAGACAAGGAAGCAGCCTAGATACACATCAACAGAGGGATGGATAAAGAAGTTGTGGTTCATATACACAATAGAATCTTACTCAGCCATAGAAGGAACAAAACTGGGTCATTTGTAGAGATGTGGATGAAGTTAGAGTCTGTCATACAGACTGTCATAAGTCAAAAAGAGAAAAACAAATATCATATATTAACACATATATGTTGAATCTAGAAAAATAGTACCATTGAACCTATGTGTAGGACAAGATTTAGGTACAGGCATAGAAAACAGACATGTAGACACAGCAGGGGAAGAAGAGGGTGGGACGGATTGGGAGAGTATCATTGACATATATACGCTACCATGTGTAAAATAGATAGCCAGTGTGAAAGTGCTGTATAGCAAGGGAGCTCTGCTTGGTGCTCTGTGATGACCTAAAGGGTTGGGATGGGAGGCGTGGGAGGAAGGCTGAAGAGAGAGGGGATGTATGTACACTTACAGCTGATTCACAGTATTGCACAGCAGAAACTAACATGACATTGTAATTACCTTCCAATTTAAAAAATAATTTAAAAACATGAGTGTTGACTGGAGAAATGGGGTGGACTATAAATTAGTTAATTAAATATATCAAATGGGAAGGAATAAATAAACCAATCTTAAGTTAGTATTTATGTAATTATATTAAAAGTAAACATTTTGATTAGTATTTTAAAAAGAAAGCATTAATTCAGACAAGCATAGGTCTTATGATTATGTATTCATTTTAATGTATACTAGAGAAAATAGAGCCCAATACTTTGAATTTGTGATTTCATGGGTAAGACTCAGGTTGGTATTTACATTTAAAAAGTAAGTCAATTTAAATTAAACGGTTGAACAAATAATAGAAAAACCAGCCTGCAGAAATGGCAACAACCTTGAAGGTAGAATTTGAGTGAATGAATGTTTGCAAGCGATGCCGTGGGGAATGGTACTGAAACTGGACATGTCTTGTTTGCGCAAGACAGTCTTACCTGGCCCACAGCAAATGCTCAATAAATGTCTGCGGAATGAATGACAACATCCACCCCCGTCTCCCTGAATGAGCTCTGCCTTTTCCCCACACACCTCTTCTGTAGCCCACCCTCCCACCGCCACCCTCTGCAAAAGACCCCCAACCTCTTTTCTCGCCTGCTTTTCCCAACCTTCTAATATGCAATTTCTCTTTTCAAAGCACAAGAAGGTACTCTGCTCTTAGGGCTTTTATTTTTCAGGTTTTATTAAATGGAGCTTTTAGCCTCGGCCATTTTACAATTCCGCGTTGATCTCTCTTTTTGAACCGGCTCATTGGTTGGGGCCCATTTCGTGTGGTTGAAATAAAAGGAAACTGCCTCCCATATAGAAGATCTATGGCTGCTTGTTGCTCTTGTGCATAAATATATTTATCACCTGTGGCCAGACAGAACCCTGAGCAGAACCTGTCTCCTGAGGATGAGAGGAAAGAGGAATTCCCTGGCTTTCAACCCTTTCAACCAACTCAGTTCATCTCCCCCCACCCTCCGCTACAGACACCTCCCTTAGCAACCCCCCCCCCCCCGACCCCTACTGCCCCAAACCCAGAAAAAGATCAGCAGTAATGCCCTGGGTGTGTGGGCCACAGTAAGGGTTTCAAAGTACTTTCAGATATCTCGCCTGAGTCTCTGCCTGCACAAAAGCACCTGGAATGCTTGTTTGTCCTCAGCCCCACAGTTTTAGGAGGGGATGGCCATGGTCTCATGCTCACTAGCCATTGCAAAAATCCTAGAAAAGGCTGGGAGACACGTGTAGATAAGGAGGCTTTAATCTAGAAAGAAGGCTAAATGGAATCTACAAGGAGGAGTGGGGATGTGCTGTATCTACACGGAGATGAACCATGATGTTATGGCAACTGGGCTGAGAGAGCAAATGGGAAGTCCCTATGGGAAGCAGAGTGGCAGATGGTGGAGAGAGAGAGAGGAACAGTGTAAAGTACAACCCAAAGGTCTTGGGTGGGAAAGCTGAGATCACTGAGAACCAGGTGGGGCAGGATGAGGACAGGGACTTATACAAGCTGAGCCTGATAGTAATCAGGAGGGAAGTCATCAGATCAGCTCTGCTGGCACACAGAGACAGGACATCACTTTACCAGCAAAGGTGCGTCTAGTTAAAGCTATGGTTTTTCTAGTAGTCATGTATGGATGTGAGAGTTGGACCATAAAGAAAACTGAGGGCTGAAGGATTGATGCTTTTGAACTGTGGTGTTGGAGAAGATTCTTGAGAGTTCCTTGGACTTCAGGGAGATCAAACCACTCCATTCTAAAGGAAATCAGTCTTGAGTATTCATTGGAAGGACTGATGCTGAAGCTGAAGCTCCAGTGCTTTGGCCACTTGATGCGAAGAACTGACTCACTGGAAAAGACCCTGATGCTGGGAAAGATTGAAGGCAGGATGAGAAGGGACAACAGAGTATGAGATGGTTGGATGGCATCACCGACCTGATGGACTGAGTTAGAGCAAGTTCTGGGAGTTGATGGTGGACAGTGAAGCCTGTTGTGCTGCAGTCCATGGGACTGCAATGAGTCAGACATGACGGAGCAACTGAACTGAACTGAACACCTGTAGCTTCTGAAGTCTGGTTTTCTGAGATGTTGAAATCTGTCAGTACAACCTCTGCTGGTGGGAACTCCCCTGTTTGTAATAACATCTGGCACCATCTCTGAGCCTCATGGCAACCATGGTGCAAGTGGGTCCACGGTGATGTTCCCATTATACAGGTGAAGTAACTGAGGTTCAGAGAGTCTCACCCAAGGTTGTATTGATGACAAGTAGCAGAACCTTATCCAGATTCTTCAGTCCCCAGATCTAGGGCTCGTTATAGCACCCCAGAGTCCTTGCAATCTGAGACTCAATACAACAAGGTGTTTAGAACAGTTTTGAGCCCTAAAAGGTGATTGAAGGTAGATACAGATAAGCTGATTGAGTTGTGACCTTGCTAAAGTGATTCCGTTCCTTCCCTCCTCACTCCTGGCCCTTCAGTTTTCCTCTGTGTGACTGCATCTCTGTAAGTTCTACATCTAGTCGAGGCTTCTCCTTAACCTTCACTTGGCTTCATGATCTCACCAGTTACTTCTCCTCTTCCTCTTCCAGACAAATTTCATGAAGAGCAAGGTTTGGGGGCTGACAGTTTGTAGGCCTCTTATGTGTTATACCCCACATAGTCCCTGGTGGGTGGTAGAGAATCCACCTGCCAAGGAGGAGATGTGAGGGTTTGATCCCTGATCAGGAGGATCTCCTGGAGAAGGAAATGGCAACCCACTCCAGTATTCTTGCCTGGGAAATCTCACTGACAGAGGAGCCGGGCAGGCTACAGTCCATGAGGTTGCAAAAGAGTTGGACATGACTTAGCAACTGAAAAAAACACAAAGTACAACTAGTTAGGAGTGGTGACCTTTTCATCCACTTGTTTTTCCTCCACACAGGCTGAGTGCCAGGCTCTGTGAAGGAAGCCAGAGGAAACAGGAACAGCTACCATGGAGAACAAGCCTAGTAGGTTTTCAACCTTTTCTGTGTTGCAGAGAAGAAGCCAGTTCTGACTCCAAGTTGGAAACTGCTTGGCTTGTTTTTCATCGCTTTTGTTATTATAATGATCCATAATGGCTTGCTTCAAAGGACTCTGTCCCTCTGCCTGACTGTAAACTAAAGTGTCTTTGTTCAGCTCTGAGAGAGATAATCTGACCTTGCCCACCTTTGAATAAAGGAGATTAACACACCCCTTCCAAAGGCTGACCCTTCCTGGAGAAGTGTTGCCAGACTGAAGACCTTTTTACTTTACTTCCCCATTGCCTCTCCCTCTCTGTTCTGCCTTTTGACTTTAGTTCCGCATTGCCTCTCTCCCTGGTTCTGTAAAAGAACCTGGGTTCCAAACCCAGACAAATTTGTATTCCTTGCCTCAACATGTGTCTCTTGGATTCATTGGCCTGTTGTGTGAGCTTGGACTCGGTAGTACAGCCTCTGCACACCTTGGAGAAACTGGTGAGTAATCCACCTCTCTCCTCTCAAAATGAACATTTAACCATTTGATTGAAGTTTTGCATGAAATGATAAAGATTTTTGATCTCCTTTTGGGCCTATCTGTAAAAGCGCTAGTGGCCTAGGGACCTGCAATTAAAGATAGAGGTGATGGGAGCTGTGGATGAGCAAAAAAGCAGTCACATGGAGAGGAAAACAAGGCAGAAGCTGAAAGGGTGTCTCAGTTCAGTTCAGTCGCTCAGTCGTGTCCGACTCTGAGACCCTATGGACTGCAGCATGCCAGGCCTCCCTGTCTGTCACCAACTCCTGGAGCTTGCTCAAACTCATGTCCATTAAGTCAGTGAGGCCATCCAACCATCTCATCCTCTGTCATCCCCTTCTCCTCCTGCCTTCAATCTTTCCCAGCATCAGGGTCTTTCCCAATGAGTCAGTTCTTCGCATCAGGTGGCCAAAGAATTGGAGTTTCAGCTTCAGCATCAGTCCTTCCAACGAATATTCAGGGCTGATCTCCTTTAGGATGGACTGGTTGGATATCCTTGTAGTCCAAGGGACTCTCAAGAGTCTTCTCAAACACCACAGTTCAAAACCATCAATGCTTCGGCCTTCAGCTTTCTTTATGGTCCAACTCTCACATCCATACATGACCACTGGAAAAACCATAGCCTTGACTAAATGGACCTATGTTGACAAGGTAATACCTCTGCTTTTGAATATGTGGTCTAGGTTGGTCATAGCTTTTCTTCCAAGGAGCAAGTGTCTTTTAATTTCATGGCTGCAGTCAACATCTGCAGGGATTTTGAAGCCCAATAAAGTCTGTCACTGTTTCCATTGTTTCCCCATCTATTTGCCATGAAATGATGGGACCAGATGCCATGATCTTAGTTTTCTGAATGTTGAGCTTTAAGCCAACATTTTCACTTTCCTCTTTCACTTTCATCAAGAGGCTCTTTAGTTCTTCTTCACTTTCTGCCATAAGGGTGGTGTCATCTGCATATCTGAGGTTATTGATATTTCTCCGGGCAATCTTGATTCCTGCTTGTGCTTCCTCCAGCCCAGTGTTTCTCATGATGTACTCTGCATAGAAGTTAAATAAGCAGGCTGACAATATACAGCCTTGACGTACTCCTTTTCCTATTTGGAACCAGTCTGTTTTTCCATGTCCAGTTCTAACTGTTGCTTCCTGACCTGCATACAGGTTTCTCAAGAGACAGATCAGGTAGTCTGGTATTCCCATCTCTTTCAGAATTTTTCGAAGTCTATTGTGATCTGCACAGTCAAAGTCTTTGGCGTAGTTAATAATGCAGACATAGATCTTTTTCTGGAACTTTCTTGCTTTTTCAATGATCCAGCGGATGTTGGCAATTTGATCTCTGGTTCCTCTGCCTTTTAGAAAAGGAAGCCTGGCTTGGAGAATTTTGAGCATTACTTTGCTAGTGTGAGAGATCAGTGCAATTGTGAGGTAGTTTGAGCATTATTTGGCATTGCCTTTCTTTGGGATTGGAATGAAAACTGACCTTTTCCAGTCCTGTGGCCACTGCTGAATTTTCCAAATTTGCTGGCATATTGAGTGCAGCACTTTCACAGCATCATCTTTCAGGATTTGAAATAGCTCAACTGGAATTCCATCACCTCCACTAGCTTTGCTTGTAATGATGCTTCCTAAGGCCCACTTGACTTCACATTCCAGAATGTCTGGCTCTAGGTGAGTGATCAAACCATCATGATTATCTGGGTTGTGAAGATCTTTTTTGTACAGTTCTTCTGTGTGTTCTTGCCACCTCTTAATATCTTCTGCTTCTGTTAGGTCCCTACCATTTCTGTCCTTTATTGAGCCCATCTTTGCATGAAATGTTCCCTTGGTATCTTTAATTTTCTTGAAGAGATCTCTAGTCTTTCCCATTCTATTATTTTCCTCTATTCCTTTGCACTGATCACTGAGGAAGGCTTTCTTATCTCTCCTTGCTATTCTTTGGAACTCTGCATTCAAATGGGTATATCTTTCCTTTTCTCCTTTGCTTTTTACTTCTCTTCTTTTCACAGCTATTTGTAAGGCCTCCCCAGACAGCCATTTTGCTTTGTTCCATTTCTTTTTCTTGGGGATGGTCTTGATCTCTGTCTCCTGTACAATATCATGAACCTCCGTCCATAGTTCATCAGGCACTCTGTCTATCAGATTTAGTCCCTTAAATCAATTTCTCACTTCCACTGTATAATCGTTAGGGATTTGATTTAGGTCATACCTGAATGGTCTAGTAGTTTACCCCACTTTCTTCAATTTAAGTCTGAATTTGGCAATAAGGATTTCATGATCTGAGCCACAGTCAGCTCCTGGTCTTGTTTTTGCTGACTGTATAGAGCTTCTCCATCTTTGGCTGCAAAGAATATAATCAATCTGATTTTGGTGTTGGCCATCTGGTGATGTCCATGTGTAGAGTCTTCTCTTGTGTTGTTGGAAGAAGGTGTTTGCTATGACCAGTGCGTTATTTTGGCAAAAGTCTATTAGCCTTTGCCCTGCTTCATTCTGTACTCCAAGGCCAAATTTGCCGGTTACTCCAGGTTTCTTGACTTCATACTTTTGCATTTCATCCCTATAATGAAAAGGACATCTTTTTGGGGTGTTAGTTCTAAAATGTTTTGTGGATCTTCATAGAACCATTCAACTTCAGTTTCTTCAGCATTACTGGTCAGGGCATAGACTTGGATTACTGTGATATTGAATGGTTTGCCTTGGAAATGAACAGAGATCATTCTGTCGTTTTTGAGATTGCTTCCAAGTACTACATTTCGGACTCTTTTGTTGACCATGATGGCTACTCCATTTCTTCTAAGGGATTCCTGCCCGCAGTAGTAGATATAATGGTCATCTGAATTAAATTCACCCACTCCAGTCCATTTGAGTTCGCTGAAATGACAGTGGTAACACTTTTCTCACAGGGCCGTTGGAAGACGGAAAAGATGACAGACAGGAGGGCCCTACTTCTGTGTCTGTCTCCACTGGATCTTTGGGCTCCTCCTGGACAGAAGAAGCGTTAGGTTGCTCAGTTGTGTCTGACTCTTTGCAATCCCATTGACTGTAGCTCTCCAGGCTCCTCTATCCATGGGATTCTTTAAGGAAGAATACTGGAATGGGTTGCCATTCTCTTCTTCCAGGGGATCTTCCCAACCCAGGGATCAAATCTGGGTCTCCTATATAGAAGGAGATTGTTTACCTTCTGAGCTACTAGGGAAGCCTCCTCCTGGACAGGGACCTTGCCTTTTATCACTGCATCCCTAGCATCTATGGTGCCTGACACAGAGGAGGCACCCCCTAAATTCATTTGAATAACAGTCACCAGAGTTGAGACTATCTGAGAGTCTACTGAATAAATTAGGGAGGCAGGTAGGAGGGAGGAAGCGGCTTGATACTCTCCCAAGGGAGGTGACCTATTAGTGTAGGAAATGCCTACCTTACCCAAATAGATGTCTTCCTAAAACTCTATCTGTGTGTAAATTGAAGTCTGACAAGAAAAATCCTATTCCCCTAATGACTTTGATGATTTCAGAGAGGCTTTGCTTTCATTTCCTCTTGATTTAAAATGGGCAGTTGCCTAACATATTGGCCCCTAAAGCATTTTTCCCTATAAAGGAAGAAATGCTCAGAGAATCAGCTCTTAAGTGTACCAGTAATGATGGGGAAGAAGGGAAGGATCACTGGTTAACCTTTTCATTTCAAGAGACTTTGTCATTTCCCAAGCAGAGACCCTTCAAATATCTCAAGGGACTCACTCACAGAGCCTCAGGTAGGAGGAGGGGCAGGAGAGAGCCTGCATCCGGGCTCCTGAATTGTGATGCTTGTTTTATGCTTAAGGAAAGCACAGCCTAAAAAGATGAAGTGGCTTGTCCAAGGCCACACACAAGTTCACTGTGGAGTCAAAGGCAGTGACCTTTCCACTGGCTTCCATAAATAAGTGCTCAAAGTAAAAACGAGGTGACTTATAATCTGGAAAATCCTCCTTTTTGCTCCCTACCCCTTGTCAAGCTGTGCTGGGAGGCAGTGTTTGTAGAGGAAGGATGGCAGCAGCTAGACACACCTGATTCAACACCCCAGCCCTGCGTCCCAAGCTGTGAGGGCTTACTATGAACCACCAAGGCCCCAGTGTGTCCCCTTACCCACCCCTCCATAAGGGTCTGTCTGGTCTCCACTTGTAGGGCAGTTGGACCCTGCTCCCGGGCTGAGCATTGGGAAATGAGAAGAATCCAGAGAAGGGTTGCCATGGCAACAGGAGAGCAGTGGCTGCTGCTATGCAAGGTGATCTCTGGCTTCACACACGTCAGAGAGTTTGCTTGTTTGCTTCCCACCTGGGACTCAGAGCTTCCAGGTACACATTGTGGGAATGCGAATGCCACTTTGTCCCTTCTCTCCCTCTCCTGGGGCGCCCCCTGGGCTTTGGGTACCACCTGCCATCAAACTCCCCTAGGGAGTGGCCAGAGACAGTCTGGGAAGCTGCTTAGGTTTTTCAGCCTCTTTCCTCACTGGATAGTTGTCATGTCACATCTTAGAGCTGGGAAGAGTTGCAGTGATCTTTTTTGGTACAAGACTTTCATTTGATATGTAGGGAAAGTGAAGCCCAGAGAAGGCCAATGACTTGTTGAAAAACACACTATAAACATGAGTGTCTTAGTCTGTGTGGGCTGCCCTAACAAAATGCTAGAGGTTGGGTGGCTTAAACAACCAAATTTGTTCTTACACTTTTGGAGTCTGGGAATTCCAAGATCAAGGTCCTGGCAGATTCGATTCTGACGGGGCTCTCTTCCTGCTTGCAGAAGCTGGCCGCCTTCTCTCTGTGTCCTCACACGGCCTCTCCTGAGTGCATGGACATGCAGAGGCAGTAGACTCCCCCATGTCTCTTCATATAATACAAGGGCACTAATCCCATCATGAGGACCTCACCCTCATGACCTCATCTAACCCAAATTACCTGCCAAAGGTCCCATCTCCAAATACCACCCCACTGGGAGTTGGGGCTTCAACCCTAACTGGAGTGTGGGACACAAATATTCAGTCCAAAAGAATGAGGAAGGACCATAACTGGAACAGTTCAGTGCTTTTTCTGTGTCAGACTTTACTTTTCTGGGCTCCAAAATCACTGCAGATGGTGACTCTTGGAAGGAAAGTTATGACCAACCTAGATAGCATATTCAAAAGCAGAGACATTACTTTGCCAACTAAGGTCCGTCTAGTCAAGGCTATGGTTTTTTCTGTGGTCATGTATGGATGTGAGAGTTGGACCGTGAAGAAAGCTGAGCACCGAAGAATTGATGCTTTTGAACTGTGGTGTTGGAGAAGACTCTTGAGAGTCCCTTGGACTGCAAGGAGATCCAACCAGTCCATTCTGAAGGAGATCAGCCCTGGGATTTCTTTGGAAGGAATGATGCTAAAGCTGAAACTCCAATACTTTGGCTACCTCATGCAAAGAGTTGACTCATTGGAAAAGACTCTGATGCTGGGAGGGATTGGGGGCAAGAGGAGAAGGGGACAACAGAGGATGAGATGGCTGGATGGCATCACTGACTCGATGGACATGAGTCTGAGTGAACTCCGGGAGTTGGTGATGGACAGGGAGGCCTGGCATGCTGCGATTCATGGGGTCGCAAAGAGTCGGACATGACTGAGCGACTGATCTGATCTGATATTGCTTCTCTGATGCATGTCAGAAGGGCTCTTTAGAGACTGCCTAATAACTGGGTAATTTTGGCCAAGTCACTTCTCTCTGGAATCAATTTACCATTCTGATAAATGAGGGATTCAAATTCACAATTTATAATTCTCTCCTTTGTTTACAGAAATGACATAACCTGCTATATTTTTCTTTTAATCTTTTGGCTGTGCTGCACGGCATGTGGAATCTTAGTTCTCAGACCAGATATTGAATCCATGCTCCCTGCATTGGCAGTGCAGAATCACCAGGGAAGTTCCAACATAAGCTTCTTGATGACTCAAAAATGGGTCAGAATTAGACTCCCAGATCGAATCCTATGATCTCATTAATTTTTCTTGGTGTTAGTACAGAAGTAATGTCAGTTTGCAGAAGGTTATCAACATCTTAGCTATAAAGACTCCCTCCTTATAGTGGCTAAACATAGACAAACGCCTCCCACTGGTTATTCTGGTTCCAGCCCAACCGCCCCTCCATCCACCCACACAGACAAACCTCTCGACTTATCTTCCTAGGACCCACATCTGGCCAGCCATTCTCCTTCCCTCTGAGCATCCTCTTCCCCTTTCCTCTAAGCAGCATCATACCAGCAACCTTTGTCATCACCCCTCTGCTTCCTTGTGACCATGATGTTTCTAGAACACGCTTGGATATCTCCAACTTTGTATACATGGATCCCTCCACTTTTGCTCACCCCACTTACCCTAATTCCCCTCATTCTTCAAGAGCCAGGGTGGGTATGTCCCTGCCACTCCAAGGTCACCTCAGCACTTAGAGCTTCTGTCTATGGGAGCTTTTTTCATACCGCATAATTACTGTTTGTTATCCTCCTCTCCCACCAGGATATAGGCTTTTAGGGTGAGAATGAGGTCTTGTTTTCCATTGGTTCCCTCACCTAACACTGAGCAGGTACTCAGGTAGGGTTTGCTGAATGAATGAATAAATCTGGGAAGCTGTTTAAAAAGATTTTTCAAGCTCAAGTTGTGAGTGTCAGTTACTCATTGTGTTTACCAGCCTGTCTGTTCCTTTTATCAGGAGGCCATCCCGAAAAGGCTCATGGGTCTGAGAGTCAGAACACCCTCAAATGAATTCTTATTCCTAGAGAAGTCATTCCTCCTCCTTGGTGTTAGCTACAATGAGAGGTTTGGGTATAGTGATCCCTAAAGTGTCTTTTATCTTTAATTTCCAATAATTCCAAGATATCCAGTCAGCAGTCAACACATAGCAAATATAGTAAGTCACGGGGAAGGAGAAAAAATACTCTTAAAAGAAAATAGCTGTGCTGGGTCTTTGATGCTGTGCATGGGCTTTCTCTAGTTTTGGCAAGTGGGGGCATTTATTTAGTTGTGGTGTGTGAGCTTCTCATTGCAGTGGCTTCTTTTGTTGTGGCGCATGGGCTCCAGGGCACATGGGCTCAGTAGTTGTGGCACATGGGCTTAGTTGCCCTGAGGCATATGGAATCGTCCTGGACTAGGGACTGAACCCATGTCCCCTGCATTGGCAAAGCAGATTCTTAATCACTGGACTACCAAGGAAGTCCCCCTAAAGACTCTTGATTTAAAGTTTATTTGTGGCTGAATCTTGGGAACAAGGGCAGTGACATGGTAGGTCTCAACTACAGGGGCCCCAAACAACTGTCCAGCTGAGCAGGAAGGAGAACATAGAGACATCACAGGTCAAGTTCATGTTGGTTATCTAAGGCAGGTTGGAGCAGGCAGGTGGGGCCAGAGGTCAGTGTCAATTACTAGGTTGGCAAGGCTGATCCAAGAGCAGATACTGTTGGCTTCTTGCTCACCAACCCTCCTATGATGGTACGAGGGCTGTCAAAGGCCAACATTGACTTGACTTGAGCACTGCTCTTGACTTGAACAGCTTCATCATTTACTCATAGAAGTTATCTTAGCGACTGTCAACTCACTGACTATCTGGATAAAATTCAAAGTTTTAAGCTAGTTTCATGACTACAGAATTCTGGAGCATGCACGTTCAGTTGCTCAATTGTGCCTGACTCTTTTGCAACCCCATGAACTGTAACCCAACAGGCTCCTCTGTCCATGGAATAGTCTAGGCAAGAATACTGGAGTGGGTTGCCATTTCCTACTCCAGGAGATCTTCCTTACAGGAAGGTGGGAGGATTCTTTACCACTGAGCCACCTGGGAAACCCAATAGAATTCTGGAGAAAGACAAAACTCTTCAGTACAGCATTCAAGGCTCATCACTATCCCTTTCTTTATAGACTCTAAGCTCTCAGTTTCCTGGAGGCACTATACTCTCCCATGCCTTGATACCTGGACATGTGCTCCCCTCCCTTTTTCTCTGTTCTCCAAGTCAACCCTTATTCATGACTCAAAACTCAGGCATCATCTCTGGGAAGAAGTCTTTGATTCTTCCTCCCTCAAATCTAGATCGGGGAACCTATCATATGCTCTGATAGCTCCCAGTGTTCTCCCTGATAACACCCATTAAAATGTCTCTTATTTCATTGCTTTCATTAGGAACATGAGTTCCTTGAGGGTACGAACTCTTACTTGTTTATCTTCCGTGCAATAATCAATGAAAATATTTTTGAGTGAATAAATGGATGACAAATTAAAAAATGGAATGTAACTTTCAAGGTCTAACTATAGTATTTATATCAAGACAGGACAAGTATGCAATTGGTCCATGAGTCCTTGAGAACCTTGTATACTCCATTAATGAATAATAATGAGAAATGCTTGCAATTAGCATACTCTTAGTTGAATGGGAAATGCTGTGGGTGGCAAATGTGTTCACTTTCAGTGTTTTATGGACTAAGCATTCCCTGTTCTTACACAATTTAGCAAACGATGTGTATAAACTCAGGTGGCCATAGGGTCTCCCCCAGGTCCTTCTGATTTAGCATCTTTACATGGTAATGGCATGTGAAGAGAGACGTTTTGTTTTGTTGGGAGTCTGTGTGTTCTTCCATGCTGGCATTTCTTTCAGGGAACTCTACTCATTAGGAGATACATTCTTTCAGAGTTCTGTTAAGCAGTAAGGATGCCAAAGGCTCAAAGGCAGGTGTGAAGGGCAGGGAGGGGAAGGTGCACAGAGGGTGAAAATGCATAATAAACAGGATAAACTCTACAAAGCCCCTCGAGAAATATGCTGGTATGAAGAAGATAAGTGCCAGTGGCACTTTCCCTCTGGCATTTCTATTCCCCCTTGAGGTTCTCCCACTTTGATCTTTCCACTGTCTGCTCTGTAAAAGAATCTAACTGAAGCAAAACACAACATGCTCCAGGGCTGAGCTGGGACAAGCTCTCCAGAGAGAGTTCACGGGAGGAGCCAACAACTGCACCTTGGTGGCCCTGAGTTTGCAGCCTGCAATGCAGGAGATGCGGGTTCCATCCTTGGGTTGGAAAGATCCCCTGGAGGAGGCATGGGAACCCACTTCAGTATTCTTGCCTGGGAAATCCCGTGGAGAAGAGGAGCCTGGTGGACTATAGTCCATGGGGTTGCAAGAGTCAGACACAGCTGGAGTGACTTAGCACGCACACGCAGGCACAGGGGGGTTCATGCTGATACCTGCTCTCATTCATGCCTGTCGTCAGGGGGCCCTGCTCCTCCTTGTCTCTGACTCAACTGTGAGTCAAATCAGAGCCTTCTTTGGGGGTTTCTCAGCATCATTGACATGGGCTCAGTTTTCAGAAAGATCTTTACCAAAAATGAAGGGGAACTAAGATGAGACTGTTAGCACCGCTAACAACAACCAAACACAAAACAATAATATAGCTGAGATAGAAGAGTGCAGAACTCCTGTCCATTACAGTTAGGGTCCCAGAAATTGCCTCATTCTTCTCTAAAGGAATATGCTAGTACCCACTTCATCTAAGTCTTGGATGTTATCTTCTCTAACTCTGTCTTTTCAAGGGACACTCAGTGTCTGTGCTTTTAGGCTTCCACCCAAACTGACCATTGCAGCACGAGAAGGAATGCTGAGAAAGGTGGCTGATTATATTCTCTGAGATCCCCTCTGGGCTATGTGTGCTATTGCAGATACTCTTCTTACAGTGTGGCATAGACTCTCCTCCATCAGGGTGTGGAATCTTTGTTTCCTCTATTTGAACCTGGTGGACCTTTGTAACTGCCTTGATTAGTAGGACATGGTGGTAGAACATTGCAAGATTTTTGAGCCTAGGTCATAAAAAGTGATACGGTTTTCCACCTGGTGTCAATATGGACTTTGGAGCTGGCTACTCAAAGCTGCCAAGTTGGAGAGACAAGACAAAGAAGCCACATGGAAACAGAAAGAGCTGCCCACAGAGCCCGAGCTGACAGCTGTTGAGTCTTCCCAGCATCAACCACAGTGAATAAATCCTCAGATGATTCTGAAGTCCTGGAGGCTTCTAACTGATGACCCAGACATCAAGGATCAGAGAGAAGCCTGTTCTTGCTGTGCCCTGTTTGAATTCCAAACCCTCAGATCCAAAAGCATAATAAGGGGTTGTTTTATGACCATTAGATTTTTGGGCACTTTGTCATGCAGCGTTAGATATTCAGCATAAACAAAGAGAGAGCTTTCCACTGCCTTGCTGCTGTGCTGTTTGTCCTAAACTCCATCACTGTCTACTTTTCACCTTGCAACTGACCCTTTGCACCTTACATCTCTTGATTCCTCCCCCACTGAAGACTTCATTATGCCCCTTTATTTGGATGTTGCTTTTTTTGGTCACCATCTTTACTTTTCCTCACGGATGATAGCTTCTGCTTGTGCTTTGCCTGCTTTCTTCCTCTGCCCTCTCTTTCCTTGGTCTTAGCTCAGGATCCTCTGCCATGGCACAAACTTTCCACAGGAGGTCTTGGGTTGCAGTCTGATTACCGGGCACTGGATAGTGTATCAGTATCAGTTCAGTCACTCAGTTGTGTCTGACTCTTTGTGACCCCATGGACTGCAGCACACCAGGCTTCCCTGTCCATCATCAGCTCCCGGAGCTTACTCAAACTCACGTCCATCGAGTCAGTGAGGCCATCCAACCATCTCATCCTCTGTCGTCCCCTTCTCCTCCTGCCTTCATTTTTTCCCCAGTATCAGGGTCTTTTCCAGGGAGTCAGTTCTTTGCATCAGGTGGCCAAAGTATTGGAGTATCCAATGAATATTCAGGGCTGATTTCCTCTAGAATGGACTGGTTGGATCTCCTTGTAGTCCAAGGGACTCTCAAGAGTCTTCTCCAACACCACAGTTCAAAAGCATCAATTCTTCAGTGCTCAGCTTCCTTTATAGTCCAACTCTCACATCCATACATGACTACTGGAAAAACCATAGCCTTGACTAAATGGACCTTTGTTGGCAAAGTAACATCTCTGCTTTTTAATATGCTGTCTACATTGGTCATAGCTTTTCTTTCAAGGAGCAAACGTCTTTTAATTTCATGGCTGCAGTCACCATCTGTACTGATTTTGGAGCCCCTCCAAATAAAGTTAGCCACTGTTTTCATTGTTTCCTCACCTATTTGCCATGAAGTGATGGGACCGGATGCCATGATCTTAGTTTTCTGAATGTGGAATTTTAAGCCAACTTTTTCACTCTCCTCTTTCATCAAGAGGCTCTTTAGTTCCCCTTCACTTTCTGCCATAAGGGTGGTGTCATGTGCATATCTGAGCTTATTGATATTTCTCCCAACAATCTTGATTCCAGCTTGTGCTTCATCCAGCCCGGCATTTCACATGATGTACTCTGCATATAAGTTAAATAAGCAGGGTGACAATATACAGCTTTGACGTACTCCTGTCCTGATTTTGAACCAGTGTGTTGTTCCATGCCCAGTTCTAACTGTTGCTTCTTGACCTGAATACAGCTTTCTCAGGAGGCAGGTCAGGTGGTCTGGTATTCCCATCTCTTTAAGAATTTTCCAGTTTGTTGTGATCCACACAGTACTAGGTTTTGATGTAGTCAGTAAAGCAGAAGGAGATGTTTTTCTGGAACTCTCTTGTTTTTTTTTTGATTAACCAATGGATGTTGGTGATTGGATCTCTGGTTCCTCTGCCTTTTCTAAATCCAGCTTGAACATCTGGAAGTTCATGGTTCATGTACTGTTGAAGACTGGCTTGGAGAATTTTGAGTATTACTTTGCTTGTGTGTGAGATGAGTGCAATTGTGAGGTAGTTTGAGCATTCTTTGGCATTGCCTTTCTTTGGGATTGGAATGAAAACTGACCTTTTCCAGTCCTGTGGCCACTGCTGAGTTTTCCAAATTTGCTGGCATATTGAGTGCAGCACTTGCACAGCATCATCTTTCAGGATTTGAAATAGCTCAACTGGAATTCCATCACCTCCACTAGTGTTGTTCATAGTGATGTTTCCTAAGGCCCACTGGACTTTGCATTTCAGGATGTCTAGCTCTAGGTGAGTGATCACATCATCATGGTTACCTGGGTCATGAGGATCTTTTTTGTACAGTTCTTCTGTGTATTCCTGCCACCTAATATCTTCTGCTTCTCTTAGGTCCATACCATTTCTGTCCTTTACCGTGCCAATCTTTGCATGAAATGTTCCCTTGGTATCTCTAATCTTATGGAAAGTGTGGGAAGACAATATCATTTCTTGCCCTCTTAGAGCTCAGGCTGATAATAAAACATCATAGACTGGGTGGTCTATGTAAATAAGAAACAATTATTTATCTGGATGCTGTGAAGTCTAAGATCAATATGCTAGCATGTTTGGTATCTGATGAGAGCTCTCTTCCTTGTTTGCAGACACCTGCCTTCTTGCTGTGTCCTTACATCATGGAGAAAGAATGAGTTCTAATCTCTTCCTCTTCTTATGAGGACACTAATCTCATCATGGTGGTTCCCTGGTGGCTCATAGGTCATAGGTCTTCCCTGGTGGCTCAGACAATAAAGCGTCTGCCTACAATGTGGAAGACCTGGGTTCAATCCCTGGGTCAGGAAGATCTCCTGGAGAAGGAAATGGCAACCCACTCCAGTTCTCTTTCCCGGAAAATCCCATGGACGGAGGAGCCTGGTAGGCTACAGTCCATGGGGTCGCAAAGAGTCGGACACGACTGAGCGACTTCACTTCACTTCACTTCAATCTCACCATGGTGGTTCCACACCCACGACCTTGTCTAAACCTAATACCCTTCCCAAGGGCCCCACCTCCAAACACCTCGGGGGTTAGAGTACATGAATTTTGGGGGAACATATTCAGTCCATAACATTTGGCCTCTGACTTCCCAAAACTCATGCTCTTCTCTTGTACAAAATATACTCATCCATCCTAATAGCTCCCCAAAGTCTTAACCCATTCTGAATCAACTCTAAAGTCTTATCTAAAGATCATCTAAATGCACTTTTCATCCTGAGGCAAAATTCCTCCCCAGCTATGAATATGTGAAATTTGATAAGTTATGTGTTTTCAAAAGACAATGGTGGGCGGGCATAGCATAGACATTCCTGTTCCAAAAGGGAGAAATCAGAAAGAAGAAAAGGGTGCTAAGTCAAAGCAAGTTAAAAACATAGCAAGGTGAATACCATTGATCTTAAGCCTTGAGAATAAAGCCCTCTGGTTCAATGTGCTGCCTTCCAGACTTAATAGGGCAGTGGTCCTGCTTTCTAGACCCACTGAAATGGTGGTTCAACCCCTGTGGCTCTACCAGGCTGGGATTACACACCAAGACTCAAGGATAGGGACCCTTCTTTTAAGGCCCTGGGCAGCCAATCCGGCCTACTGAAAGCAACGCAGTGCCCTCCCTCTATTCCCTTTGCCCCCAACTTGAGACAGAGGAGGCAGCCCTGACGATCTCTGAATGGTCTTTGAAGTCATTCTACCATTATCTTAAAGAATAATACACAATTTGCTGCCAAATGGCTCTGTGGTTCAGTCCTGTAAGAGCTAAGAAGTCAGACAACCTTCCTTCATTTCTTCTCATCTCCAACCCTTTAGGGCAACCTGGCAGTGTTTTTGCTGGGCTGGTTAAGTTCTTGGTTGACATCCATAGTAATTGTATCATCAAATGTCTGTTGAGCACACCCTTACTACTCTCTTCTGAACACATTTTCTTTTTTTTTTCCCATATGGATAGGCTGAGAATTTTTCAACTCTTTAACTCCTGGTTCTTTTTATTTTTTAACAGTTCCTCCTTTAATTGGTTTCTCTCTTTTCACATTGTACTATAAACACTAAGGAGGAACCAAGCCACTCCTTCAATATTCTGCTTAGAAATCTCCTCAGCTAATTATCCAATTTCATAGCTCACAAATTCTTCCATAAAACACTAGAAAATGAACATAGTTCAGTCAAGTTCTTTGTCACCTTCTCTCCATTGTCCAACAGCATGCTCTTCATTCCTCACCAGAATGGCCTATTACTGCCTACTGTCAATATTTCTACCAGTATTTTGTTTATAAATATTTGTGTATTGTCTAAGAAGTTGGAGCTTTTCTCTCCAGCTCTCCTCTTTTCTTTCCAAGTCTTTGTCAAAATCACCTTTAAATGTCCCTTTGTAGATATCTTGGCTTTTGTTTTTTTTTTTTTTGAGAGTGTACCTCAAAACTCTCACCACCTCTACACCATTACCCAGTTCCAAAACCACTTCAATATTTTTAGATATCTGTTACAGCAGCACCTCACTTCTTGGTGCCAATTTCTATCTTACTCAGCTTGGGTTGCCATAATAAAACACCATAGGATGCCTGGGTTAAACAACAGTAAAACATTTTTCACAGTTCTGAGGACTAAAAGTCTAAAACAAAAATCATATGTTCTGATAAGAACCTCCTTGCTGTCTTATAGACTGCCGCTTTCTCACTGTGTCCTCATCAGGCAGACAGAGCAGGCTCTGGTATCCTTATCTTATAAGGACACACATTCCATCCTAATGACCTCATCTGAACCTAATCCAGAAAGGAGTACATCAAGGCTGCATATTGTCACCATGCTTATTTAACTTATATGCAGAATACATCATGTGAAATGCGAGGCTGGATGAAGCACAAGCTGGAATCAAGGCTGCCAGGAGAAATACCAATAACCTCAGATATGCAGATGACACTACCCTTATGGCAGAAAGTGAAGAAGAACTAAAGAGCCTCTTGATGAAAGTGAAAGAGGAGAGTGAAAAAGTTGGCTTAAAACTCTACATTCCAAAAACTAAGATCATGGCATCTGGTCCCCTCACTTCATGGCAAATCGATGGGGAAACAATGGAATCGGTGAGAGACTTTATTTTTTGGGGCTCCAAAATCACCGCATATGGTGATTGCAGCCATGAAATTAAAAGACGCTTGCTCCTTGGAAGGAAAGTTATGACAACCTAGAAAGCATATTAAAAAGAAGAGACATTACTTTGCCAACAAATGTCTGTCTAGTTAAGGCTATGGTTTTTCCAGTAGTCATGTATGGATGTGAGAGTTGGACTATAAAGAAAGCTGAGCGCTGAAGAATTGATGCTTTTGAACTGTGGTGTTAGAAAAGACTGTTGAGAGTCCCTTGGACTGCAAGGAGATCCAACTAGTCCACCCTAAAGGAGATCAGTCCTGAATATTCGTTGGAAGGACTAATGCTGAAGCTGAAACTGATACTTTGGCCACCTGATGCGAAGAACCGATTTATTGGAAAAGACCCTGATGTTGGGAAAGATTGAAAGCAGGAGGAGAAGGGGATGACAGAGGATGAGATGGTTGGATGGCCTCACTGACTCGATGGACATGAGTTTGAGTAAATTCCGGGAGTTGGTGATGACAGGGAAGGAAGCCTGGAGTGCTGCAGTCCATAGGGTCACAGAGAGTCGGATACAACTGGGCAACTGAAATGAATTGAACTGAAACCTAACCCTCCACAAAGTCCCCTTCTCCAAGTACCATCAAAGTAGGACTTTGACAGTGTGAATTTGGGGGATTCTTTCTTACAATAATTCTTTGTGTAACACTGGTGAACCTCATCAGATAACACTCGCCTAGACTTAAACTATCTAGACACAGCTCCATTAACTTTTCTTCAGAATGGGAGAAAGGGGACCAGACATGAAGATGATAAAGGCCGTCTGCTTCTCAGTGAAGACCACCATCCCTGGTGGGGAGTAAAACACAAATGCAAAATGTTCCTTTGGTTCCCCAGAGGAACCAACATATCAAAAGCCAGCAAGTGTTTCATCCAAAGATACCAAATTGCTGAGAAGGTTTCCAGAAGGGTTGGCAAGGGTCTGCCACAGAAGCCTCTACTTCCCCAGGAGTGGTGGACCTGAGGCATGGAGGGCCGGGAAGTGCTCAAAGCAGAGAATGTCTCTGGTACCTGAATCCCCTCTGAGAATGAGCCGGATGCTTTGGGAAGATGATGGATGAGCCTGAGTCACATAACTGGAACGAATCCAGAGGCAGGAATTAGACAATGTCAAGTCCTCTTGCTTCCCTTACTTGTTCTGTGTGACCACAGACAAGTCCCTTTACCTCCTTGAGCCTTCCTCTTTTGTAAATGGGAGAAACTCCAGCCTGCCTTGTCTCCTCCTTGGGCTCTTGTGAGGATCGAATGACCATGCACAGGATGACACTTTAATTGAACATTCAGCATGTGCTGGACATGTCGCTTCCTTTATGGCACTTATTCCTCATAAAAACCCTGCAGTGTAGAGATCATCACCCCATGCCACAGCTGAGGAAACAGAGGGCAGTGGGGCCATGCAACTCTCCCAAGATCACATGGCTAGTAAGGGGTAGAGTTGACATTCCAGCTCAGATTTGCCCAGCACTGAAACCCATGTTCTCTCTACTAGAGTACAGTTACTGATATTGTTCTTGTTACTGATTTTATGTCTCTTCTATGATCCATCGTGGGAACATTTTATTCTGTAGAAGGGACATGGGGGTACTCGGGCATCATGAAAGTGCACCTGGATGTCCACCAAACCCCTCAGTTTTGACCCCGTGACCTACGCTCCGACTGAATTAATGAGATTTCTGCAGTGCTGTCTCACAAGAAGGTCTGGACTCCTAATACCAAGGTCCTGATGGTATGCAGAACCAGAAATGAAGGCACAGTGATGTTGATGAGAACTATTTCCGGCCCCTGCTGATGACATCATCAAGGTGAGACAGCACCCCCCCCCCCCCCGCCCCCGCCCCCGCCCTCGCCCCTGCCCCCGGGACACTCACCTTCGAGACGGGTGATGTGAGGCTGAGTCCCTGCAACCTACAGGGGACAAAAGAGGAAGCCCACAGTGTGGGCACATCTGGCCTGGACCACCCTCCTGGACTGGAGCGAGCAGAATTTCAGCATGTTCTCTCATCCACAATGCTCCATAATTGCTTTTTCTGGCAAAGAACAAAACCCGCAGAGGGGCAGCCTGGCAGCACTGGCAAAATGAGCCACTAGGCATGCAAGCCACACTCTGCTTTCCGACAGTTAGCCTGGAACATGTGGATCCTGACCACAGAGAGTCAGTGTAAGAGGAGATGGAAATGCCAGGGCAGGGCCTCCATTAAGGACAGCTCTCCTGCCAGGCAGAGGCTGGAGGGGCGGGGAGTTCTGGCTTCTTAGCAATCACAATCAAGGCAGGGCAATTTGCAGCAACATGGATGGGCCTAGAGATGATCATACTAAGCAAAGGAAATCAGAAGGAGAGAGACAAATACCACACAATATCACTTACCACGTAAGTTCATGATGCAAATGAACTTATCTATGAAACAGAAACAGACGCACAGAAATGGAAAACAGACTTGTGGTTGCCAAGGGGAAGAAGGAATGGGGAGAGAGTTTGGGATTAGCAGATGTAAACTATTATATATAGGATGGATAAACAACAACAAGGATAAACAACAAGCATAACACAGAGAATTATATTAAATATCCTGTTATAAACCATAATGAAAACTATATATATACATATATGTATGTATGTATAACAAAGTGTTTGTTAGTCACTCAATCACATCTGACTCTGCAACCCCATGGACTGTATCCTGCCAGACTCCTCTGTCCATAGAATTCTCCAGGCAAGAATACTAGAGTGGGTAGCCATTCCCTTCTCCAGGGGATCTTCCTGACTCAGGGATCAAACCTGGGTCTCCCATTATTGTAGGCAGATTCTTTACCATCTGAGCCAGCAGGGAAGCCCATATGTATAACTAAATACATATGTAGCATACAACTACTGAATTGTATGGTGGAAATTAACCCAGCATTGTAAATCAACTAAACTTCAATAAAATAAATTTTTTAAAAGTTAAAAGGAAAAGTAAAGCCAAGTCAGGGCATTGCAAGGCAAAGACCCCAGCTCATCTCTAGAGGCAGGTTGGAAGAAGGGCTGTGAGAGATTCCATGCCTCCCAGCTGGAGGGAAGCTCAAAAAGTACAGAGTAGATCCTATGATTAGTGCTGGGAAATCCATCTTCAGGAACTGACTGATCCCCAGAATCTCCCCTGGGATCCTTTTCTGAGCACTGCATGGCTGAGTAGAAAAGAGGACTTGGAGAACCTCCTAACTCTGTTATTTAGGAGTCTGACACTTGGGCAAGTTCTTGGCTGTGTGTGTGTGTGTGTGTGTGTGTGTGTGTACAGAAAGCAAGCATTGGTCAATGTAAGAGGCTTCACAGGAAGAGACCACACCATGCACAGCACTGCAAACGACTGAAAAAATACAACAAAAACACTAGTTGGCCTTTGTGAAGCCCGATGGGAATCTTATTAGATCCTTCCCTTCCTCCTTGACATTTGGTTCCCACATCTCGACCCTGACACTTACTCATCCGTGTGACGTGGCTGAGTTATTTACTCTCCCTGTGCTTCGGTTTCTTCACCTGTTAAAATGGGCATCATCCCGTGTTCTTCAGGGCCAGTGAAGGGAATCAAATGAAGTGATGTGTGTGAAAAGCGCTTGGCAACTATAAATACACTTCGGAGTTGCTGTTGATGGGGTGAGAGTGAATATCAAAGGTAGAGAAAAGCAAATTGCAAAGCAGCGTGTGTCTCCTCTTTGTGAGAATGAGGTCTGGAGGGGCTCTAATCCTTAGAGATTGTGCTTTAGGGCCTTGGGAAGATGGATTCCAGAGCCTCTGAAATGAATTGGAAATTGGAATGAGAATGCTAAAGCGCTGCTGCAGTTTTATTTGAGTAGGGTCAGGGAGCAGGTGCTGGGGAAGAGGGAGAGCCTGGGAGGAGGTGTCTGTTCTCCCAGGTGGAGGTGAGGGCAGCAGACAGGACGGCCGTATTCCTGGGAGCCTGGAAGGTCCCAGACAGTGGAGAAATGGGAGCTGGCAAAACATGCATGCAAAGAAGTCTCCTGCAACCCACACTAACCCTCTCTGCCTCCTCTTGAAAAATAAAAGTGAAAGTGTTAGTCACTCAGTCATGTCTGATCTTTGCGACCCCATGGACTGTAGCCCTCCAGGCTCCTCTTGACTATAGAATTCTCCAGGCAAGAATACTGGAGTGGGGTGCCATTTCCTTCTCCAGGGGCTCTTCCTGAGCCAGGCATTGAACCTGGGTCTCCTGCATTGCAGGCAGATTCTTTACCATCTGAGCCACCTGAAGCCAAACTAGATGGGCTGGGGTAGGGACTGAGCCAGCTCAAATACTTCCTGCCTGGAGTATCCTTTTTTCTTTTTGAGAACTGTAGCAGGGCTGAGTGTACGGTGTGATCAGGATGCTGGAGGTGGCCAACAAGTCATGCTGATACTGAAGAGGAATGAGGGTAGACAGCTGGTGTTACTGGTGGAAGCACAGTGGACATGCCCATTGTAGGAGCATGCCCTCTACCCTCTCTGCACTTGTCTCTGAACCTGACGTCTTATTCAGGAGAGGGCCTGGGGCGGGTCTCCACCAGCAGTACTCCTGGAGCTCTGGTGCCTGGGGCAGGGATGGGATGGGAGTGGGGCACAGGATCAGCAGGAGGGGGGGTGGCTCTGAAGCTTTAAGGACAGAGCTAAACAGCACTGACTGTGAGCATGTCTGGTTCATGGCAAGAAGGGAACCTGAGAAAAGGAACCATAAGTCCCTAGATCTTGAGGCATGCATGCGTGTGTGCTAAGTCACTTCAGTCATGCCTGACTCTGTGCAACCCTATGGACTGTAGCCCGCCAGGCTCCTCTGTCCATGGGATTTCATACTGGAGTGGGTTGCCAAGCCCTCCTCCAGGGGATCTTCCCAACCTAGAGATTGAACTGGTGTCGCTTATGTCTCCTGCATTGGCAGGTGGGCTCTTTGCCACTAGCACCACCTGGCACTGATTTGAAATGGGGTCTTTAAGTCGTGTGGTAGAATTGGCCAGAAATGTAGAGGGATAACATTTCAGATGCTAGGGAAAAAGAAGGAGGATGGTGACAGGGCCCTTTTTAGCACAGCAGTAAATGCAGATGTGAGCGTGCGATCTCATGAGTTTGTGAGCAGACCTACAGACTAAGAGTCCAGACAATAGAGTCCTAGTCCCAGCCTTCCTGTTTGGGCTCCAGGGGACCATGAGCCAATTTTCTGTTGATAGAGGAAGAGTCTCCTGATGGTTAAGCACCTTCTGTATGCTTAACAGGGCCCAGAGCAGTTTTTCTTTGAATCAAAGCTCTGACAGGTACAAGGAATTACCTCTATTTTACAGATGAGGAAACTGAAGCCCAGAGAAGCTTGGAGATTTTGCCTCAACCAGGTAGGTGTCTACTGGGCCACAGAATCTGTATTCTAAGAAATCTGGATGCTCCTTAGGCAGTTGTGAGCCTAGGTCATTCATTCATTCACATTTATGCAGAGGATATTTTTGACTGTCTCTCATGTCATGAGTACCATTGAGGTTATAGCTATGAAAAAATGACCAAAACAGTCACAATGGAGTTTATGTTCTACAGAAGGAAGACACATAATGAAGAAACAGGTAAGTAAATATATAGAATATCAGATGGTGATAAATACTGTATTGAAAAATAAGGCAGGCTAAAGCTCAACACTCAGAAAACTAAGATCATGGCATCTGGTCCCATAGCTTCATGGGAAATGGATGGGGAAACAGTGAAAATAGTGTCAGACTTTATTTTTTTGGGCTCCAAAATCACTGCATATGGTGATTGCAGCCATGAAATTAAAAGATGCTTACTCCTTGGAAGGAAAGTTATGATCAACCTAGACAGCATATTAAAAAGCAGAGACATTACTCTGCCAACAAAGGTCCGTCTAGTCAAGGCTATGGTTATTCCAGTGGTCATGTATGGATGTGAGAGTTGGACTGTGAAGAAAGCTGAGCGCCGAAGAATTGATGCTTTTGAACTGTGGTGTTGGAGAAGACTGTTGAGAGTCCCTTGGACTGCAAGGAGATCCAACCAGTCCAACCTAAACTTTGGAGATCAGTCCTGGTGTTCTTTGGAAGGACTGATGCTAAAGCTGAAACTCCAATACTTTGGCCACCTCATACGAAGAGTTGACCAATTGGAAAAGACTCTGATGCTGGGAGGGATTGGGGGCAGGAGGAGAAGGGGACGACAGAGGATGAGATGGTTGGATGGCATCACTGACTCGATGGACGTGAGTCTGAGTGAACTCCGGGAGTTGGTGATGGACAGGGAGGCCTGGCGTGCTGCAATTCATGGGGTCTCAAAGAGTCGGACACAACTGAGTGACTGAACTGAAGGGGCAGAAACTGCCATGGTGGGGATGTTTGCTCTTTTATCGTGGTTGGTCAGGTAAGGCCCCACTGACAAGGGCCATTTGAGCAGAGACCTGGAGGGAAAAAGGGTGAGAGCCATGTGGCTTTTCAAGGGAAGAATCTTCCAGCAGAGGAAACAGCACGGGCAAAGACCCTGAGGCAGGACTGTGCCCAACAGGCCAAAGAAGAGTAAATTGAGGGGCTTTCCTGGTGGTCCAGAGGGTAAGACTTTGTCTTCCAATGCAGGGGGTGAGGGTTTGATCCCTGGCTGGAGAGCTAAGCTCTCACATGCCTTGGAGCCAAAAAACCAAAACATAAGACAGAAAGAGTATTGTAACAAATTCAATAAAGACTTTAAAAATGTTCACATAAAAAAAATCTTAAAAAAAAAAAAAGTGAATAAGTTGGCCTATGTGGCTGGAGCAGAGAGAGCAAGAAGAGAGGAGCAGTGGATGAGGTCAAGGTGGTAACAAGGGCTTCACAAAGCTTTTATCTTTTACTACAGATGAGATAAGGAGCCGTTAAAAGGTTGTAGCCACTAAGTGCCAGGCTTGTAAAATATGGCTTGTATTTTATTTTCATTTTACTTTTTACTTTGGATTTTGCATTGGAGTATAGTTGATTAACAATGCTGTGTTTCTTTCAGGTGTACAACAAGGTGAGTCTCCTTCTCGCTCTGTTATTAGGACTGGACTCTAGGGGGTGTATAAGAGACAAAGCAGGAAGAGCACTCAGGAGGTACTGAGGTCGTGGAACGGGAGATCATGTGGCCTGAACCCTGAGAGAAGCAGTGAAGGAAGTGAGAAGCTATCAAACTCAGGAAGCATTTTTGAGGGAAGCGCTATTTGCTAATGGAGTAAATGCGAAGTATGAGAAAAGAGAACAGAAGTTGAATCCAAAATTCAGACCTGAATCACCTAAAATGTTAAGTAACAATTTACTGAGATGGACAAGAATGAAGGATAAGTGGTTTGGGGCCCTGAGGATAAGAATTGGTTATGGATGTATTGAGTTTACCATGTCTGTTAGATATCCGCCTGGAGATACAGAATAGGCAGTTGGATTTAGGAGCCTGGAGATCAGGGGAGAGCTAAGCTGAAGATATAAATTTGGGAACTGTGAGTACACAGGTGGTATTTAAAGCCATGAAACTGGATAAGATACCCTAGGGATTAAGAAAAGATGTCTGTAGAGAACAGACTGGTAGCTGCCAAGAGAGACGGGGCTGGGGAAGGAATGGAGTGGGTGACTGGGGTTAGCAGATGCAAACTTTAATATACAGAATGGATAAACAACAAGGTCCTACTGTAAAGCACAGAAAACTAAATTCAATATCTTATGATAACCCATAATGAAAAAGAATATTAAGAAAAAATAATTTACATATATGTATAACTGAATCACTTTGCTGTGCAGCAGAAGTTAACAAGACATTGTAAATCAACTATGCTTCAATAAAAAATAAATTAAAAGGGAGAAAAAAAGACATGCTTTCCTTACGTTGTCAGCGATCAGAAAGCCATTTGGTTTCAGCACTTCGTCCACAACTGGTCTCCCAGATGCCCAGATTCAACAGGACTCCTAGCACCCGAGACCTGGTCAGGGGGGTGACAATTCCCACGGATGCTGAAACGCCATCCAGAGCTCCTGTTACAGACTTCAGACCTCACACCCTTGCACACTTCCCTCCCTCTTACACCTTATACCCCTCTCAGGCATCCTATAAAATGCAGGCAATAGGACTTGCTCTATTTTCTTCCCAGGCATACTGTTAAGATCATCAAAGTGACCCTCATCAGCTTTTAAGCTGGTCAACTGTGGCCACAGATATTAGTTACCTATGGATTTTGCAATAGCTAATGGGAGTGGTAGCAGCCAGGAAGAGACAAGGGAAAGGGACCTGGTGGCTGGTAAACTGAAGGTGGGGCTTAGAGAGAACAAACCAAGTTCAAGTGTCTCAAGATACATCTGTCTTTTCCACTGTCCTCAAAATTTGTCTTGGATGTCCAGCACATAGTAGGAACTGAGTGTCTTGCACAGAGGAGGTCCATAGTAGAACTTAGTTAAAAATTGGTCACATTGGACCTCCCTGTTGTTCCAGTGGTTAAAGAATCTTACAGCCAATACAGGAGACACGAGTTCGATCCCTGGTCCAGGAAGACTCCACATGCTATGAGGCAACTAAGCCCAACTAGCCCACATGCCCTAGAGCCAGTGCTCTGCAACAAGAGAAGTCACTGCGATGAGAAGTCACCGCGATGAGAAGCCCTCACCCTGTAACCAGAGAGTAGCCCTGGCTCATTGCAACCAGAGAAAACCTGCATGCAGTAAGGAAGACCCAGTGTAGTCAAAAATAAATATATTTTTAAAAATAGAAAAAAGAACTTGTCACATTGATTCTCATCTTACATATGATAATGATTATGATGCTATCAACACTGGTTAGGTGCCTACTGTACGGTAGGCACTCTGAAAAGCTAAAGTGTTAGTTGCTCAGTCATGTCTGACCCTAAGACCCCACAGATTGTTAGCCTATATGCATGCTATCTGTAGCCCACCTCTAAGGTCGCAAGTGGTATCTTTTGATCAGGAGAAAATACACAGGACAAAATTAAGCTCGGGGAGGTTAAGTGACCCACCCACCATCACAGAGCTGGCCAGTACAGAGTCCCATCTGCCTCCAGATGCTTCTGCATCCAGAACCTATCTTCTTCCCTCAGAGTCTGGGCCAAGCTGTCAATTTTAAGTTCCCAGATTGGCAGGCATCCTACACTTGAAAGTGATCACTGGCTCTTCAGCTTTTCACAGGTCAATCCTTTTGTGGCCTTGGACAGCACTCTCACAGGCTGTGGAGCTGTCTCCTTGATCCCTTATCGAGGGCACACACATCTTCCAAAGAACCCTGGTGTGGCGAGAGGCCTGGACATGGGTCTGCAATGAAGAAGGAGTGAAGGGGTCCTCCCCGAGGGCCTCATAATTGCTGCTCTTCTGCACATTGGCAGCCCTGGGAATCTCTTTGGTCTCTGAAAGTCTCAGCCCCCACCCCTTGCAAATAAATGGCTTACCACCAGGGTAGTTTGCATCTCTCCAAACCAGGCCACTGCAGCAGCCCCTTGCTGTGGAGTGCCCCCACATGTGCCCGGATCTGCTCCAGTGAGACAAAACAGAACAAAGATAGGGCCATGGAGGCAGATTTGTGTTTTAAAGAGGAGCTGGACTCACTGTTCACAGTTAGAAATGGCCGAGTTTGGGGCCCAGGAGAAGGAGACCTGTGGCTTTTCCCAGCAGGAGGCTTATAACAATACTTAATGGGTGGTTATGTTCTCTTTGTCTGTAAATAACGAAGTAATGAATTATTGTTCCATCTCTAGCAGGCACATGTGTTGTTCAGAAAGGCTTTATTATTTCTGCAACCAAAGCTTGCCACCAACCTAGAGGCATCTGAGGACTGTCTCCAGCAATCCAGGTCACGGACCTCTCTGTTGTCACCAAAGTCCCCAGGGACATCTCACAGTTGTAGAGGCTGCCCGGAGGCACCTGCAGGCATGGAAACAAGATGGTTGGCTGGAAGAAATGCCTCAACAAGCAGCCAGTGTTTTTTCTTACCTTGAACTCCAAGACTCTTTTTCTTAGAGTTTCAAAAGGGTGTTAGCTCATATATATATAAATCGGTCAACAAGTGGATCTAACAGCGTTCTGAGCACATGCAGAGATAAGGATCTTGGTCCCTGTACAGGTGACATGTTCCTGACAGGTAAAATGGGCTTCTCAGTTCTACGTGTATGCTCAGTCGCTCCGTTATGTCAACTCTTTTGTGAGCCCATAGACTGTAGCCAGCCAGGCTCCTCTGTCCATGGGATTTCCCAGGCAAGAATATTGGAGTGGGCGTCCACTTCCTACTCCAGGAGATCTTCCTGACCTAGGGATTGAACCCCAGTCTCTTACATTGCAGATGGATTCTTTACTATTGAGCCTCCAGGGAAGCCCCAGAATACATTAGGAGCTCCCTAAGTGCTGAAGTGGTGAGAACGTATTACTTTGCCTTGTTTTCTACTTGACCCGCAGACTTCTTGCAATTTCCCAGCTTGACACATCTCTTTCTGGTCCATAATTTCATGCCTTCTGCCTAGAATCTCTCTCCCCTTTCTCCACCAAGCAAATTCCCATTCCCTCTTCAAGCCCTAGCTCAATATCACCTTTTCTGTGAAGTCTTTCATTGTCCTCTCCATAGAGCTAGCATCTCCCATGCAGGGTCCCACAGTAAGTTCTCCAGCCTTCTAAAAAAACATTTATCATAGGTTACAATTACTTGATTATATGTCCTTTTCTTTCATTAGCTTGAGGGTTAGGCCATGTTGGAATTGCCTCTGAGCCTAGAATGTCCATATCAAACACAGAGAAACCATGTATGGTATCTTGTCTTCACGGAAGTATTCCATAATCACACTCACTTCTTTTTCATTTAAAAATAGCATACTCAACCCCTGTCTCCTGAGAGCATAGGGTACTTTTTAGGTTGCTGATACCAAGAAACAGGTGCACAGGAAATTGTCACAGAGTGAGTGGCAGTTGCAGGCTTTATGGCAGAAATATATCTCAATATCAATAGTAAATTGACCTTTTGACTCATACTTGGCCCTTTGGTGAGCTTGATACAGCAGATTAATTTTTCCGTGACTCAATGTCTAGACATCTGGAGACAGTTCGTTTAGCCAGCATCAGGGTCCCACCTGAGGCCTCTGTTCTTGACCTGATAAGTCCCATGTTCCTGTCAAGGACTCACAAGAATACAAGGAGCTTTTGCTCATCAAATTTGCAGATGACAAGACAGTCATGGGGATGGTGATTATGTCCGATGAGAGAAACAGGATCCAAAGTGATTGCAATAAGCTGGAACAAAGGGTCAACTCATTGAACTGAGATTAATCCCATGTCCAGGAACCAGCTGCATTGGGACTGAAGCTGGCAGGGGTGTGACTCTACAGTGGTGTGTGGGGGCAGTGGCTGGTTTACTAGGGAGTGGTGTGGCTATTAAGAATGGAAGCTGACTATGCATTATAAAAAGTAGGGGGGCTTCACTGGTCACTCAGATGGTAAAGAATCCACCTGCAATGCAGGAGACCTGGGTTCCATCCCTGGGTTGGAAAGATCCCCTAGAAGAGGGCATGGCAAACTATTCTTGCCTGGAGAATCCCCATGGACAGAGGAGCCTGGCAGGCTACAGTCCGTGGGGTCACAAAGAGTCAGACACAACTGAGCGACTAAGCACAACACAGCACAACTAAGCCCCAGCACCACAACTGCTGAGCCTGTGCTCTAGAGCCTGGGAGCTGCAACCACTGAAGCCCTTGTGCCTTAGACCACAATGAGAAGCTTGTGCACTGCAGTGAAGAGTAGCCCCTGCACATCGCCACTAGAGAAAACCCATGCAGCAACAAAGACCCAGCACAGCCCCAAATAAATACATAACATTGTTTTAAAAACTAAGGGTTCTTGAAGGCAGGAGGTGATGGTTCTGCTGCACTAGTCTCCAGTCTGACAGCACCTGGAGGTCACGCTCGTTTCTGCTCCCCACCCTTTAGTGCAGTGTTGACAAACTGATCCATGTTCCAAGAAAAGTGATCTGATATTAAGGGCTCTGATATCTGAGAACCTGGGGGAATGTCATCCTGTAGAACAGGGGCTGAAGAAGGAACACCTTTGCAAATATCCAATTTATCACATTGCAGAGTGATTTTGTAAGGCTAACGCACAGAAGAAACATTCACTGTAAAAGTGCCAGCCAGATATATTTCTATTCTAGTAAGAGAGAATATTCTAGTAAGTCAGCACTTACTAGAGCTGCCCTGGGATGCTGGAAGCTCTCTTTTTCTTGAATTATTTGTCAGGAGTATTATGGGAGGGATTACAATGTTGGAGAGAGGTACCAACTTCTGGGTCCTTGAGAGGCTGAAATTCCAAATTACACTTGTTTTCCTGTTGTTTCAATGCCCTGAATTTCTGCAGGCTATCTCAGCTCAAGGGGAGGGGTGGGCAGAGGGCAAGTGGTGTTATTAGAGATGCAAGCTATGGTGTATCTAGCCTGCCAAGGACAGATCACTGACCTTGAAGGAAAGTCCTGTCCCTCTGTTCTCTTGGTGCTTGGGGTAAGGGCTTTCTGTAAGGCTCCTCTTTTCTTCACGTACATACACTCAATCCTGAGGCAGGCCCAGCGGAATCTTAATCCGCAAAATATCGAGCCCAAGTTCCCTAGCTGGGACCACTCCAATAACTGGTGTGTGTGTTAGTTGTTCAGTCATATCTGACTCTTTGCAGTCCCATGGGCTGTAGCTCTCTAGGCTCCCCTGTCCATGGGACTCTCTCAGTAGCCATTTCCTCCTCCAGGGGATCTTACCAACCCAGGGATCTAATCCAGGTCTCCTGCATTGAAGGCAGATTCTTTACCATCTGAACCACCAGGGGAGCTCTTTGATAACTAGGTTACTTGCGTTTTAAATCCATAAATTTCACTCACACACCCAGTGGTAAATCCCTGGAGGGTGGGGCTGTATCTGTGATTATGTTAAGCTCCTCCGTCATTATCATAACGGTTAGATGTGCAGACAGACTTGGATTCAAATTCCAAGCCTTTACTAGCTCTGTGAATCCGCTAGGAACCATAGGAGCCTCTCGAAGGTTCAGTATCCCTGTCTGTAAAATGGGGGTAATAACATCACCCAGTCATCAGTTGGAGGAATTAAATAAGATGTGTACATGCAGAATTTAGCAAAATGGTAACTCATGGTAAGTACTCAACATACTAACCACAGTGACTATACTATGACTACAAGATTGAATAGCGTAACTTCTGGGTTTTTCCTGGCCTCTGCATCTATCCCCACCCAGGCCCTGTGTCCTTCCCTTTGGGTTCTACCTGGGACTATTGTTTGGAGCATTCCTGCTTCCTCCTGGGGAACCGCACTGTTTGAAGAAGTAGCCATTGTCCCCGCATCCCTTCCTTCCTCATGGCACACCACTCTCATTTTCCTCCCACGCAAAATCATTCCAATTGTAACTTTCAGATTGCTCTTATTTCAGGGGGAACGCTATTTTGCCTATGTCTTGCATTTTAACAACTTTCATTGCTATTGCTCATGTTAATTTGTTTAATAACATGTTTTAAACTAATCCCCTGTAATAAAAGGATTTCATTACTTATGGAGACGATTGCATAATGCGGTGAGTTTTGTTAGTTACACTCTTCAGATGAAGCCTACCAGAGTCAAAACTTTTGCTAACTCTGTAAGTTTTGGTGATGAGTGTTGCCCAGGGAATCTGAGATGGAGATATCCATGGCAGGGATGGGTCCTCAGGATACAAAAGAGTAGAGTTTGGGTCTGTAGAGACTTGGTTGCAGAGGGTGGAAGAATCCCTATCTCATGGCTGGTTGATGACCCTGAGCAGGAATTATTGTTTAGCTGCTAAGTCATGTCTGACTCTTTTGCCACCTCAATGGACTGTAGCCTGCCGGGCTCCTTTGTCCATGGGATTTCCCAGGCATGAATACATTTCCTTCTCCAAGGGATATTCCCGACCCAGGGATTGAACCCAAGTCTCTTGCTTGGCAGGTGGATTCTTTACCACTGAGCAACTTGGGAAGCCCAGCCTTAATGAAGACAAAATGTCACAGTGAGTGAGGGGCTCCTATGGTGGGGACAGACCAGGGCTTACGGATCCCACCTAACCCCACCCACTGGCAATGATGATCACAACATCCAGTTTGTTACTATGTGTATCACATCACACTTGATTACCTAACAGATCTAAGGGATGATGCCTTATTCATCTTTGTATTCCCACTATCTAACTGGACTGGACACAAACAAGGTGCTTGGTAAACTGAAATAAATCCTTCTCCCCCTACATTTTCCCCCCAGGTGCTCTCTCCTAAATGCACATGTCTTCAACAGCCACCACTGAGCAGATGACAGAAACTTCTGTCTCTTACCCTTCACCTTTAGGGATCTATCTATGTCTCCAAGGACCCACTAATTTTCACCACGGGGCTGTGTCACATTCACTTTCAACTTAATTTGTCTAAAGTTAGACTTATCACCTGGTGCTTTGCATGTGGTACTTATTGCAGTGAATGGCTCCACTGGTACCACTGCACACTCAGTTGAGAACACAGGAGATCTTGATATCTCTCCACCTTCAGTTCAGTTCAGTTGCTCAGTCATGTCTGACTCTTTGCGACCTCATGAATCGCAGCACGCCAGGCCTCCCTGTCCATCACCAACTCCCGGAGTTCACTCAAACTCACGTCCATCGAGTCAGTGATGCCATCCAGCCATCTCATCCTCTGTCGTCCCCTTCTCCTCCTGCCCCCAATCCCTCCCAGCATCAGAGTCTTTTCCAATGAGTCAACTCTTTGCATGAGGTGGCCAAAGTATTGGAGTTTCAGCTTTAGCATCATTCCTTTCAAAGAAATCCCAGGGCTGATCTCCTTCAGAATGGACTGGTTGGATCTCCTTGCAGTCCAAGGGACTCTCAAGAGTCTTCTCCAACACCACAGTTAAAAAGCATCAATTCTTTGGTGCTCAGCTTTCTTCACAGTCCAACTCTCACATACATACATGACCGCTGGAAAAACCATAGCCTTGACTAGATGGATCTTTGTTGGCAAAGTAATGTCTCTGCTTTTGAATATGCTATCTAGGTTGGTCATAACTGTCCTTCCAAGGAGTAAGCGTCTTTTAATTTCATGGCTGCAGTCACCATCTGCAGTGATTTTGAAGCCCCCCAAAATAAAGTCTGACACTGTTTCCACTGTTTCCCCATCTATTTCCCATGAAGTGATGGGACCAGATGCCATGATCTTTGTTTTCTGAATGTTGAGCTTCAGGCCAACTTTTTCACTCTCCTCTTTCACTTTCATCAAGAGGCTTTTTAGTTCCTCACCTTAGCAGTGATCTAATCAATCACAGAGTTTTGTTGATGCTAACTATGAAGTACAGTTCAAATCCCTCCACATCTCCTTACTGTATCTGTCACCACCTCCATCAAAGCTACAGCCACACCTCCTGTGGACTTTAACCCATCATCACACCATTCTCCAACAGGAACAAGATTTTTCCTCTCTAACTATGTCCCACCCCCTTGCTCTATGCCCTTTAAATTATCCCACCAACATCCTTAAGTGCTCAATGGGTTCCTGGCAGAGTGAGGCCTTTCTGATCTCATTTAATACCATCTTTTGTGTAGCTTTCAGATTTTCTGTCATATCTCTTATTTGAGGGGTCCCTTAGTCAGTATAAGCTAGGCTATGCTGTGTAATAAATTAACCCTCAAATTTCAAATAGCAAATTATTATTTATTTCCTGCCCACTTAAACTCTAGGGCAGGGTAGTTGTTCTCCATATGGTAACTCAGCAGTCCAGGCTGCTTCCACCTTCCATATCTCCATGTCAATTCCTGGCCTCTGTGGGCATCTCAGCAGGGGAATAGAGGTCATGAAGAATCCACCCTCTCTGTTAACTGTCCTCAAACAGGGACAATATATCCCTTCTGTTTATAGCTATTTGGCCAGAACTAGTCATCTGAGGGGCTTCCCTGGTGGCTCAGATGATAAAGAAGCTGCCTGCAATGTGGGAGACCTGGGTTCAATCCCTGGGTTGGGAAGATCCCTTGGACGAGGACATGGAAACCCACTCCAGTATTCTTGCTGGAGAATCCCCATGGACAGAGGAGCCTGGCAAGCTATAGTCCATGGGGTTGCAAAGAGTCAGACATGACTGAGTGACTGAATAAAGCAGAGGACGGCAGTCATCTGAGTCCCAGCTGAACTGCAAAGTAGGCCGAGGAGTCTGGATATAAACACTGGACAGAGAAAAAAATGGATATGATAAGACTTAATCATCTATACAGAGGGAGATCACCCTAGGGCTGCCAGCAAATTCCATGCTTAAATGGAAATCCCATCATATGTGAAAAGTCACTGGGTAGGGTTTCAGAAAATATGTCAGCAGAGCAAAAACAACAAGATGAGACCAGGAAGCTAGTTCTTCTGAATGAAACTGGGTAGGAAATGAACGATAGCTCTCCCAGGACTGGGACACTTTGTCCATTAGTTAAATCTGTCTGCAGTAAAGAGGTTTCAAAAGAACATATCACAATAGCCTCTAACAAAAAGATTCTCTTATGTCTTCATGCATGCAAATCAGTAGGCCTAGCATGAGTTCCTGAAAATCCTGAGAGACTTGGCAAAGTATGTATGAACAGAACAATACCAATATGATGAGTTTGGGGAAATGAGAATTGAGCACAATAAACATTTTCCAAGGATTGTGGGGAGGTGATGATGATGAATTAACCACAATAAAATGCATTAAGCAAGAATAGAGGACTAACTCCCTCCTGGGCTCACTGAGTCCCGAAGCCTGAGACTGGCTCGTGCCATTCCTTCTGCCCTGGATGCTTCTCCCGTTCTTCTCTTTTCTTCCAAGATCTAACTACTCTTTTTCTTCAAAAATTCAGTCCTATTATCCTATTTGTCTGTCATGCAGTTCAGCGGTCCCCAACGTTTTTGGTGCCAGGGACTGGTTTTGTGGAAGACAATTTTTCCATGGACTGGGGAGTGGGGGATAGTTTCAGAATGATTCAAGCACATGCCATTGATTTTGCATTCTGTTTCTATTATTATTACATCAGTTCCATCTCAGATCATCAGGCATTAGATCCTGGAGGTTCAGGACCCCTGATGTAGTTTGTAATTATGTATTGCTGTGTGCAAATCACTTCCCCCCAACTTAATGGCTTAAAAACCCAAACAGTCATTGTCTCATGGGTTCTGTGGAATCCTAGGAATTCAAGAGCAGCCTAGTTGGGTGCCTCTGCCTCAGGGCCTCTAGCAAGGTTGCAAAGTGTCTGCTGGGGCTGTGGTCTCATTTGAAAGCTCAGCCAGGGGGACTCCTGTGGTTGTCAGCAGAATACAGCTTTTCACGGATGGTTAGACACCTCATTCACCATTGACTGGGGGCTTCCTCTGGTTCTTTGCCATGAGGACATCTCCACAGGACAGCTGACAACGTGGCAACTGACTTTCCTCAGAGTGAGACGGTGCAAGAGAACATGCAAGATGAAAACCACTGCCTCTTTACAACTCACAGGCTTTTTGAGTGTCTTTGTCATCTCAGGAGGCACATCCATCACTTTTGCATATTATTTCTTCAGAAGCAAGTCACCAGGACCCACCCCACCCCACTCAGGGGAAGACACTTATGTTAGGGCAGGGATACAAGAGGTGGAGAACACTGGGTAAGAAACTTGCATGTGTTCCTCCCTCCAGGAAGTAGCTGTGGCCACACAGAGCAAAAGGAAGGAAGCGGTACAGTTTCTGTAACACGTACAGCATGTCACCCTAGCCATCTCTCCACCATGTCCCACAGTCCTGTTCTGCTGCTTAGTATCTAAGAGCTGGAAAGGAATTTATACATCATTTTGTCTAATACTATCATGTTAAAGATGAGGGAAAAGGCGTAGAAATGGTGTGTGACCTTCCCAAAAGGATGGAGTTATTTGAAGAGTGGGGCCTGGAACTCAAGTCATCTGCTTTTCTCAAATTTTGGCTTCTTTCATCTACTCTCTTTTACTTTCTATTCTCCTAAATGCCTCTAACTTTCTCAGTACAAGTCATTCCATAGGAAGTATCTCTCAAAGATCACCTAGAAACTTCTCGGTCAAGTATTTGATCTTGACCCACTTATGTTCTCACTTCCTTTGACTTGCATGAGACCACAGAGATCTGGTCCCACCTGCTCTCAGTGGTAAGTTCCTGGTCTTCCCTTTGTACCAAGCACAAAATTTTACAATATCCTGGACACTCAATCTTAGACTGTGTTCTTAACTTGGAGGAAAAGTTATGACCAACCTAGACAATATATTAAAAAGCAGAGGCATTACTTGGTCAACAAGGGTCCATCTAGCCAAAGCTATGGTTTTCCCACTAGTCATGTATGGATGTGAGAGTTGGACTGTAAAGAAAGCTGAGCTGAAGAATTGATGCTTTTGAACTGTGGTGTTGGAGAAGAGTCTTGAGAGTCCCTTGGACTGCAAGGAGATCCAACCAGTCTATCCTAAAGGAAATCAGCCCTGAATATTCATTGGAAGGACTGACGTTGAAGCTGAAACTCCAATACTTTGGCCACCTGATGTGAAGAACTGACTCATGGGAAAAGACCCTGATGCTGGGAAAGATGGGAGGAGAAGGGGACGACAGAGGATGAGATGGTTGGATGGCATCATTGACTCAATGGACATGAGTTTGAGTAAGCTCTGGGAGTTGGATGGGCAGGGAAACCTGGCATGCTGCAGTCCATGGGGTTGCAAAGAGTCGGACATGACTGAGTGACTGAACTGAACTGGCTCCATGATGGACTTGATGTTCTTGGGCCTTTGAAGATTGCATGCTTTTGCCTTGACCTTGTGACGCACCTCATCTCCCCATTTCTAACTGTCTGCTGGGCATTCTCAGTGACCTGTCATTGATGCCTAAACTCAACCATGCTAATGAGAACAACCTCAACTATCCTTTAGTGAGCTGATATATGTGCTAGTTCCTAGAGTGAGTGCTTGATTTAAATTTCTTATTTAATCCTCTCAAGAACACTGCATGGCAAGTAATACATTTCACATGATATAGATGAGAAAACTAGGTTCAGAAAAGTAAAGTGACTTGTCTTTATTCCACAATGGAACAAGATACTTTCAATTCAAAATCTGTGCTTTGAACCACTCTCCTCATGATGTTTCCCCTAAAACCGTTCCCTTAAGACTTTCCTATTTCTATTATTCCCTTCTCCACTGTATTCAGCATTAAAATCTTGGTGTTTAAAGCCTGCCATGTGGGCTTCATTGGTGGCTCAATGGTAAAGAATCTGCCTGCCAATGTGGGAGACGTGGGTTTGATCCCTGGTCTGGGAAGGTGTCACATGCTGTGGAGCAGCTAAGCCCATGTACCACAACTACTGAACCTGTGCTCTAGAGCCGGGGAGCCACAGCTACTAAAGCCTGAGCACTTTAGAGCCCATGCTCCACAACAAGAGAAGCCATTGCAATAAGAAGCCTGTGTACTGCAACTAGAGAAAAGTCCAGTTCAGTTCAGTTTAGTCGCCCAGTCGTGTCCGACTCTTTGCGACCCCATGGACTGCAGCACGCCAGGCCTCCCTGTCCATAACTCCTGGACCTTACTCAAACTCGTGTCCATTGAGTTGATGATGCCATCCAACCATCTCATCCTCTGTTGTCCCCTTCTCCTCCCGCCTTCAATCTTTCCCAGCATCAGGGTCTTTTCAAATGAGTCAGAGAAAAGCCCATGCAGCAATAGAGACCCAACACAGTAAAAAAAAAGATTAACATTAGTTTTTTAAAACTAATATTAGTTTTTTAAAGGCTATCCTTTAAAGACTAAAGGATATTACTTTTCAAAAATACATGCCATGCCATGAGATATCTCTATGCCTTTGTATATATTGTTTTCTCTGCCTGGAAGGCTCTTCTTCTAATCATCAATATGGTCAGTACATTTCATCCATGTCACCCCACTGCTGACGTCATCATTTTCTCCCTGGTGTCACATGTCTGGGTCTTGGTGAACTTGAAACTGTCCTCATTGGCTGGGTCTTTTTCATAGGAGTCAAGGTGCCCCGATGCAGAAATGGTGCCTGAGGATGCCTCTACAAAAGCAGCTATCACCTGAGCTGTTATGTCCACCTATGGGTATCCCTGTCTATATAGTATACTTTATAGGAGCAGGGGCTGTGGAGCTTTTCAGCTTTGTAGCTCCCATCCTGGCAGCAGACACCTGATGGTTAATGACTCATCTCTGATGCATGTCATTCCTTTAATCCCCACAGCTCATCAGCAGGCAAGCCCCGCAGAATTTTGTTGGATTTCTTAGACCTCTTCCTCACTTTCCATTTTCCCAGCCATCATCTCAAGTATGTGTCTCCTGACCTCGCATGTGGCCCAGTGCCATCACCTCCGAACTCACCTCCTGGCTCATTCCTTGTTCCCACGTCCAGTTCATCCTGATGATTTCTACTCTATTAACACTGCTTTGTGCACATCACTTGCCTGCTCAGTGACTCCCTGATGCCTGTATTATAAAGCCCAAGCTCTTTAGCTTTGCTTTCAATAACCTTCCCAATATGCCTGCATGCACCCTCTAATCTTCCAGTCACTGCGGCTCTGTATAAACAAACTGTTCTAGCTAAGCGTGCTATTCGCCGTGTCTTCACTGCTCCACTGAGTCCCCTTCCACGCCATTGCCCATGCTGTTCCTCCTGCTTGGAATGCCACCCTTCTTCCCTCCACATATCTGAACTCTTCCCCATCTTGACATCCCAGTTTAATTCTTGATTCCTCCTCTAGCTGTCTCTGGCCATTGACTCATATCAACTTTTCTCATCTAGTGTAGAGGGAAAAGCTTGGACTTGACTACCGGAGAGATATGGGTCAGAATTTCAGCTACTGGCTAGTTTCATGGATCTGGGCAAGTTATATAACCTCCGATGCTAGGCAACCTCTCTTGCTACCATGAAACAGAGCTAAGTATTTGATAATACTTTGGACTTAGATCTTTATTTGATGCTATTATATTTAGGGAAAGATTGAAGGCAGGAGGAGAAGGGGATGACAGAGGATTAAATGGTTGGATGGCATCACCAACTTGATAGACATGTTTGAGCAAGCTCCAGGAGCTGGTGATGGACAGGGAAGCCTGGAGTTCCGCAGTGCATGGGGTCGCAAAGAGTCAGACGTGACTGAGCGACAGAACTAAACTGATTACAGTTACTGTTTACTTAATGCCTGGTCTCTGATTTTCAAACTAATATGATTTAGCAAGAGCTCACCAGGTGGCACAATGGCAAAGAATCTGCCTGCCAAGGCAGGAGGTGCTTCCTGGGTCAGGAAGACACCCTGGAGTAGGAAATGACAACCCACTCCAGTATTCGTGCCTGGAAAATTCCATGGATAGAGAAGCCTGGCGGGCTACAGTCCATGGGGTTGCAAAGAATAGGACATGACTGAGTATGCACAGACACAAGTTAGGCAAAATAGGAGACGATGGGACTTCCCTGGTGGTCCAGTGGCTAAGACTCTGTAGTCCCAATGCAGGGGGCCCACATTTGATTTCTGGTCAGGGAACTAGATCCCACATGCTGCAGCTAAGGTTTCGCATGCCACAACGAAGAGCCCTTGTGCCACAGCTAAGACCTGGCACAGTCAAATAAATAAATAATTCATTCACTAAAACCCAAAACTAAACAGGAGATGACAATGTCTATGTGTTGGGATCGTGAAGAGGATGAAATGAAGGAATGCGTGTCCTGAAAACAGGTTTCAGTTGGTGACCTAAGCTGGGTTAGTCCAGGATTCAGATGGAGTTGGACACACCTGGAGTGTCTATGGAGGAGACATACATGACATTCTTTGCACCAAGAAAAAGAACCCACCCATGGTGCCTAAGACACCAGGCGACCATGCTTGCCTGAGACGCTGCCTCGGTGACAGGGACCAAGCACAGCAACGGAGGGCCTGGCTCCCAGGGCCCACGCTCCTGCATTGGAATTCCACTGCTTCTGCTTTTTAACTGTAAAATTTGGGGCAAGTTCCTTCATCTCTCTTTTTCCTCTCTGGCTTAATTTTTAAAATAGGGATTAAAGATGGAACCTATTTCATGGGGTTAATATGATGATAAGTAAATTATCTGTAAAGAGTTCAGCCCATCTCTGGCAGACTGTAAGCCTTTAATAAATGCTAACTATTATGTCTTACAGTATTATTCTTGAGGCTGGCCTGTATGGACTTGTTTCTATCCCAGGGCAAGTGCAGGGGTGGGGTGCTGTGAGTAAAAAGAGAAAGAGATGTTTTCCTAATCATACCTGGAAGAGCCCAGTGGGAGCCAAGGGAAGTCTGCTCCAGAGAGCATCTGTTACAGAAGGTAGAAAAGGTGAGAAAGATGCCTCGGAAGACAGCCCGAAACTGGGTCACCCGTCAGGAGGAAGACAGCCGTGGCTCTCAGCCCTGACTGCAAGTTGGAGCTGGCGGCTTGTAGCCAACGCTGATGCCTGGGCCCCACCCCCAGAGCTTCTGACTGAATTCGTCAGGCCATGCCCACCTATGTGTATTTCTTAAAAGCCTCTTGGTTGATTCTCTTGGGGATCAGGGGTTGACAAACACTAGGCTAAAGAGAGATTGAGGTTAGGAAGCAGAGGGAGATGTGAGTGGGTAAAGCAGAGTTGAGGGGAAATGATCCCAGAGACTAGAGCTCAGGACCCAGGGAGGTGCTTGGGGAGGTAAATTTATGGAGAGTGACTGCCTTCTTAAATTTTGTTCCCTAGGCAGCTCACTTGACTACCTCAGAACCAGTCCTGCCTGGAGACTTTCTTGGGGGCTGACAGCAATGTCTTAAGTGCTTCATTTACGTTGGTGGGTCATATCTTTCTGGAAGCAGATACAGTAAGTCCCCTCCATATGAACATGTTTCCTTCTGAGAGCATGTTTGTAAGTCCAATTTGTTCATAATTTGTTCATAAGTCCAACAAAGTTAGCCTAGGTACCCAACTAACACAACTGGCTATATAGTACTTTACTGCAAGGGCTTCCTAGTGGTAAAGAACCTGTCTGCCAATGCAGGAGATGTAAGAGATTCAGGTTCAACCCCTGGGTTGGGAAGATCGCCTGCAGGAGGACAGGGTGACCCACTCCAGTATTCTTGCCTGGAGAATCAAATGGACAGAGGAACCTGAGGGCTACAGTCCATAGGATTGTAAAGAGTCAGACATGACGGAAGCGACTTAGCATGAGTGCATGCACTGTACTGTAAGGTCTATAATACCTTTCACACAAGGAATACCTAAAAAACCAAACACAAAAAAAGAAAGACAACATTTTTAATCTTACAGCATAGTACTTTGAAAAATACAGTAGTACTGGCTACATCACCGCTGCTTTTATGCTTACTTCAGGACATCCTGGGCTTGAAATAAAGATACTGTACTACTGTCTTCTATACCCCACTGTACAGCAAAGTACACAAAAGCACAACCACTTGTAGGGGATACACACATATGACAATGTATGGCAGACACGTGAGCTAACTCACGTGACTGAACGTGTGAACACATGTTCACATCTTTAAAAGTCTACAACTTGAAGGTTCGTATGTAGGGAACTTACTGTATACAAAAAGGGAAGAGACTAAATTTCTACTTTTATCCATTCATCCATCCATCCCCCATTCACCCATTTATCCGTTCAATAAAAATACACTGAGGACGTATTATGCACAAATACTTAACTACGTCTCTGATCTGCTGTAATCTACAGAAATGGGTCCAAATTGTTTGTTGCCTCTTTGCGTATCTGTTAGGGGTTCTACTTCTGACCTTAGCTTGTGAAGACGAAGACCAAGAGAAAAGCCTGGCTCTTCTCCAGCTCTGGAACCAGAGTCTGGAGCTAGACGGGCTGGCTGAACATTGCTGTGGGTGAAGTCATGGTATGTGAGCTTTTCCCATCAGAGGTCTGGTAATTTGAAAGGGAATAATTGTGCACTGACTTTGACACTGAGTAGCAGTTGAATCCTGACCAATGTTTTTAACCTCCCCAAACTACATTGCAAAATTGTAAGATGGGAACATTAGGTGATTAAATAAATAAGTAAGCATGTGAGGTCTGATTCATGGCAAGTGTTCATGACAAAGGCCAGAGAAGTCATGAATTTGGTGGAACTTTTTAATTACTCTGAAGCTTTTGTTTTTCACTATGTGATCAGTCGGAGAACATCAGATTTTCCCTACTTAAGCAGATCCCTTCATAACCAGAGAAACTTAGAATTCAGGATCAGCAGAAATATAAATGTTAACAAGTCCAACTCCCTTGTTTTACAAATGAAGAAATCAGCCCAAAGAGGGGCAGTGCTTTGGTTGAGGCAGCACAGCATGTCATGGACTTGGCACTGAACTCGGCAAAGTTTGGAATAATTTGTCCTAGCTCTTACTGCAGCACCCAGGAGCAGACTCACCTCTGGATTCCACTGAATACAATATGAACTGTTTTAAAAAGTACAGTTTGGGGAACTTCCCTGTTGGGTCCAGTGGTTAAGAATCTGCCTTGCAATGCGGGAGATGTGGATTCGACCCCTGGTCCAGGAACTAAGATCCTACATGCCATGAAGCAACTAAGCCTGGGCCACAACTAGAGAGTCTGTGTGCCGCAATGAAGGATCCCATGTGACACTGAGGATCCCGCGTGCACAACTGAGATCTGAGACAGCCAAATAGATAAATAAATATATATTTTTAAAAGTTATAAAACTATGGCTCTGCAGTTCTGAACTGATGCAACAGAAAGAAGGCTCAAAAATTTCAGTTTCTTGAGCATCTACCATGTACTTGTTCAGTCGCTCAGTTGTGTCCAACTCTTTGTGACCCCATTCGCTGTAGCACTCCAGGCTTCCCTGTTCTTCACCATCTCCCAGAACCTGCTCAGCCTCATGTCCATTGAGTTGGTGATGCCATCCAACCATCTCACTCTCTGTCACCCCCTTCTCCTCCTGTCCTCAATCTTTCCCAGCATCAGAGTCTTTTCCAGTGAGTCGGCTCTTTATATCAGGTGGCCAAATATTGGAGCTTCAGCTTCAGCATCAGTCCTTCCAAAGAATATTCAGGACTGATTTCCTTTATAATTGACTAGTTGATCTCTTTGCTTGAGAGTCTCCAAGGGACTCTCAAGAGTCTTCTCCAGCACCACAGTTTGAAAGCATCAATTCTTCAGTGCTCAGCCTTCTTTATGGTCCAACTGTCACATCCGTACATGACTACCAGAAAAACCATGTACTACGCAAACATATTTGCGCTGTCTCATTCAATCTTTATAAAACCCCACGAAGTAGGAATTATGATTATTTCCTCTATTTTACAGATGTGGGAAACTGAAGTTCAAAAAGATTAAGTGACTTTCCCAGGGACTCATCACTGGGAAGTAGCAGTGTGGGGCTTGAATCCGGGTCAGTGTGACTTCAAAACTCACACTTTCTATGCTTCATCTCACTGCCTCACTTACAAAAGCTGTCGCCAAATAATCGATAGAGATTTCTGTGTCTGGAGTGGGTCTTGAATCACGCATCTGGGACAACAGAGGAGGACTGATAGCCTTTCTCACTGTGGGGACACAATTAGACCACCTCTCTAATAATCTTTCACATACAGCTGAAAACATATCAGAGGGAACTTTGATAATGAGGAAAGACATTGGAAAGTTCACCTACCCCAATTCTCTGCCTCCTCCAGTGTGCATGAAATTCTGCCATTAGTGATTCGTTCCTTTGGCTAATTTGTGACTCTCACAGCATGAATGAGTTTATTCTTCCCTCTCCCACCTGTTGAACTCTGACTCTTCTTTCAAGGCCCAATACAAAAGTACATTCATCAAGTACAGGAACTTATGTTCTGAGTCATCACTCTGGACTCTGTGCTGGAGATACAAGGACCATCAAGGAAGCACAGGTCTTGCCTAGACTACTTACTGTCTGGTGGGGAGGCCGGCTGAGAAAATGCACACTTCCAGTACAAACTGGAAAAAAAGATGGATGTAAACACAGGGACATTCAGAGGGGGCTCCCAACCCAGAAAAGAGAGGACACAAGGACTATGTCTGTTGCCAAATTTTCCTGGAGCAGAGTATCTCCACCCAAAGTGCTCACCTAGCATTTCACACAACCTGTCACAGCATTCATCCTGGCCACTTCTGAAGGTCTCTTTAACTTGTCTGTCCTAGGATGTGGGGTCATTTGTCAGGGGCCCTGGGTCACTCAGCTCTGTGTTTCCTGTGGCTAGCGAGGGGACTGGCACATAGTAGGTGATCAGTTAATGTTACTCAAGGGAAAAATGGATAGCAATATGGGGAAGACTAAAGATAAGACATAACAGGGATTCTTGGAGGATAAGGAGACTAGAAGAAAGACACAGACATGTGAGAGAGAAAGGTTGGGACTGGGGCCCTTCTAAACCACACTGGACCTACTTTATGTTTCAGCCAGAGCTGGGGGCCTAGGAAAGAACAGAGGCCTAGGAAAGTCTCTTGGGGCCCTGGAGAAAGGAAGTGATCATCTTTCCATCACCCCATCAGCATCTGATCTGTGCAGAGCGAATGCTCAGGGTATAGCTCAAGGTCTAGCTGGAGGAGCCCCATTGGGCATTCTCCACCTTCCAGCTCTATATCACTTTAATATTGCTTTTCATATTGATTGAGGTCCAATTTTATTGTGAATAATTCACTAATTCACTGTAACTTTTCTTGAAATCTCTTTAATCAGATTTTTTGTGTTGTTTTTGGGTTACAGTGATTTATATCTGTTGAATAATGACCTTGTCAATGAAGATGACGGTGAAAAAAGAAATCTTAGACTGAGAAGTTTCCCATGATGGTGGGAACAGTGCAGACGGTGGAGAAGGCACAGGGAGATGCCTCTGTCTGGTCTCTCTCCTTGGGCTCCTGACCTCACTCTATGTTCTTGCTTTTCCTTGGCTTGATGATCTTCTAACACACCATATCATTTACTTGTCTACCATGCTTATTATTCATTGTTAATTTCCCCCTCCCACCCTATAACGTAAGTTCCATGATATTAGGAATCTTTGTCTGTTTTGTTCACTGATAAATTCCTGAAATCTAGAAAAGGGCCTGGAGTTTTGAATGTGTTCAATCAATATTTATTGTATGAATGAATGAATAAGAGTTAGCACATGTACGTGTGTGCTAAGTCACTTCAGTCATGTCTGACTCTTGGCAACACTATGGATTGGATCCCACCAGGCTCCTCTGTCCGTGGGATTCTCCAGGCATGAATACTGGAGTGGGTTGCCATGCCCTCCTCCAGGGGATCTTCCCGAACCAGGGATTGAACCTACATCTGTTACATCTTCTGCATTGGCAGGTGGGTTTTTTTATCACTAGCACCACCTGGGAAGCCTAAGAGTTAGCACAGGTTAATGCAATCCAAGGTTTGGAGGCCGCTCTGAGTGAAGGGAGGAGGGAACTTATAAAGTTGTGGGCTCATGACTTCTGGAAACCTATTGGAACCAAGATGGCATGGAGCAGCCAGCAGCATGGTGATGACGATGATGATCGGGGTGATGATGGTAATCGTGGTGGGGGTGATGCGGATGGTGGTAGTAATCATGATGACAGTGGTGGTACTGCTGCTATGGATGGTGACGGTCATAATATGTGGCAGAACTGGGACTACAGCTCAAGTCTTAATGTCCAATAAGCCACCATTTACCAATCTCTTGTGTTCTAGGCACACTTCTAAGGCTCCACACTCCACACTGGAGATTTAGGAGTCAGAGACTCAAACACTTCACTGCAAGTGTCTCGCTTGTAGGTGATACAGGTGACCATTTCCCACCATGTGCACAGAGGAGGAGAGACCGGGAGGCGGGAGGGAGAGAGGAGGCTTGCCCTTGCACCCCTAAGTGATTACACCCTGCTTTCCACTTTGGCTCCAACTTCCACACTCTCCTGCTGCTGCTACTGCTGCTGCTAAGTCACTTCAGTTGTGTCCGACTCTGTGTGACCCCATAGATGGCAGCCCACCAGGCTCCCCCGTCCCTGGCATTCTCCAGGCAAGAACACTGGAGTGGGTTGCCATTTCCCTCTCCAATGCATGAAAGTGAAAAGTGAAAGTGAAGTTGCTCAGTCGTGTCTGACTCTTCGCGACCCCATGGACTGCAGCCCACCAGGCTCCTCTGTCCATGGGATTTTCCGGGCAAGAGTATTGGAGTGGAGTGCCATCGCCTTCTCCGCCACACTCTCCTGACCCAGCCTAATCCGTGCTTCATTCTTAGGTGTGTTAGGATAAAAAAAACCTACCTAAAGCTAGGTCCTCATCTGACCGAATGTTCCTCGGTTCACACTGGCCATCACTTGCAGGCCCGGTACTTGGGCTCCAGCAGTGATGGAAAAGCAGCTTCTGTTCTCAGTGTGACCACAGTTTTGTAACAAGCCATGATAAGTGCCCCTCCCCATCTTCCTGGCATTTCTGATGGGGGAAAGCCATGGGCAGAAAGTCAGATGGGATTTCCTGAGATTTGTGTGTATGTGACAGACACTGGTGGACGTACCAAATGGTGACCTGAGTTCAGTGTGCCTGTCTTTCTGCTCCATCCAACTCTTGGACCTTATCACTTTGGGGAGTTGGAAGAGTGGGTCCTTTTCAGATAAACCTCGGACTCTATCTACTTCATTAGTTAACTTCCCAAGAAATCTGTCTTAAAGAGGGACAAAATAAGCAGACCGAGGTTATTTTAGAGACCTGTCTGCATAGGTCTGGGCCAGAGGTCTGTTCTGAAATACAAATTATTAATTTCTCTATTGCCTGTGAGGAGGTTCGTCTGAGTTGAAGCTGCAGACCACTGAATTTTGACTTCCCAAGAATCTCTCCTTTCTCTCCTCCAACTACAAAAGCCATTAGGATACGAGTTCCCGTACTAGAATATTTGGAAAGGACTTGAGAAGTACCTTCCAGAAGGAAGGTAGGTGCAAACAGATGTTGAGGCCCTTACATGCCCAGCTCTATGTGCCTTGGTCTACCTGTGTGGTCTTGTCAAAGGTCCCATCCGAGGGTAACAGCAGCCCAGGGATCTGTTAGCACCTAAAGTTTGAAGCACACAGACAATCTTGGGACCAGTCTTCTTGTCTTGGGAAGATCAAGTAAGAGGAAATGATCTTGGAGGACAGGTCTTTAGGGGAGGGATATAAAGTAGGAGAAACACAGAAGGTGGATATGGACTGGTGTAGATGAGTTTGTGAGTATTGGGGATCTTTCCAACTCTACTCCCCTCCTAAATATGCCTGGCAAATTGATAGATTTGGGAGGCAGAAGTCCCTCTTTGGAAAAGAAAACAACAAAACAAAACTGGAGCCTTAATCCTCCATCTCCCTAGGACCACACAGATCAGCATATAATCAAGACTTAAAAATGTAACTTCCACTCATTTCCATTTGATTCCATTCCAGGGGCCTATTCTATGCAAACTGCTGTCCAGGGTGTGAGAATTCGAGTCACTCAGATTTTGCCTCTCACCTGTCCATACCCTTTACCCTTCCTGGTTCCTATCTGGCCTTCCCCAGCCTCTTCTTGCTACCAGTTGGTGTCTCTGCTTTCAGTCCACGTCCATCAGTTTCAACAGTTCGAGTTATGATGAAGTAAGCACGTCCAAAATCTCAGTGGCCTAAAACAACATGGCTTTATTTCTCATTCACACTACATCCCGAAAGGTCACTGGAGGTTTCTGATCATCTTGGTCACTGAGGAGCCCTGTCTGACAGAAGGTTAACTAAGTGAATGACATCATCATCTCAACACTCCACCAGAGGAGAAAACAAGGGCAATTGCCTGCTTTTATGCTTCCAGTTTTTAAGTGCATCCACCCAGAACAGACATATGTCACTTCTGTTCTTAGATAATTGGCCAAAGGAAGTCATATAGTTATATCTAACTTCAAAGGTTCAGGAAGGTATAATCTTCCCTTGTTTTTTATTTAAAAATTTTTTTATGTTGACCATTTTTTTAAAGTCTTTATTGAACTTGTTGCAACATGGCCTCTATTTTTTATGTTTTGATTTTTTGGTCTCAAGGCATGCAGGAGCCCAGCTTCCCTACCAGGGATTGAACCCACACCCTCTGCACTGTAAGGCGAAGTCCTATCCACTGGACCTCCAGGGAAGTCCTTTCCCTTGGGTTTGAAGACTAGGAAAGCAGAAGAATTGGTGAGCACTCCAGGTTATGTAGGCTTCCCCGGTGGCTCAGATGGTAAAGAAAGTGAAAGTCACTCAGTTCTGTCCCACTCTTTGCGGCCCCTATACAGTCCATGGAATTCTCCAGGTCAGAATACTAGAGTGGGTAGCCTTTCCCTTCTCCAGGGGATCTTCCCAACCTGGGATTGAACCCAGGTCTCCTGCCTTATAGGCGGGTTCTTTACCAGTTGAGCCACCAAAGAATATGTTTGCAATGCGGGAGACTTGGGTTCAATCCCTGGGTCAGGAACATCCCCTGGAGAAAGGAATGGACACCCACTCCAGTATTTCTACCTGGAGAATTCTATGGACAGAGGAGCCTGGCAGGCTACAGTCCATGGGGTTGCAAAGAGTTGGACACAAATGAGTGACTCACACATACACACATCAGCTGTGCACCTCATCTCCTGTAACCCACCTCCCTAATTCATTTCTCTCCTTTTCCTTTCCTTGATCTTCTATCTTAACCCTATTTCTTAACTCCTTGGCCATTGTAATGTTCCCTTCCTCCATTCCTTCTTTTGTCTCCATGCCCTTCTCCCTAAATCCACCATCTGCTGTCTCTCATCCTGTCCTTCTCTTCCCCATCCAGCCCCCGAAGGTCATGCCTCCATCACTTGGCTGGCCTTTGTTAGACGTGATTGAACACAATCTCTAGCTCTAACTCCACAAGTTTCTTTTGCCCCTTATTGAGCTTAATGATTTATGTCTTGTAATGGACACAAATGGGCAAGAATTCCTGGATCTCATTAATAATTTTAAGCATGCCAGAAGTAGGATTTTAAATCCTAAGCAAAAATTAAATGGCCATGAAATCTTTGTTTGCTTCCCAGGAGACAATCCCATTTCAACTTGACAGCTTAATTAAAATCTGGGTAAATTGGACACAACACTTAATAAACAGGATTTGGCAAGCCTGGGAAGGAGATAGAAGGGAGGTGAGAGTGGGAGAAAATGAAGCTCACAATGTAACAAAAGGAAATTAAGTTATGGGAGTTCTCTCTCCCTTAGCGCGACCTTTCTGGGAGCTTCAGATATCTTCAAATGACATGCCTGACCCACATGATTCTTAGAGAATTGATTCTCTTCTCTGACTCTAATTTTCTCCCAGGGCCATATTATTCCACAGGGCAGGAAAGCCATTGTTTGAGAATGCTCTTGGAGGATCTTTGCTTTCTTCCCTTTTGGGGTTCATATCTGACTCCTTCTGGACCAAGTTTCTTGCAAGCCCAAAGTCTGCTGGGAAGGTTGTTGGTAGGCTGTGGGGGTTGGAGGGACGGGAATGAGGGACTGCCTTGTCTGGTGGGCCCTATGCACATGCTCATCTTTAGCTTCAATCTTTTTTAAATTTTATATATTTTTTATTTTATATAGGAGTACAGCCCATTAACAATGAAACTGTATGTATACATATGTATACATACAGCCATATGTATTCATGTACCCATCCTTCCCCAAACTTCTTTCCCATCCAGGCTGCCACGTAACAGAGGTCCATGTGCTATACAGTAAGTCCTTGCTGTTTATCCATTTTAAATATAGCAGTGTGTACACATTCTTCCCAAAGTACCCAACTATCCCTTCTCCCATGGCAACTGTAAGTTCATTCTCTAAGTCTGAGAGTCTGTTTCTGCTTTGTAAATTTATTTGCATCATTTCTTTTTAGATTCCTCTGATAAGGAATGCTAGTCCTCCTTCTCTGTCTGACTTACTTCACTCAGTATGATAATCTCTAGATCCTTTCATTGCTGCAAATGGCATTATTTCATTCTTTTTAATTAACCTCAGTCTTTTCTTTCATTTTATGGCCTTGCCTTTTCCTGAGATCTGCTCTTTGACCATGAGTTTCTATGGTCAAAGTATTTCCACTTCCAGTAAGATTTAGATTCTTCTCTGACTCTGCTGTCTTTACCTGCTGTGGGTGATCAGGCTTAGAGGTCCAGCCTGGGACCTGGCTGCAGACTTCATCAATGAGATCAATGACCATCTTACCCAGAGTTCATGAGTGGACTTAGGCAGAGGCTCTGAGAAGTTCTCTGGTTTCCATTCTCAGCATCCTTAGCATAACACGGGTCTCATCATGTAAGTAAGCTCACTGTATAGAAGGGGAAGACTGGGAATAGGAAGAAGGCAGGTACAGAGCTTCCTACCTGCACTCACTGGGATGGGATTACTTTTCCATTTACATTGAGGAAGGTCACATCTCTCCCCCATCAGTTGCCTGTTGCCTTGACCTTATCTTGACATTCAGCAGTAATTTACCTATGTGTAGTTGCCATGTGGGGTTCTCCAGGTGAGAATACTGGAGTGGGTGGCCACTTGATGGGAAGAGCCAACTCATTAGAAGAGACCCTGATGCTGGGAAAGATTGAAGGCAGAAGGAGAAGGAGCAGCAGAGGATGAGATGGTTAGATAGCATCATCGGCTCATTGGACAGAAATCTGAGCAAACTCCAGGAAATAGTGAGGACAGAGGAGCCTGGCGTGCTGCAGTCCATGGGGTTGCAAAGAGCTAGGCATGACTTAGTGACTGAACAACATAAGTTGCCACACGCTTCTTTTAAAATAAGGTTGCCTATCTGTCTTGTGCAGAAAAAAAAAATGTTTCAAAGAAAGAAAGAAATTAAAATGCATTTCAAACTATTTTATTCTTCAGTGAAAAACCTCGACTGGTGGAACTGGCCACAAGCACCTGGACAATGATCTCCCAGGCAGGTGCGGGATTGGCTGACCTTTGAACACAAGCTACTGTTGAGGAAGAAAACAATTTTCATCACCACTTATGGTCTCCTCTGACTTCCATGAAAGAATATGTAAACTTCAAGCTGGTGGAAACCCTGGCAAATATCTGGGTGAAGAAGCTGAGCCTTGCAATAGAGGAAGTGACTGGCCCAAGCCCCTCAGTGTAGTTGCACTGAGCTATCAGGCTGATGGCTTCTTCTGTCAGTAAATAACCTTAACTTACAATGACACTCAGGCTTCCCAGGTGGTGAAGTGGTAAAGAATCCACCTGCCAATGCAGAAGATGTGGGTTTGTTCCCTGGGTCCGAAGGAGCCCCTGGAGAAGGAAATAGCAACCCAATCCAGTATTCTTGCCTGGAAAATCCCATGGATAGAGGAGCCTGAAGGGCTACAGTCCCTGAGGCCACACAGAATTGGACACGATTGAGTGACTGAGCACACACGCAGAGAGAGACTTGTGGCCTTATTATATTTGGCTATTGGACTTCCCTGGTGGCTCAGATGGTAAAGCATCTGCCTACAATGCGGGTAGATCCAGGTTCGATCCCTGGGTCAGGAAGATCCCCTGGAGAAGGAAATGGCACTCCACTCCAGTTCTCTTGCCTGGAAAACCCCATGGACGGAGGAGCCTGGTAGGCTACAGTCCATGGGGTTGCAAAGAGTTGGACACGACTGAGCAATTTCACTTCACTTCATTGGTATTTCTAGCTTCATGCAAAGCTATAGTTTTACCAAGTCACCTGCTCGTTGAGAATACATTTCATTCTTTTACACTGACTTCCATAAAAAAGCAAAAGAGGTGTTCTTGCTTCAAGGACCTTAGTGGCCTAAGTTGTTGAGTTTGGGTAGGAGAGGGTTGAAGTGATAGAGTGAAAGATAAAGGTGCTTGGTGGTGGCCTGGAACCAGAGGTAGAAACTGAGAGTCACTGCAAATAAATAGGAATGAGGTGTTTTGTTTTTTGTTTTTTTTAATCCTGGCATGATGGAAAGTTTCTAAAATTAGATTGTGGTGATGATTTTACAACTTTGTAAATTTAATAAAGGTTATTGAGTTGTACACTGAAAAATGAATGGGACTTCCCTGGTGGCTTAGTGGATAAAAATCCACCCACCAATGCAGGGGACACGGGTTCAGTCCCAGTTCAGGGAGATTCCACATGCCGCAGAGCAACTAAACCCTCAAGCCTCAACTACTGAGCCCACATGTTACAGCTACTGAACCTGCAATGCATACCCGGAGCCTGTGCTCTGCAACAAAAGGAAGCTGTGACAGTAAGAAACGTGCGCACCAAAGTTAGAGAGCACCCTGCTTACTGAAACTAGAGAAAGCCCAGGCTGCAATGACAACCCAGCATGGCCAACAATAATAATGACAATTATAAAATAAATAAATAAAATTATTCTTTTAAAATGAATGAATTTTTTGGCGTATCAATTGTACCTTGACAAAGCTATTTCTCCAAAAAATAAAGAAAGAAAGAAAGACATGACTGAGAGTGAGGGCTCAGATAACACTTGCAAGAGACAGAAGATTATAAATCCTGGAGCTCCAGGTTGGTTTGTGTTTGGACTCTTGAAGGCTCTCTACCTCCAGGAAACAGGGCAATGTTTGAAGCTGATAGCTCTATTTCTAATTAGTTAGACTCCAGATCCTTGTCTAAGGGCTCAGTCTTGATCAGACAGCTCTTCAGTTTCTGTCAAATGCATGTTGAGTTGGGTGACATTTAGGAGGGACAACATATGCATTGTTAACCACACACCCCTCTGGGCGGTGGAATGCTTGTTTGATCCTCATAGAGCAGCTGTTTGTGCTCCATTAGCCTAGATATCCCTGGAAACGCGTTTGCAGCTGTTACAATAATATTCTTTTCATTTTATCAAAGTTGAATTGATGCTTTTGAACTGTGAAGTTGGAGAAGACTCTTGAGAATCCCTTGGACTGCAAGGAGATCAAACCAGTCCATCCTAAAGGAAATCAGTCCTGAATATTCATTGGAAGGACTGATGCTAAAGCTGAAGCTCCAATACTTTGGCCATGTGATGTAAAGAGCCGACTCACTGGAAAAGACCCTGATGCTGGAAAAGATTGAGGGCAGGAGGAGAAGGGGGTGACAGAGGGTGAAATGGTTGGATGGCATCACTGACTCGATGGACATGAGTTTGAGCAACCTCCAGGAGATAGTGAAGGACAGCGGAAACTGGTGTGCTGCAGTCCATAGGGTCACAATGAGTCAGATACAGCTTGGCGACTGAACAACAAGAATGAAATGACCACATAAAGACTATATAGGCATTTCTCGCCAATATAGTGACCATTATATTACTACTTGATGAGCTTTCCATAAGACCAAAGTTAGCAAGTACTCCCACAGAATTTAGTACCAGGGGAAAAAATGTTTCTCTCTTGAAAACTTGAATTACTTATTTGATTGGCAGTGGGAGCAACTGAACGCCAGTGCAGGCAGCTTCTTCTTCTCCTTTGTCATCCTCCTCTTCCTCTTTCTTCTTCTTCATCCCTGTCTTCTTCTGTTTTGTCCTGATTGCCAGGCCACTCTGAGCTAAAGTGAGAGCAGAGCCACAGGTATGTCATCTCTGATTCAAGTGTTCCCTGCTCTCTGGTCCATTTCAGGTTGCTCCCACACATTCTTTCAATCATCAAATGTTTCTCGAGCACATGGCATGGTCCATGAGCCGTATAAGACTCTGGGGTTGGCTTGATGGCTAAGACATGATCCTGGCCCTCACAGAGGGAGACAAGGGAATAATGGCAAATAGAATCTCAAAATAAGGGCCTGCTCCAGTTGCTACAGGAATAGAGCAAGGAGGAGGCAGTAGGCACAGAGAAACAGAGGACAACTTTCCAGGGCAGTATACTAACTATGGGCTTCCCCGTTGGCTCAGAGGTGAAAAATCTGCCTGTAATGCCGGACATGGAGGAGATGCAGATTCGATTTCTGGGGTCAACAACATCCCCTGGAGGAAGGCATGACAACCCACTCCAGTATTCTTGCCTGGAGAATCCCATGGACAGCAGAACCTGGTGGGCTACAGTCCATGGGGCAGCAAGCATGTGCTTACTAACTATATTTTCTTATTTTCTGAATTCTTGATGCTCTGGCATTTGTGACCTCAAATGGGGAAAGACTGTCCCTCCCAAGGCTAGCCAATTCTTAGTGATCACAAAGTGCTAGGGAACACACCTTTGATATGTAAACTAATCAATCCAGGGCCCAAATTCAGAACCACTTCTACCAGCGCTTACATTCCAGGAGCCAATATTCCTCTGCCCTAAGTCACCCTAGGGCCAGGTTTAGACAACTGGAGGCCATCCTTCTGACTCAGAGCCTGCCAACACTATTCAAATGAGCCACTCCTAAGCTGCTTCCCTGCTCTGGTTTGCCTTTCTCACGGACAACACAATCCAGGTTTTGGATCCTGCTGCTTCCATAACTCCCCTGCTCCCTGATCAAATCTGGTGCTTTCCCATGTGACCCTGCATGGCATGGCACACCCCCTCCTCTCGGGAAATGTAAGAAATAAAAATCATCTTTCAATGGCGTTCGTCTCTCAAGGTCATCACTCAGTTACCCTCATGAATGAAATCCTGTGGGAACAGTTGATACAAGTAGCTAATGCTTGATGGGTGATGGGGAATTTTCCAGATGGAAAGGTATTTAAGAAGGAGAACTAGCTTATGCACTGGCCCACAGACTTGGTGAGACAGGAGCACTAGGGTGCTGTGTCTAACGCATATTTTTAGCTCTTTAAAGGCAGTCTGTTAACATTCCTTCTGCCATGTGAGCAGAGCATAAATGATAAATAACAGGGTCTGCACCAAGTCTTAGCTGGAACAACACTGAATTTACTTATAGTCAGGTTTGGGCTGTTCTTTCTTTTGTTTTCTCAAATGCAGAACATAGCACAGCGCAGACTTTGACTTCTGACTCTATCTCTTGTTAGCTATGCGTCTCTGTGTCTTTGTTCAAATTCTTAAGCTTTCTCTGCTTCAGTTTCCTCATCTAGAAGAGGAAATAAGACCAAGAGCCTCCTCAGAAAAGTTGTTGTGAGGATTACATAGCTAAATATTCGTAAAATACTTAAAATGGTGGCCAACATGTAATAAGGGCTATGCAAGGATTTGCTACATTATTTTCTGAATCTTGCTGTGTGAAGGGTACTGTGCTGAGATTTTAGAATATATAAAGATGTAGAATGTATGTTCCTACCCCACAAAGAGTTTACAAGTATGAGAGCCTAGAGAAGTTTGGAAGATTGAAGGGTTGCTCATGAAACTATATTTGCATGAGATGTTGAAAATGTTGAAGATGATAATAGATGAATACATGCGTGTGTGTGTATTAGGTGCTCAGTTGTGTCTGACCCTTTGTGACCCCATGGACTGTAATTGTCCAGGTTCCTCTGCCCATGGAATTCTTCAGGCAAGAATACTGAAGTGGGTTGCTATTCTCTTCTCCAGGGGCTCTTTCTGACTTAGGGATCAAACCTGGGTCTCCAGCACTGTAGGCAGATTCTTTGCCATCTGAGCCACCACAGAAGCCCTAACAGATGAATATGGGGACCCTTAATTACTCTCCAGTAGGAAACAGAAAACAAACTGAACTGGGTTTTGCGTCCAACAGCCCTGGGTTCAAGCTCTGGGTCAATTGTCTTCCAACTGTGTCATTTCCGAGCCATGTGATCCAATTAGTCAAGTTCTGTGAATCTTAGTCTTCTCACTAGTATAATGTAGGTAACAATATCTGCTACAGCAAATGGGAGCAAAACAGATAACAATAACTGATATTTACTGAGCACTTGCCATGTGCTAGGAACTGGACTAAGAATTCCATGAGGAGGTCAGCTTAAAGAAAGGTCAGCAACTCCATGTCCAAGGTCAGCAATAAGTGGCTGAGCTGGAATTTGGAACTAGACAGTTTGATTCCAGTGACTGTTCTAAAAACTGTTATTTTATGCTAAATCACTCAGAGTAGTCCTGGAGCCAGCAGGCACTCAGATAATGATAACAGTTATTATTAACTGTGTAATATCCTTAATCTATTTGACTAACAGCCAATGACCCTTTAAGTCTCCCTTCAAGTATTATATTTTTCTTCTCATCCCTGGAACTAGCCTGGTGATGCTCCTATGATACATCACTCTGGGCAAGCATAGGCCCAATTCTCTGAAAATCCTCAGCTTCATATTTTCTTCAAGTGAATAAAAGGGAAGGTCTTATCGAGTCCCAGGGACATTAATCAAAGATTAATCCAATAATGTTAGTAATGAAACAGTCTGATTAAAAAAACAACATGAACTGCAAGCATTTGCAGATGGGGAACATTAGATCCAATCAATGCTTTACTCCAAATGGATTTAATGCAAAAACACCATGACCTGAAAGCCAAGGAAGCGCAAGGAATTCTGGGAGCCAACTTGGGGTTGACTTGGCCTGGTAGCAACCCTACAGTCTTCAGCCAAGTCAACTCAGGTATTGGAACCAATGCCAAGCCAGGGCAAGGAGCAAAGCTGGCAACTCAGGCCATCAGAATGTCCCTAACAGCAGATGATGTCAGCATGATGATGTCACTTCTAAATTCTTCCCGTTCAAGGTAGGAAGGCAGCCGAAGCCAAATCCAGACCCTCCCAGTTTAAGATCTGTGGCTCCACCCTTAATAAGAGCAATGCCATGTGTACCCTGCTGCCTTCTGTTCAGATCCTGGGCAGAGTGTTTAACATGCAAAAGGCAATATACACATAAGCTGGGCTTATGCACATAAATTCACTTGACTAAATTATGTTAAGAAAGGAGAAAATAGCTTAATTCCATAACCAACTTTTGTCTCATTTGTGGCTTTCCTTTTCTGTTCTGACTAATTTTCATTCCCCAACAAATGGCATGGCAATGAGAAGCAGTGGCAGGAATACCAGGAAACAAACTGACTTGAGTCCATCTCTGGGCTATAGGTGGTGGATGGTGGAGAGGCAGGATACTCCAGAGTAGTGTAAAGAGAAGAAGTGAGATTGGGTTTGAATATGGCTCTGGTACCTCTAAGCTGTCTGAATTTCAGTTTGCTTATCTTTAAAATGTAGGGTTTTAAAAGAATTGATGCTTTTGAACTGTAGTGTTGGAGAAGACTCTTGAGAACCCCCTGGACTGCAAGGAGATCCAACCAGTCAATCCTAAAGGAAATCAGTCCTGAATATTCATTGGAAGGACTGATGATGAAGTTGAAGCTCCAATACTTTGGCCACCTGGTGCAAAGAACTGACTTATTGGAAAAGATCTTGATGTTGGGAAAGATTGAAGGCAGGAGGAGAAGGGGATGACAGAGAATGAGATGACTGGATGGCATCACCAACTCAGTGGACATGAGTTTCAGCAAGCTCCGCAAGCTGGTGATGGACAGGGAGGCCTGGTGTGCTGCAGTCCCTGGGGTTGCAAGGAGTTGCACTGAGCAACTGAACTGAACTGAAATGAAAGTGTGGGATAAACATTAACTTAAAATGTTTAGCCACAGGTAAGATAATGGTAGAGTAGATAATTCAATTAAAAATTATTTAGTGCTTATTAGATCCCTGATAAGACACACTTATAATAATCATCCCCTTTTCTCCATTAGAGTAACAATGCTTTTGTCCTCCATGCCCTGGGTGAAAATTGGCAAAAGTCAAATGAATGGATGGGTGGACAGATTGGATGAGTAGATGGATGGGTGGTAGGGCCTAAGAGAAGTCCAGAAACTTCAGAGCAACAAGTCAATTTCTGAAGAAGAATCAAGAAATCCTTTCTGGTGTCTCAGGGGGAAGATAACAGAATGGGAAAGCCACATGAATAGGAAAGGAGTGAACAAACAGGATGGGAGATGAAAGAGGACAGAGAAAGTGCCCAGGAGTGTTCAGGAAAGACAGTGTGTATGTAATGCACTAGTCTTGAATTTCTAGATGCCATCAACCCCAGCATTCAGGGCATGGGCTCCTAAAGCAAGTGAAGGGCATCAGCAGTGAGGTATCAGCACAGAAACTGGAGTGACCCTCAAGAAGTCAGGTGCCCAATGTGGACCCCTTCCTTCCTCCAATTTGGGACGGACCAGGAGTCAAACTTAACATCTTGTCTGAGCAAACTCCTAACAATAGCCTTGACACTAATGTCAGGAGTGTGGCCAGAATTGGGGTGAACGGTAGGGATACTCCAAGTCAGCATCCATCTTCTCTCAGCCATGGTCGCTGCACGCCCACCCGCCTGTCCCCCATCCCTCCACCAATTAATTCATCCAGATCAAATGGAATCATGGATAGGACATGGAAAGCATGCAGTATTTTCTGAAGCTCTGATAAAAGACAAATCTTGGGAAGGAGGTGACAGAAGAAGCTGGGCCATTTGGCTTATGCCTGGGGGTGGGGTGGGGGTGGGAGAGGGTGGGACCAGCCATAGGGCCTCAGCTGAAAGGCCTTAGGGATGTTTTAGAGTTGGGACACATGAACAACTAATCTTCCAGGATCCTAGCCCAGTGTGACTAAGCTTGTTCTATTCTAGCAGTGTTTGGCTCTGTCCAGTTCAGCCCAGTTTCCACTCGTCCACATCTACCCAGTGTATCCAGTTCAGCCCAGATGACACCAGTCCAAAGCAACTTTCTCTAGCACCACTCAGCAGAGCCCTCTCTGTTCCATGTAGTTACGATGACTTGGACTTACACTTTATGATCACGGATGATGGATAGACAGACAATGACAAATGGCCAGCCTAGAGGTAAGCTTCAAAGATGATGTGGAAGTTCTCACATGGCAGATCTCAGAATCTGTGTCCACCTGAAACAGGTGATGATGAGGGTTCTAAACACTGGAGCTTCTAAGCCTGCCCACTCTAGGCATTCCTTACTAGTTTGCCCTTCTCGGCAACAGTGGGAAAACACGATGATGAGCCACTGCAGCCAGAAACTATATAGCACTCTGGACCAACTCTACATAATAAATATATGGTTTTGTGCTTAATTGGATAGGTAAGTAAAGCACATTAACAATTTAGAAACATATATGAAAGAAGGGAAATATTAGTTGAAAGAATCCTATTCTTCATCTTATTTTCCTTTCTGAGTTGAGGAAAAAAATCAACAATATGGGTTAGTATAGTAACACATTCTTCTGCAGGTCAGGGCTTGATAATTACTGTTTTTGAAGGACACACTCACTTGGGACTTAAGATCTCGGTGAGCACCAGCCCCTCCCTGTGCTCCTAACTCTCCTCTAGCTTCCTAGCACATCCCCATGAGGTCAGGCTGCAACCTTGTCTTCATCAAGGAGCTTTTGTGTCTGTTCTTCCATCTGCTCATTCCTTTTTGTTAATCTTGGACCCTCATCTTTGTCAAGTTCCTTCCCTGAGTGGGGTGCCCTCAAACATCCCTCCCTTGCCCCATTTCTATGTTAAAAGCAACAACAACACAGGTCCAAAAGGAGTCACTTAGGCCAGGTCATGCCATCAAACTCGGGCTTGATACTGAGTCTTCAACCTCCCCCAGAAATGTAGTTTTAACTAGTCAGGAATTTTCTGGTCAGCACCAATGAGGTAATCTGTCACATGGGCCCTCTCCATTCCCCAAAGGAAGATGAGGTAACCCACCTAATAAGACCCTCCTTTCCCAAAAAGGAGATGACCTAATCCTTTTTCCTGTTTATGACTTCCTTGTCCTTCCTTTAAAAACCTTACCCTTCTGTAACTTTCTGGAGCTCCTCTTTGCTTGTTAGATGGGATGCTGCCTTATTCATGAATCATTCAAAAAAGCCAATTAGATCTTTAATTACTTGTTGAACTTTGTTTTTGATAGATTTGGTGTCCGAAACAGGATCCAAGGCAAACTTCTAATGGTACATGGGAGCAACAAGAAACATAAGGTGTGGTACTCACGAATCCTTTTTTTGAATTCAGTCTTCCTCACTGATTCTGAGAGCCTTGGGTAAGTTTCTCTTGGTTCTGAACTCTGTCCAGTTTGCATCGAGCTCCTGATCTAATTGGTTTTCCAGCCAGTCTCCCATTTTTCTGAAATCACTAGTTCCATGTTGGGAGCTGCTGGTAGTTTGGACCATAATCTCCCATTTGGTTGGAAACCCCAGTCCCTTGGTTCTGTTCCCAGATTCCATGTTGGGAGCTGCCAGCAGCTTGGTCTGTAGTACCCTGTTTGTTTGGAATTCTCCCCCAGATTCCACCTTGGGTGCCACTGGTGGCAGCTGCACTTCCCCATTTGAGGTTTGTTGGTCCAATCCTTCCCCTAGTCCCAGATTCTACGTCGGCATTGTTGGTGCATTTTGTTTGGCCAGGTGCAGTAATTAGTTACTGCTGGAGTATTAAGATGCACATGCTTGTTTGTCTTATTCTCGGGAGATAAAGTCTACCTACAAGAGATAGAATCTTTAATTTCTAAAGAGTCAAGTGCACCATCTTCCAGTACCTGCTTATTTTATGTCTACGAACTATAATCCTAGAAACTGTACTTGTCTACAAAAATGGCAAAATATTACTAAAAACAGCCTAGAATTACAACAGTCATTAAGGAAACGTTCCAATTAGACAGGATCATTTATTTAAGAAGTGCACTTGAAAGTAAGGGTTCCCAAATTAAACAAACAGAATGGGACACCTATTTTAATTGGTATGCACAGCTCCCCAAAGGCTTCTGGATTCCAAAATAGCATCATTAAAAAACTCGTTAGAAAGTGCCAATGAAAAACTAAAGACACAAGAGGTACCAAAAACAAAAGATGATAGGACTAAAATGAGTCCTGCTGCTCCTCTCTATCCTTCACCTGAGTACTTTCATTTTACTAATCCTCTGCCTGAACTGCTTTTCCACTCTGAAGAGACTATTGAACACTTACATTTTAAAATAAAACCACCCAAGGTTACTAACCTCCTTAGATGTCCTTCACCTCTTGGTCAAAGATTGAACTAAGGGCCATAGTTAATGCATTTCCTATACCTAAGGAGGATCCCCAATTTTTTGGAAGAATTTAGAGTCAGGGCATATGACCTCAGGTTTTGCATGTTGGTAGGATCTGGGGAAGCCCCAAAATGGAAGCAGAATGGAAAAATCCTGAGGATGATATTTGAGATCCTCAACCAGGAAAAAAGCTCTCAAACAGCAACTGATCTTTCACAAGTCATTCCTAGGGTTTCCACTGTATTGACTGGTCTACTATTTAAACATGCAAACGAAAGAAAGATGAATCTATGGCTAACTTTAAGGCCCTCTTGAAAAGCTTCTTCCTATAGCATTCTGAGTTCCATATAGTAAATAGGGTCACCCAACCTGCTCACTGCTTTATTTGAAAATAGATTATCACCTGAGATTAGTAGATTGATAAAAAGACAGAAAATAGGATGGGAGGCTTATGGCCATAGCCAAGCGTTTTGAAAGGACCTTAGAGCAAGATCGCAAATAACAATTCACTAAGGTGTTTGCCTTATAGCTACATCAGCTCCAAGGTCAGAAACCTAAAATAACACGATGAGGGAGGTGGGATCAAGATGATGGAAGAGGGAAATGCTGTGCTCACCTCCCCTCAGCAACACATCAAAATTACAACTATTTATGGAACAACTCTCACTGAAATGGACCTAAAGACTAGCAGAAGGGCTAGTCTACAAACAAGGCAATAAAGAAAGATCCACATGGAGTCTGGTAGGGGGAGTGGAGATTGGACCTAGTTGGGAACCATACTACTAGCAGGGGACCCAGAAGAGGAGGGGGGATATCACAGGCTCAGGGATCCTCCTTGAGGAGCCAGAGGTTTGAGCCACATATTAGACATCCTAGCCCCAAGGTCTAACACTGGGAAGATGGGCTCCTTAGCTGGTCTGAAAACCAGTGGGGGTTATATTAAGCCTGTGAGAAACCATGACTCCACTCTTAAAATGCTTGTGCATAGACTTGCTTGTTCCTAGTCACACCGTGGAGGTAAGCAGATTGAAAACTGACTGGTGCTCTAGCCAGCTTGCCAGAACTGCCTCAGGGCATCTCCAACCCTGCACAGGCCTCCTGCTCTAGCCCCTTTTGCTCCTGTGCTGCTGCCCGTTAAGGCTGCCTTAGCCAGTGAAAGTGCAGACACTTAGAGGGAACAGAGTTGGCTCGGGTCCCGGCCCTGCCTCTGATCAGAACACTTGGAAGGAAGTAAAACCAGCTCCAGGGTGGTGACACATTAGACCAGTTGCATATCATAGATATCTATAGGATACTCCATTCAAAGCCAGAAGAATACACATTCTCTTCATGTGCACAAGAAATGTTCTCTAGGATAGGTCGCACGCTAGGCCACAAAACAAGTCTCAACAAATTTAGAAAGATATAAATTATATCAAGCATCCTTTCCAACCACAATGATATAAAACCAGAAATCAATTACAGGAATAAAAATGGAAAACACACAAACACATGGAAACTAAACATGCAACTAAAAAACCATTGGGTCAACAAAGAAATCAAAGAGGATGTCAGAAAATGTCTTGAGACTAATGAAAGTAAAAACACAACCTTCCAAAATTTATGGAATGCAGCAAAAGTAGTTCTGTTTAAAGTGACACAATCCTACCTCAAGAAACAGAAAAATTCCAAATAAACAACCTAACCTACCATCTAAAGGAATTAGAAAAAAGAACAAAGTTCCAAGTCAGCAGAAAGAAGGAAATAATAAAGATCAGAGTGGAAATAAATAGGGACCCCACTCCCCCCAAAAAACAGTAGAAACAAATCAGTGAAACCATGGGCTGGTTTTTGTTTTTTAAAAAATAAACAGAATTGATAAGCTGTTAGCCATGATCATTAAGAAAAGATGCAGAACCCAAATAAACAAGAAATAAAAGATGATATAATCATCAAAGACATCAAATGCTGGTCCCAGGGGCTGATGCTGAAAGGTCATCTGCAAAGTCTGCAATGTGAGTGTCCTCATATCTAACCCCAAGGGAGGGCCTCCGTACGGCTCCCTGTCAGAGTTGATGGGACCTCAAGGGATCCTCTGATAAACTATTACCAGTAATTCCTGATCAGGGGGAAACTAAAATTACAGTTAATGGAAACTTTGCCAAATTCTAATTGATACTGGAGCTATGCTTTCTACCTTAAATCCACTCTTATAGGACAGTAAATCCTTAGGAGTGAAAAAATGGTTTCCATAGTTGGGATGTCTACTAAAATTTAGAGTGAATTTCTATTTCAACCAGTACAAACGACTCTGAGACTTTTTACTGAGATGCATTCTTTTTTTTTTTTTTGTGTATGACACAGCCCCAGTCAATGTATTAGGTAGAGATCTCATTTCTAAACAAAAAGAGCTGATACATTTTGCTTCCAATGGAGACTTCACCTTAGAATTTTTTGACCAACTTGAACTTTATCTTTTATGTTCTTTACAATTTGTCCCTGATTTAGAACAGGAATTCCAATAAAAGTCCCCTAATTTAATCAAAGGGCTCAAAAATCTAATATTGACATTGGGAAAATAAAAAGTGCAAAGCTTTTTATTCAGACAGATATGAATCTTATCTGAATTTTTATCTGAACAAAGAAATCTTTATTCAGATCAAGATTCAGATATGACTAAAATTTCCTAAATTGCCTCATATCCACTGAAGCCTGAGGCTGTACAAGGCCTCTCACCTTGTCACATAGCAGAACACAATCACTCTGAGGCTGATCTTTCCTGTACCGGCCCCTGCAACATGCAGATCCTCCCAGTCCTTAAACCTAATGGCAGGATGATGATTTGTCCAGGATTTAAGAACTATCAACAAGATAGTTGTTCCCTGTTTCCCAGTTGTTCCAATCCTGAGCATCCTTTTATCACAAGTTTCACCAGACTTAAAAGAGGTTAATGCTGTGGACCTTAGCTCAGCCTTGGTCAGCATCCCTGTTGACCCCATGGCTAATATCTATTACCCCATGGCTAATAGATGGCTAATATCTATTCACTTTGACTTGGAACAATCAACAAGGTACCTGGACAGTCACACCTCAAGGCTTCACTGAGGCCTCTTCTTGTTCCTCCCAAGTGCTCCCTCAAGATGTGTTCATGCTCAGTTGCTCAGTCAGGTCTGACTCTTAGTGACTCCATGGAATATAACCCACCAGGCTCCTCTGTCCATGGGATTATCCAGGCAAGAATAGCGGAGTGGGTTGCCACTTCCTACACCCAGAAGGTGAACCCACCTTTCTTACATCTCCTGCTTTGGCAGGTGGACTGTACCACTGGATCTCCTGGGAAACCCTCCACCAAGATTTAAGGCCCTCCAATCCCAGGAAATCGACCTTCTACGGTAAGTAGATTACCTCTTGTTGTGCTCAGTTGCCAAAGAGGCATCCATAAAATATCCATATTTGCCATAAGTAAAGTTACAATTATCTCTAGACACTGCTTATTACCACATCAACCACATCATAATGTAAGTGCTGGAGGAATTCAGCTATCTCCAGAAAGGATGAAACTAATCCGAGGATTTCCTAGGCCCACAACTAAGTAATAGCTTTGTGGATTTCTAGGCCTAGCTGGCTATTGCCTTATGGGTTCCTAACTTGTCCCTATTAACTTCCTAATTCTATGAATTTACTCAAATTTCTGCCCCTGAACCTTTTCCATGGGGAGATAAACATGGGCAAGGCTTTTTAAGACTGAAACAAAAACCTCCTGTCCTGGGGCTACCTTACCTTGCAGGAGAGAGAGAACCAGATCCTGGGAACATTGAGAGCTTGGTAATAAACACAGGCCTGTTATGGCATCAGATTGATTCCATTATTCCTGCCACCCCAGCTGTCCTAAGGCTACAACCACAGCTGCAAAGTTAGTGGCAGCTTCACCAGATCTAGCCCCAGGAAATGGCATTTGTTTACAAATTTCCTCACTCTGTCTAAAGTTTTCTTAATTCTGAAATGACCCAACATTTCTCTGCAAACAGACTAACTTCCTATGAGATCCTTCTGCTCTTGCCACCTAACCTGCATCTTGAATATTAACAACATCCTTAATCCTGCTATGTTACTATCTCTGCCCGACCAAGGTGAGCTCTGCAACTATGAGATGTTAATGTCCCAGTTTGTAATCTGACCCAATAATTTATGAGACACCTTCTCAACTAATCCTGATCTAATTTTGTTTGTGGATGGTTCAGATTGTAAAAAATGAGAAAGGGGAGTAAAGGAAGAGAAATGAGAAAGGGGAGAAAGTAAAGCAAGTAGAGGACTTACTTACTGCCGTTATCTTAGCTTCTGAAATTGCCCTCATCAAAATTGAGGCTCATACAGAAAGGATGGGACCTGAGGATCCGGGAGATGCACTGGCTGGCTTTCACGCAAAGGGTATGAAAGACTCTCTAATCAACAGAGATTATAAAGATGGTGGCACACATGGATAAAGTCCATTCTACTTCTATAAAAGTGACCCCTCTGTTGCCAGACTTTTGCCATCCCAATGTCCTTGTAACATGACAACACTCTGTTCCTGAATCAGATTTATTAAGACGGGCAAACAGTGGTTCTAAATTAAATAAACAGTCAGAGGGTCATGGGAAAATTAAGACGGCCATTTGGTTCTTCATGTCTTCCTGGCAAATATCAGCTTTTGGTTTTTGCATTCCTTCACACACCATAGTGGAATCATTGCAGTCCCCATCACCCTCAATCATCAGGCAAGATGGAGAGAACTAATGGGATTCTCAAAGTTAAAATCTCTGAACTTGCTGAAACTTTCTGAATTCCTTTGGTCTAAGGTGCTGCCTCTGACCTTGCTGACTATATCGTAGTCCTCCCTTTGGGAAACAAACTCATTCCACATGAGACAGTCACTGGTAGACCAAGGTCTCTTGGTATACAACTTTCTGCTTATCTTTTGTTTCATGCTAATGTAATCAGCTACTATAAGACTTTAATATCTTAGGCTAAAGCTATCATCTACAGATTAAAGAAGTTTTCCTGGTTCTCAATTCAAAGGATCCTGTTGGTCACGGTGTGGAGCCTGGTGATTAAGAATTCTGGAAACGCCAAAAGAGGAATACAGTCCTAGAGCCCCATTGGAAGAGAATGAATAGATGAAGAATAAATCCATGAATGCCTAAGAAAATGGAAGTATGAGTAACCATTAGAATGGGTGAAAAATAAGTGAGTCAATGAATGCTGTGTGAATGGTCACAGTCAAATGGATGTCACAGACCATAATGAGCACCAGGTGCTTTTCCAGAGTGGCCAACCCAGCCTGGGTGAATGTGTATGGTCCTGGCGGCAATCCACTACAGGATCTTCATTAGAATAGCAATTTTCCACCCTATTATTTTGAGTTTGGATTGTATGATTATTACCATTTGTCCTCAAATGATTAGAAAAATTTTGAGCTGGTAAAGACGAGCTTCTCCAATTGTGAGCCCCCAAATGAATATCGGTGCAGTTCAGCCTAGACTTCCGGAGCTGGTCTGTCATTATGTCAATCTGATGTTAATTAAAATGGTAATTGGATGAGAGCTTTCAAAGGCCCTCTTTGCTGGCCTCGTGAGGCTTCCCACTGGGCTGATTTTGGAGGGACAGAAGTCAAAGCTGGGAGGGGAAGGAGAGGAAGGAAACCCTGGGTTCTTGTGGGCCTGGAGCTAACACAGACATCTATCTGTTTGGCTGGACTTCAGAGAGCATTTTGATACTCTGGTTTCATTCTGAGTCAGTGGTTTAAGAACCAGGGAAGTAGCAAGAAGAAAAAAGAAAAATGCTAAGATTGATATTTAGAGCCCCAGTTTGAGGACTGACTTCACCACAGACTGTGTGATTTTGAGCAAGTCTCTTGTCCAGAGTGAGTCTCAGTTTCTTCATCTGTGAAATGGGATGATTCCTACCCTAATTGCAGCATCACTAAGTGGGTCAAATGAGATACAAGTGAAAGGCTTGAGTAACTCTAGTGTGGCACATGATGAAGATCACTATCCTGAGGAACTGTCCAAAGAGGGTTTTGGCTAGTGTTGGAACAAGCCTGTGAGTACTATGATTCGACTTGAAGTTCAATAAATACAAACAAAATTCTAAGTGGCATTTAGGCACTGGTGTCTCTTGCTTGTTGCTTTGGATTTGTTTAGCCCAAACTCTGGTTGGGCTGTTTTTCAGCTCTCACCGGTCCTATTGCTTCTTACTGTGCTGAAAAGAAAGGGGTTGGGAGGTCAGCTCTGCCCAACTGTCCAGCAGAACAGACCAGATGGCCTTTGCAGTTCTTGGAATGCTGCTGATGACCTGGGTGCCAGGGGTAATGATCCTGACCTGCCTTCCCATGGGTCATGGTAACTGCAGAGAGGAAGGGAAAGGGGGGCGCTTCCTTCATGATAGCCATCTATGGACCAGGCACTGTGCTAGGCATTTCCCCACCATGAAGATGGTCCCTGAGGTCAGCATTGATCTTCCTTCCCAGAGAGGCAGGACCAGGGAGGTCAGATCATTTGTCTGAAGTCAGACAGTGAGGAAGAGGTAGAGTTGGCATTAAAATCCTGGTCTTGGTGAGGCCAAAGCCATCAACTATCCATTAGATGGGTTCCAGGTTCTATTTCTCCTGAAGTCTCTGGGCTGGATATGGGTGGTTTCTCCAGGTTGGGAGTGATTTAGTACAGACTAGGGAAAGGCTTCTCCATCTTTGTCTGCAAAGAATATAATCAGTCTGATTTCGGTGTTGACCATTTGGTGATGTCCATGTGTAGAGTCTTCTCTTGTGTTGTTGGAAGAGGGTGTTTGTTATGACCAGCGCATTCTTTTGGCAAAACTCTATTAGCCTTTGCCCTGCTTCATTCCATATTCCAAGGCCAAATTTGCCTGTTACTCCAGGTGTTTCTTGACTTCCTACTTTTGCATTCCAGTCCCCTATAATAAAAAGGACGTCTTTTTTGGGTGTTAGTTCTAAAAGGTCTTGTAGGTCTTCACAGAACTGTTCAACTTCAGCTTCTTCAGCATTACTGGTTGGGGCATAGACTTGGATTACTGTGATATTGAATGGTTTGCCTTGGAAACGAACAGAAATCATTCTGTCATTTTTGAGATTACATCAAAGTACTGCATTTCGGACTCTTTTGTTGACCATGATGGCCACTCCATTTCTTTAAGGGATTCCTGCCCACAGTAGTAGATATAATGGTCATCTGAATTAAATTCACCCATTCCAGTCCATTTTAGTTTGCTGATTCCTAGAATGTCGATGTTCACTCTTGCCATCTCCTGTTTGTTTAACCTCTATGCAGAGTACATCATGAGAAACGCTGGGCTGGAAGAAGCACAAGCTGGAATCAAGATTTCCGGGAGAATTATCAATAACCTTAGATATGCAGATGACACCACCCTTATGGCAGAAGGTGAAGAGGAACTAAAAAGCCTCTTGATGGAAGTGAAAGAGGAGAGTGAAAAGGTTGGCTTAAAGCTCAACATTCAGAAAACAAAGATCATGGCATCTGGTCCCATTACTTCATGGGAAATAGATGGGAAAACAGTGGAAACAGTGTCAGACTTTAATTTTTTTGGTTCCAAAATCACTACAGATGGTGATTGCAGCCATGAAATTAAAAGACACTTACTCCTTGGAAGGAAAGTTATGACCAACCTAGATAGCATATTCAAAAGCAGAGACATTACTGTGCCAACAAAGGTCTGTCTAGTCAAGGCTATGGTTTTTCCTGTGGTCATGTATGGATGTGAGAGTTGGACTGTGAAGAAAGCTGAGTGCCAAAGAATTGATGCTTTTGAATTGTGGTGTTGGAGAAGACTCTTGAGAGTCCCTTGGATGGCAAGGAGATCCAACCAGTCCATTCTTAAGGAGATCAGCCCTGGGTGTTCTTTGGGAGGAATGATGCTAAAGCTGAAACTCCAGTACTTTGGCCACCTCATGCGGAGAGTTGACTCATTGGAAAAGATTCTGATGCTGGGAGGGATTGGGGGCAAGAGGAGAAGGGGATGACAGAGGATGAGATGGCTGGATGGCATCACTGACTCAATGGACGTGAGTTTGAGTGAACTCCAGGAGTTGGTGATGGACAGGGAGGCCTGGTGTGCTGCGATTCATGGGGTCACAAAGAGTCGGACACGACTGAGCGACTGAACTGAACTGAACTGAGGGGAAGGCTGCCAGGCTCATCTTTACTGCCACTGGGAGTGTGAAAGGAGGAATGGGCAGAGGGAGAGAACGTGGTGCCCTGTGACAGGTCCAAGGCCAGAGGGATGAAAAGATCATGAATTTGGATTCAAAGAATGAACTCTGTGTGGCTAGCAGTAGGTCAAGGACTAGGCTGTGAGAGCGACTGGAGATGGAGAAGCAGCTAAGGGCTAATGGAGGTGGAGTGTGTCAAGGCTCGTCCACCTCTGCTACTTTCTGCACAGCATCAGATAAGGTGCTGTGAGCAAGCTGCTTTTTATTCCTTCTCATTCTCAATGAGGTGTTTCTGCCCCTATACCTTAAAGGCACTTGGCTTCTGAGAGTCTGGGGTTGATGACCAGACCGTCTCCAGGGGTTGTTTCTATCTCCAGGGGTTCTCTGTGTGTGCTAAGTTGCTTCAGTTGTGTCCCACTCTTTGTGGCCCTATGGACTTTAGCCTGCCAGACTCCTTTGTTGATGGGATTCTCCAGGCAAGAAATCCTGGAGTGGGTTGCCATGCCCTCCTCCAGGGGATTTTCCTGACCCAGGGATTGAACCTGTGTCTCTTATGTCCCTGCACTGGCAAGAGAGCTCTTTACCACTAGAGCTATCTGGGAACATAGGAGGGATGCAACTGGCGACCACCATGATATCTTCTTGGGTGTATTTTTCCAAAGTTCTCAAAATCAAGTGAAGTGGAACATAACTGGCAAAGCAGGGGTTCTGACTTTGGGGTTAAGAGCCTCGATATTCCCACCCAAGACTAAATGCCTCAGCAGGAACAGAAATTAGCAAATTCATTCATTAAGGGCTCATTGACACTTCTATTATAAAGACTAATCATTTGTTTTTATTGAGATCTTTTCCCTTAATTAAAGCCATTAGCACCAATGAGTAACCATCGATCAATCAACAAGCTTTCTTAAATGCTCCGACTTGTCCTGATTGCCACTGAATAGAGTCCGATTTTACCTCTTAAGTATCTCTCCAAGTTGTCCACTTGTCTGCCCCCTCCAGAGAGACCAGTCTAGTCCAAGCCCACATCCTTTCTCACCAGGACCACTCTGATAGCCTCCGGGCTGAACTCCGCATCACTTCTTGCCTGGAGCCGTGTCTCTGCCCCGTCACCTCCTGCGGCACTCACTCTTCCAACAGCCTCGTGTGGTCCTTCGTCCGTGTCTACTCCCTTCTGCTGCAGAATTTTATCTGCTCTTCCTCCTTCTCTCAGTCTTTATCCACCCACCCCCACCTCCAGGCTCATCAGATCACACTTACTAGTCAGCTGTCAGCCCACATGTCAATCCTCAGCGAGGACTTCCACGTTCCCCCAGCTGGACCAGACCCCACCAGTTGTACTGTCTCCTGGCACTGGCCCAGTTTCTTTAACGTGCTTGCTTAGTTGATGTTTATCTTCTCTCCCTTAGCTGGTGAGCTCTACAGAGGCAGAAACTAATATCTTATTCACACTTGGTTTTGGGATGGGGACCAGGGTGACACATCCTTTAAGGAGGCCTTCACTCTCAGGTGCTAACTCTGAGCTTTTATGAGTCAAAGCTTTTGGGCCTCCTTAAATCTTGCTTCTGGGCCATCACTCACCTACCACAGTCCTACTGCTGCTTGGTTCGCCAACACTTAGCCTGAGACCCCCATGGGGAAGATACACTCACTGATACTTGTAGAGTAAATGCATGGGAGACAGAAAGACTCAGGAAATGGAGCTAGTTAGCAGGTTGTGCCTAAGGTAGAGAAGAAAACAGAAGAGCTTAAACCATGTAGTGGCAGGCAGGGGACGGGGGACAGTGGATGTGAGACAATCTGGAGGATGGAGGAGAGGGGATGGGGTGGCAGTTTGGGTGCTCATGCTGGGAAGGGAATGTTTCTAGGTTGGTAACTGACAGTGCCCATGGAGAGGGGTGAAGATGAACTGACTGTCCCCTGAGAGGACCCCTTCCTGCTCCCACCTCAGAGGCTGCAGTTGGGGCTTGATTAGGACCTCTCTGGGGAGGGGCATCTTTCACAGGGGATGGGGGGGCTCTCTTCTTTCTCAGTTACCCACCTGGGGCTCTCATGTCCCCAGAGATCACTGCAAATGGCCAAGCCTTCTAAGGTTTTCCCAGGACTCTTAGGGAGCTACCTCATCTTTAACAAGAGAATGTTAAAGATGTTTTAACCTCATGTTAAAACAGAGAATGCCAAACATGTTTCTTTTTTAAATTTTAATTTTGTTCTGTCACTGATATCACCGTAGACACCATGCTACCCCTCAAAATGACATCTTTTAATGTCCCTGGATATGCAGATATGCCGTGAGAGCAAACAGGTTCCAAAGAGTTTCTCTCTTTCCTCTGGCCCCTCTTTCTCCCTCTCCATTCTAAAGAGGACAGGCAGTTAGGGTTTCTCAACCAGGATACCTCTGGACCAGATGGAGGGATCGACCACCTGATGCTAATACTCTGATTTTCGTTCCCAAGCATCCCTCACCCCCTACAGCTAGGGGCAGGAGGTCAGACCACCCTCTGGGGACTTCCTCCTTAACTGCACTGATTTACTGATTTGGAAGTCTTTTACCCTCTCTGGAGCTCAGTTAACACAAGATGGACTTGAACTAGAAAATATGACATATTTTCATTTGAAGTGCTTCAATTCTTCTGAAAGAGACAGAGAGACACGGGAGGGGTAGTGGACAAAGAGACATAGATAGATGGCAGAATGGATGCATAAATGATGGATGGATGGATGGATGAATAGATATATAGATAGACAGATGTTTAGTCAATAAGTCGTGTCCGACTTTGTGATCCTATGGACTGTAGCCCGCCAGGCTGCTCTGTTCATGGGATTTCCCAGGCAAGAATACTGGAGTGGGTTGCCATTTCCTACTCCAAGATAGATACATAGATGAAAGAATTCATTCAGTTCAAGGTGGTCCAAGTCTCCTCCACTGACCACAGATCTCACCCCTGCAGTGGTCAGTCAGTGTTGTGGGAGCTTCAAGGGCCTCATATTACATCCTGCAGGGAAATATAGAGACAGGAATCAAGGGAGACAGAGGAAGAACAGGCAGAAAGAGATACATAGGTAAGGAATGACAGAGGAGAGAGAGGGAAGAGGGGGAAAAGAGAAGGAGGGTTCTGATGACATTTTGTCCCTGTGACACCAAGGCTAAACATCATTTGGGGAATTGTCTGAAAGCCCAGGACTTTTTAGGGGAAGCCTGTGCTCCTTCCTGTTCTAGCTGGAACCTGTGTGGGCTCTGGGGGTGAGATACGTTAGAGAAGGAAAATGAGCTCCACGGTGGTGTGAGTCCACTTCTAACTGATGCGCAAAGCAGGAAGCTGCAGTCCCCACTATTCTGTCAGGCAGAACCCCTGGGGCTCACTGTTCACTTGGGAACTGATGCCTTCTGCCTGCTACCTGCTCGTTGCACAGGAGTCTGCTGAGCCCAGCTCTCTGGTCTGACTCATCCATGCATGATACCATTGCCCTGGAGGCAACTCACATACCCATTTCACAAGGCCAAAATCAAGGCAGACTTGATTTTGGAAGTCTTAACAGAAGCACGATTCATTAATTTTCTCATTGTCCTCCCCTCAATGAACAAATCGACCAAGCTTGGATCATTCATCATAGCAGTCGACATTCTCACTTCTTCTTTTTCCATTTGCACTCTGGGCCCTTGCCAGTGAATAACTACTTCTTGGCATCACCAATCTTCTCTGCCTTCTCTCATGGGCCTTCCTCTTTGCTATTTGATCATTCTGTTTTAATTTGGAGGGCCTGGGGACTCCTGGAGGACAGTCTCCCAGGGGGTGACTGGGTTGGGCAGTAAGCCAGACTCTGGCACCTGGGATCAGCTGCTAATTACTGCAGGTGCCTGTCTGCACCCCACTGGGTGTCTTGCCCACACAGGCAGCTGAGGATGGCACAGCTCTGTGGTTGCAGGAAGATGCCAATGGCTTTTTAATAGCCGGGGGCTCCTCCTCATTCATCTGTGCGTGCTGAGTTTATTTTGCCATTTGTCAATTTCTGACTCTAGGGGACCTGGGTTCAGAATGGTTTCGGCTTCAAGATTGATGATCCAAGTGAATGACAGGTCCCCCCTCTCCCCTAAACAGTTGGCGCTGCCAATAGGAAGCCCACAGCCCGCTCATCTCTGAAAGGCCCATTTCTCCACCTCTGCTGAGGCTGGAGATAAAATATTTATTTGGGATTCAACCAATACGCCCCAGCTGCCTTGCTAGACAGTGAGCAAGCTTCAAAACGAGCAAGAGCAAGCAGCTTAATGGCTCAACCCAGGTTTTGCTTTGCCAAAGGGAGGAAAGAGAGAAAGAAAGAAAAAGATTCCAGTCCTCTGTTTGGAGAACTAATATTCCTTGGATGGAAAGGAGCTCTTCGTGGGGGTACAGTCCATAACTGCCGTTGGTAGAATTAGAATGCAGGCTGGTGTCGGGTGCTGAAGTAATAGGGTGTTTGAGAGCAGAAAACATAATTTTTCTCAAGCGGAAATGGACATTTCATAGAATCTTTCATTCCCAGCGGTTGCAAAATCTTACAATTCACCCAGTGCAAATATGTCAGTCTTGAATCCCATCTAGATCATTACTCCCTATATTTGAAAGCTTCCAGTGATGGGGAATCATGACTAACTTCTCCAAGCAGATGCTTCCCTGCTTGGAATAATCTGTCTGCTGAAAGCATTTTTTAAAAATTGAGTTGACATCTGTCTCTCTGTAGCTTCTACCCACTGGATCCAGATTGGCCTTAGAAGCACAGAACACACACATTCCATTCAGCTCAGTGGCCTTCAGTTGAAAAAGAGTAATTTCATCCTCTTCAAGACTTCATTCCTCCAGGCTGTCTCCCTAGTGGGTTCTTGTTCAGTGCTGGAGATTCAAAGGTAAATAAATCCAGGGAGATCAGGGGCACGTGTCTGATGTGACATGCTTTCAAATCCCTTCACTATGCAGGTTGTGGAGGAGAGACCCCCCATGTTCATGCTGACATTCCCACTCCTCTGCTCAATCCCTTCCTAACTCACACCCAAGAGGGTAGGGCTGACAGTTCAGGGTCCAAGACACTCGCTGAGCCGTGTTTGACGATGGGCAGAACCACTGTGCCTGAAGTGTTGATACCACCCTGTGGTCTTCCCTTTGCAGTCTGGCCACTTGGAAGTAAGCAGGGCAGGCAGGGCTGGAGGCTCAGGACAGGCTCTTTGCACTCTACTTCTTCTGAGCCTACAGCCAGGCCAAACCTATTGCGTTGACTAAGCCATCTGAGAAGCAGAAGTCATTGGCATGCAAATGTCTGTGTGAATATGTGTGTGTGTGTAGGTATGGCGAATGAGTGAAATCTTATGTCAGGGGAAATCAGGACTTGTCCAGCTAGGAAGAGTGATTCTAGGAATTCCCTGGTGGCCCTGTGGGTAGGGCTCTGTGCTTCCTCTGCAGGGGGCACAGGTCCAAACCCTGGTCAGGGAACTAAGATTCAGCAAGCAGTAGTAGATCACGGCCAAAATTTTTTTTTTTTAATTTTAATTTAAAAAAAAGAATGCTCCTTGTCTATCTTGTTCTTCTCTGGGAATAACTCCCTAGTTTGAAAGCCCACACTGCAGAGGAACTATCAGAAGGGCAGCATTCACGAATTCCCTAGCTTCTGGCTTAGCATCTCCCAGACAGCTGCTGCTGCTGCTGCTGCTGCTAAGTCCCTTCAGTCATGTCCGACTCTGTGCGACCCCATAGATGGAAGCCCACCAGGTTTCCCCGTCCCTGGGATTCTCCAGGCAAGAACACTGGAGTGGGTTGCCATTTGCTTCTCCAATGCATGAAAGTGAAAAGTGAAAGGGAAGTCGCTCAGTCACGTCCGACTCTTAGGGACCCCATGGACTACAGCCTACCAGGCTCCTCTATCCATGGGATTTTCCAGGCAAGAGTACTGGAGTGGGGTGCCATTGCCTTCTCCACTCCCGGACAGCACCAAACGTCATTCTAATCTTCAGTTTCCCTAAGCCTTAGAGTGCAACACCCAGCACTAAAATGAATACCTGCCTTTGAAAATAATGATGTTAAAAAAAGCAGGAATATCAAACATGGAGCAGGTCCATATGCCTTGCCTTCCAGAGAAAGGTGGGGAAGCATCACTGGTACACACTGGTCTCTCTCCTCCTTGTCCTGGAGGAAGTGGCTATGCTGAGTGATGAATGTGTGAGTAGTCTCCTCCTTATCTTGGCTACTGATCTATGGGCAATGATGGGAAGCTGCTCAGAGAGATTGAAGCGGGTGTGATCACCGAAATCACGGCAAGAGGTACGCCCTGTGAGGCTAAGGCACTTTTTCATCCATGATGAGTGCTCTGTGTAACCCCGTGTCATGGCAGCACAAAGCTGGTCGGCTCTGACTGCCTGGTGGAATGATCATTAAAGAAATGCAGAGGTCTCTAACGCCAGCAAAGGTAGATGTGAGCAATGAGTAAGAATGAAGAAGCAGATAAAGACTGCATGAGAGGAAGATGACAGCATTCAAGTCTCCATGTGTTTGGAAGACAATGCAGCAATATCTATCAAAATTAAAAAGACATCTCCTCTTTGACCAAGAAATTCCATTTTTAGGTTTTTTCTCTTATTTTCCTACAGATAGACTTGTACAGGTCAGTAAAGATGGATGTCCATGGATATTAATTGCAGCATTCTTGGCAATACAAAGACAGGAAGACAAATATAGTCAACACAAATACAAATACATTTCCATCAGCAGGGGACTGGTGACATAAAATATGATCTATGTATATGGTGAACTACCATACAGCCTTGAAAAAGAATGAGGTCACTCTAGTGGAGCTGAAGCACAACTATCTTGGAGACACATTAAGGAAAAAACCCTACACAACAGCATGCTTCTATCTGTGCAAAATATGAAGGTCTATTCAAAGACATGGGGGATTCCCTGGTAGCTCAGCTGGTAAAGAATCCGCCTCCAATGCAGGAAATACCAGTTCTATTCCTGGATCAGGAAGATCTGTTAAAGAAGGGATAGGCTACCTACTCCAGTATTCTTGGGCTTCCCTGGTGGCTAAGCTGATAAAGAATCCACCTGCAATGCAGGAGACCTAGGTTCAATCCCTGGGTTGGTAAGGTCTGCTGGAGAAGGGAATGGTTACCCACTCCAGTATTCTGGCCTGGAGAATTCCATGGACTGTATAGTCCACAGGGATGCAAAGAGTTGGACACAACTGAGCAACTTTCACATCACTTCACTTCATTCAAAGACATAAGGGCTTATATGTGTGTAGGCTATTTCTGGAAGGATACACAGATAACTGGTAATTCTGTTTATTTTGGGTTGGGAGTTATTGTTGTTCAGTCACTCAGTGTGGTCCGACTCTTTGCAACCCCATGAACTGTAGGATGTCACGCTTCCCTGTCCTTCACCATCTTCTGGAGTTTGCTCAAACTCATGCCCATTGAATCAGTGATGCCATCCAGCCATTTCATCCTCTATTGCCCTCTTCTCTGCTTGCCCTCAATCTTTCCCAGTATCAGGGTCTTTTGAGGAAATAAGCAACAGGAATGAAGTTGGCTTGTTTTTCCTTCTATACAGTTTTACATCACAGAAATTCATTAGCATAATCCTGTACTCTATTCCCGCAAAACTAGTTCATAATGAAAAGAAAGCATATGCTTTCTGCACACCTGCCAGGGCTGCACTTCTCACTGACCTAGATATTCACTGAACGCCCACTGTTCGTAGGAGACTGAGCTAGTCCCATTGGGAGAGAAAGTGAAAAAGATATAGTTCATGCTTTCGGGGCACCTACTCTCTATATGGTAAGAAATAAATGTGTTCACTCAGTTATTCTAGAAGTCAGAGAGAACATTTAATCTTGACTAGGGAACTGGAGAAGATTTCATAGAGCTCGACTGTAAATTATTGGTAGTAGAATTTTGAGACCTGAGGATGGACAAATGGAGTGCAGAATTTCCAATGGAGAAAACCACATGAAGGAGAAATGTAGAATGGGAAATGAAAAATGATGTTGGGGGACTTCCTAGGCAGTCCAGTGGTTAAGACTCCACACTTCCAATGCAGAGGTGCTGGTTCAGTCCCTGGTTGTGTTTCTAAGATGCCACGTACCACAATGTGCAGCAAAAGCCACACCAACGACAAGGAAACCAAATCTTGCCGTGTCACCTGTACCTCCTCATCTGTTGGCTGTACCATCAGAAATACTTGCTTTGGGGTTAAGACATGGTTTACCTTCTGAAGTCTTTATGAGAATGCACACACTTGCTTTAGATCGAGGTTTTCAAGAGGCCAGATTCCATGGGAAAGAATGCTATAAACCAGCTCTTCTACTGTCCCCCACTTGACCCCCCAAATAAATGGATTTGTAGCATTTGCCAATTCCCATGGTGTAAATATCCCCACTGTGGCTGACTTCAGGCTGCCGATACAGAATGGGAGTTGGGAAGAGACATGCATAGTCAACTCTCCTAGGCCTCAAAGAGCTCGCTTGGACATGCCACTGAATAAATGAGAATCCCAGAGCATCAGAGCCAAAAGGAACATTAAAGAAATTTAAACTGAGCTTTAGCTATACATGAGGAAATGAAGGTGTTTGCACAATGTCAGAGGAAATGGCAGAGTTTGGGACCTCATCTTCTAGGTCTTAGTTTAGTGAGATTTCTCCTTTTCTTTGGATATCACCAATATAATAGAGGGCACAAAATAAGGGAGAGTGTAGTTTTGAAAGAAGAAGACAATTATAAAGAAAAGTAGAGAGGTTTCTTTGGCAGAGCAGCAGTGGATAGGGTACCAGAATGGTCAACAGGAAGGATCTGTGCCCTGGGAGTTATATGAAAGGACCATAGCAGGGAGAAAAGGGAAGAGTCAGGAGAGATTTTAGGGGGAGGCCTTAAAAGACGAAATCCCCAATTGCAGTTCTGCTCAGGACTGACTTTTCTTCCTGGAAATATAATGAACTGATCTGATACTTGGAAGAGAGAGCTTGGGCTAGTTCCTTCCATGTCTTTGATGACCGGTGTACACTTGGGTAAGTCATTTCCTCTCTGCAGAAGTCAGAGCCTTTTTCCTTCACATGAAGCCAGGGGTGGGGTTTAGTAGATGATTTCTTGAGACCTTTCCAGTGTGACAGTCTCTGTGCCTGTGAATCAGTGGCTCAGAGAAGAAAGCCCAAGAAACATCCATGTTAGACTACAGGGAAAAAATGCAGTAAGATGGATTTATTTATTCATACCCAATGTGAGGTAGACAGAGAAATCAAAGCCACAGGAAGGCAAACGTGAGGTTTGTTTTTGTGATTCTATGGTAGGGCCAAGGAGTGGAAAATGCATTAGGGGGAAACAGGACAGAGAATCTTCTTTATTGTGTCATACATTAAAAAAATGTGACAACCCATGCAGAAAGCTCTTCAGTAGGGAGCCATTACCTCCCAGGCAAGGTCCAAGTTCCTTTGCATGGGTACAGAGACCTCCATTTTCTGTCCTTGGTTTATCTTTCAAATCTCCTCTCCTGAGTCCCCCAACCTAGGTAACTCTCTCGTCATTCAGATAGGGCTCTCAGAACAGACACCGCATGCTATGATTCTGCAGGTTTGAGGCCTCAGTCTTGGCACAGATCTCTGCCTGGAAAGTTCTTTCCCACCCTATCTGCTGGGCGAACTTCTACTCTATCTTCGAAATCCTGCTGCAGCTCCTCACTGTCTTTCCTAATCCTTTCTTACACAGCAGCCTTCCCCTGCTCCGCCTGCAGATAAAGATAATCACTTCCTCCCCTGACAGGCACTGCTTCTGTGTGCATGTCATTTGAATGGCAATATGGCAATTTTATTGAAAGTTTCTGTTTTTATCCCCCTTACTTCACGTGAGCTCAGCCAGGTCAGGAAATTCCTATCTTGGTTCATGAAGTGGAATTGATAAAAACATGTTGGAGCTGGTGATGCTGGTAAAGTCAGATAGAGAGAAGGGGGAAAATGCTGCTTCAGTACCTCCCTGCCCCCATCTTTAGAGCTCCACCCTGAGAGAGGAAGAGTAAGGTCTGCTGCTGCTGCTAAGTCGCTTCAGTCATGTCCGACTCTGTGCGACCCCATAGACGGCAGCCCACCAGGCTCCCTCGTCCCTGGGATTCTCCAGGCAAGGACACTGGAGTGGGTTGCCATTTCCTTTTCCAATGCATGAAAGTGAAAGGTGAAAATGAAGTCGCTCAGTCTTGTCTTGACTCTTAGCAACCCCATGGACTGCAGCCTACCAGGCTCCTATGTCCATGGGATTTTCCAGGCAAGAGTACTGGAGTGGGTTGCCATTGCCTTCTCCAAGGTGTGCTAACCAGATGCAAAGACTTTTGCTGAAGGCCACTGGGTGTGCTGATCTGCCAAGCCCCTCAAATTGTTTTTAGCAGAGCCCCTGAGGGAAATTGTGTGAATCTCCCAGGGTGGGAGGAGGGTTGTAAGGCTGTTGTAAATAATGTAATGAAAGTCTTGACCAAGGTGGCTCCATGCTGGGCTCCAGCAGAGTCATTCTAACTCTCTGGAGGGGAAGATCTTTCTAGCTCCCACACAAATCCATACCACTGCCAAAGACTGAAATGGACGCTATATCGTGCCACCCAGATCCCCCTTCAGCACTGAAAGACTTACTTCCCTACTGTCTTTTCCTTTCAACAGGTGCTGCCCTCCAGAGCAGGCCCTGATCAACTTCCTGCAAGCTAGTCTCCATGCCGGAGTTTGCTTCCAGGAGGAAGGAACTCAACCTAAAAGGATAATGTCACCCTACTATTAAGGGCTGTTAATTATTAGCAGACTGGTCAGAGTTGGTAGGCTTGGGTGGTGAGCTTCTGGGACAGCAGTAGGAACTGAGACTATAGGGAGGAGGGTGATGGCAACAGGGCAACCAGGAGAAGAAGCACAGAGAAGACTGGGATCTACCGATGTCATCGGTGTAGTGTTTAGCCCTGGCAGTTGAGCAGCAGCCTGCCATGGCTCAGTTCAGTTCAGTCACTCAGTCGTGTCCGACTCTGCGATCCCATGGACCACAGCACACCAGGCTTCCCTGTCCATCACCAACTCCCAGAGCTTGCCCAAACTCATGTCCATCAAGCTGGTGATGCCATGGCTATCAGGGATAATTTTAGCAGCAGTGGGGAGGTGGCAGTGGGAGTGGGTGGCACTTTGGATAGCACATTAATAGGGGCTTTCACCAGCTTGGTGCTGTCCATCCTGTAATGTTACACATTAGATTTACTTTAAAAATGCTAATTATAGGTCTCAGCCTTAAAGAGATTCTGATTTAACTAGTCCTCAGTAAGGCCTGAGGCTTTGTATTTTTGTTGCTGTTGTTTGTTTGTTTTGTGGGGTGGGGTGAGGCAGGGGGAAGGCTTTATTTGTTTTAAATGCTCACTGGAGATGTCTAATGTGCAGTTAGGGTTGACTGAGAACTACCAATATAAGGAGTTATTATCATGACTGTTGTTACTACTATTTGACTCATAATTGGCCTTTTGCCCCTTCTTCCCCAGAGTATAGAACCTTATAGTAGACTTCCCAACCTTAACCTCTGTCCCATTATGGGGGAGACATCGTTATCCCAGTTGGGCCCAGCAAACTATGGCTGTGGCAGCTAGATGTAAAACCAATGTCTCTCCTGGGGTTGACCAGATGACCGAACATTGGCATTCACAATTATACTCCTGTTCACCCCTAGTGTAATGCATGTAACAGTTCAGCCCTTCAAGATGACACTGGCAGGTATGTGGCTGCTGTGTGGAAAACTAAGCAGGACAGGTTTTGCTCATAGACAAGGGCAGCAAAAAGGCCCAGGAAACATAAATGACATCCCAGCAACTGCACTCCTTACAGTGCAGTTCAGCACAAATCCTTTCTCCTCTCTACGCCTCAGTTTACTGCTCTGTAGAATATGGGTGGTTTATCTGGATGAATGACAATTCTGTTCAGTATGGTGCTGCCCCCTGCCCCCTCTAGGATATGCTTTAGAGGGCTGACTTCATCTCCACCTTTTGTCATAGAGACACCAATGTCAAAGGCCAGGGTTCTGAGCGATGCCACTTTAGAGTGAGGGACCTGAGAGTCTGTCCTGGCCACTGCCCACCCTGGGTTGTAAGTTTCCCCATTTCTCCTCCTGCCACCCAGAACTTTAAATAGCCTCCAGCACACTACGTGGCTGCCAGAAGTTGTAATTAAATAATGTCCAGCTGTCAAAAGGCTGTTATAAATGGTCTTTTTGTCTGCACCACTGTCTGGGAAGATAGGAAAGAGAAACTGGAGGGTTATAAATATGAAGGGCAGAAGTTCAGTGGGGAACCTGGGGGACAATAGCTTTTAGGGACCCTGAAAACTACTGAAGGTTTTCTTTTTAATGCTTACCCACTGGTCCATGGAGGAACTCCGTGTCTTGGCTCTATGACTGGATTTGTGCATGGGATAACCTGACAAGGGCTGGGGGAATCTGGTTCTTATCTAGAACTGGTTCTTCTAGAATGCAATCACTACCCCCTTTCAACATCCAATCAGGAAAGTAAAAAGGACAAGGCAAGTGCTGGCAATCCAAACAGTTCTCAGATGAACCACTGTGATTTCCCCCTTCTTCCCTTCCTCCTTTTCATCTGTCCTCTTTCCCTTCCGACAAATACTCTTTTTTTTTTCCAACAAATACTCTTAAAAAAATTATTTATTTGTCTGTTTTGGGTCTTGTTGCAGCACACAGGATCTTTCATTGTGGCATGAGAGCTCAGTAACTCTGTGATTGACATGTCAGATCTTAGCTCCTCAACCAGGGATCAAACACACGTCCCCAGCATTGCAAGGTGGATTCTTAACAACTGGACCACCAGGAAAGTCCCCCAACCAATACTCTTGAACCATTATTATGTTTCAAGTTCTCACTAAATGAAGAATATGGAGAAGAAACGTGCATTTATTGAACACATCAGTAGTGTTAGATATTGTATGTACATCCCTCCAGTTAATTATTACTGTACAACTAGGAGTTAATTATTATACAACTCAATACTGTAGAGGAAGAAACTGAGGCCCTTTGAGATTGAATGACCTTCCCAAATCCCAAGTGAAAGTGAAAGTTGCTCAGTCGTGTCCAGCTCTTTGCAACCCCATGGACTATACAGTCCATGGAATTCTCCAGGCCAGAATACTGGAGTGGCTAGCCTTTCCCTTCTCCAGGGGATCTTCCCAACCCAAGGATCAAACCCAGGTCTCCTGGTTTGCAGGCGGACTCTTTACCAGCTGAGCCACAAAGGAAGCCCATCAATGATTAAAGGGCTGGGGATGTGAACTCCATGAGACTGTGTGCATCATGGAGGCAGGGACTGCGTATCTTCTGTGTACTGTCTTGCTAGGGTGCCGCATGGTACCGGGCACATAGAGGAATTAAGGAATATTTATGGAAGGAGGAACAGAAGGAAGAGAGGAATCAACTCAGTTTTGTCAGACACCAAAGTCAGCGGTCTTTCTATCAATGCACATTATCTCTGGAGCACACAGCAGGCAGATAGATATAGATACATAGATACAGATATAGATACAGATCTAGATCTAGACAGACCCTGATGGTTCAGTGTTTAAGAATTTATCTGAACACAGGAGATGCAGGAGATGCGGGTTCGATCCCTGGATCAAGAAGATCCCTTGGAATAGGAAAGGGCAACCCATTGCAGTATTCTTTCCTGGGAAATCCCATGGACAGAGGAGCTGTCCTCTGTCCACCATGGACTGGTGGGCTACAGTCCATGGGGTCACAAAGAGTTAGACATGATTGAGGGATTGAGCACTGAACTGAGATAGATAGTTGGATACAGAGAAACATATGAAATAGTTGGGGTAAAGAGGTGTTTAAGCATATGTAAAAACAACTTGATTAGAAAGTAGAAAGTTGGTTTCAAGAGTCTCAGTGGAGGTGGAGCAGAGGTATCGTGAATGTTCGGAGGGGAGAGGAAACACCTCCAGCTGCAGGAATGAGGGGCTTCATGGAGGAGGCAGAATTTGAGTCTTGAAGGATGAGTAGGAGTTGGACACGCAGAGCTGTAGGGTAGGGAAGGATGTTCAGACAGAAAGAAATGGAGAGAATCAAAAATGACCTACCAGAGAGAGGATGGACCAACGGTCAGGGTAATTGGTAGCCGCTTGGATTGGAACCCCAGCCTACGTGTTATTCTGGCAGGGTCCTGGGGATTCATCTGACGGAGCAGCCCCCTGTCTCATGAATGAGTGAGAGGTGTTCAGGGTAAAGGCAGTCCAGTTTGTGTGTTTGTGTGAGTGAGTGGGTACGTGTTTTGTGTGTGTGTGTGTATGCGTGTGCTAATGGGAGTTTGATACTTCCTTCTGAACCTAATTGGGAGCCAAGAAGCCCAAGTGGAAATTCATGTTTCTGAGGTAGGGCTGTCCGGTATGGGTGGGTCCACCATGAACCTCTATCAGAGCCCGTGGACATATATGCTGGCAGGTTCTGCAGCAAAAACATGTGGTGTGGCTACCAGGCTGGGCATATTCTGGTGGGTAGGGGACTGAGACTTTGGCCTGTCCCTAGGAGGTGGGGTCAGATGTGGCACCAACAAAACTGATTTTGGGGATAGAAAGCACAACACAGGGGCTTGGGAGCCGGAGGGAGCCAGTCAAGGATAAGCGCTCTGATTTCACTTCTCTTTATTTGTCCCCTAGCAAACTCCTACCTGCCACCCCCAGCGGCACAGAGCACCTGGCCAGTGCCTGGGAGCTTGTCAAGGCTGTCGCTGAGCTCTCCCTCACTTCTCAGGTGAAACACTCCCTGAGAGTGGCAGGAACACAGGCCACAGACACAAACAGCACAGTGGTTTTGGGGATCATTGAATAATTACAGCCAATGCACATCGCATTCATAGACAGGCTGCCTGGTGGCATCGCCAACGGCCAAATAGAAATTCACAGGGCTGTTGCAAGAGCCGTGGGTGCCCAGAAAGAGAAGGCCTGTGGTAGAAAGATTGAGGGTTATTTTGATAAGAGCCTTCCGCCACAACATAAGAGTCCAGCCAAAGGCAACCATCACTTTCTGGTGAGGGGGTGACCATTTGACCTCCTCAAAAACCTGGCTGTTCCACTGATGCGAAGCCCTTGAGGTCAACTTTAGAGCAGGTAGTGTAGACAGCAGTCCATAGGATGGGATTCCAGGCACAGGGGGACCCTGGGGATGGAGTGGAGATTCTGAATTTAGCATCTCTGCCAGCACGGTCCTAGAAGGTTTCCTGTTGCCTGCCTAAGCGGTCTTGGTCATGTCTTTCAATGTCTCTGGACCTTGGTGTTCTACTCAAAAACATTCATTCAGCAAGCACCCATTGAGCACTTACTATATGTCAGGTGCTGAGTTAGGTACAAGGGCGTGGAAAGCAGAGAAAAATAAATGGTCTCTGCCCTCATGGAGCTTCCAGTCTAGTGGAAGTAAACAAATAATTGCACAAATAAGTGCATTGTTACACATGATAATAAATGCTATGAGGGCAAGAGCAGAGTGCTATGAGAGAACCCTTTAGGCTCAAGGATCAAGGAAGATCTCTTTGAGGAAGTGGCTGGGAGCAATACCTGAAGGATAAGTTACCAATCAGACTTGGAGGAAGAGCTTGTGCAAAGAACCTGAGGAGAAGAACAGAGTAATATGTTTTAGGAACTGATGTTAAGCCTGTATGGCCAGAATGCAGTAGCAAGGGGCCAGATGGAGTGACATGAGGCTGGGGTTGGGGGACAGGAGAGGGGTTAGTGATGCCCATTGGCCATGAGAAGGATTTGGGACTTTACCTGGTGACTGTTGGGAGGCCATTGTTCCATTTTGAACAGGAGTGTGGCCACTGGATTCACATGCTAAACATCAACAATAAGAGATGGAAAAAAGATGACAGAAACCACAAAAATACTTGGAGCTATACATAGTCAGTTGCATTATCGAATCTATCTCATGGGAATAATCTGCTAGCAGAACAAAGGATTATGCATAAAAGATCAACACCATTCTGGCTGTGGTACGAAGAGAGTAAACACTAATAAGTCTTGCCTGCTTCCAAATCGAATGAGAGGAGGATATAAAAGAGCTCTGTAGGCGATAAGGGGGACCTGAAAGTCTCCCATCATCCCACTTTCCATCACCCCCAACACCTAAATAAAGTTTATCCCAGGAGCCTAAAAGCTTTATATCTATTAAGAAGGAAATCATCAAGGAGGGTCATGCCTTGAATTAAGCAAGACAAAGGCTGAGTCTCACCCCAAAGGGACCGGAAGAAATGCTTCTCAACCCTGGCTATCCTTTAGAGATAGCTGGTGTGGCATATATATATGTATATATTTATATGTTAAAACAGCAATATATGTTTGTTGCTTTAAGTCAAATGTTTTCCACAAAGCCTTATCTCCTGGCATACAAGCCCATATGCAGCCCCTCCCACAGTGAATAGGACTATAGGGAGCTTTAAAAAATATTTACGCTCAAGTCCCATCCCCAAAGATTCTAATTCATTTGGTCTGGGGTAAAGTCCAAGCACTGGTACATTTAAAAGTCCTTGGATGACTGGGAGAAGGTGAAAACCCAGTTTAAGGACCAGAACCCTGGGTGGATAATTTATCCTAGTGTTCACAGCTTTCAACCATGGAATTCCTTAATTTCCCTGAGGACACAAGCCCACAAGAAGGAAATCCAAAGCCCTTAGTTTAGGGGAAAAGAGATGTCTAGAGCCAGGTAGATAGATCCACTTTCTACAGACATTAACTTTGTCTCATGAATCCTCCCTTTGAATGAATGTGTGCCTGACACCCAGTTCTCCACTGGCAAATAGTCCTTCTGCTTCCACCCACTCGCCTGTTACGTTTTCAGGTTCCTGCCTCTGCATGTGCTCTTTGAAACTTACGAGCAATAAGGAAGACTGATTCTGAGAACCTTTGTGTGTCCTCGAATTTCCATGGCTCGTGGGATACTGTTCCTGTCTCTCAACAATAGCTCAAGAGGCCCTACCCTCTCTTGGCTCTCTCTCATGCTATCTCCCTGATGAAATCTTCCATAAAATAATTACAACGATTGTAAAGGGAGTCTCAGCAGATAGAAGATACTGGTGGGATTATCAGATACCGTGAGCTTGCCCCACCTCTCTTGGTGTTGCGTGTCGGGGTGGGTTGGCTGGTCTCTCTGACTGTCCTATGAATGGGCACTGGTACAAACTGGCATCTGTCTGTCATGGCACAAGTGTTGATAGGCATTGAGCTCCTGTAATGTTCTACATGTAGGAGATATTGAATTTCACAAGACTCTCTTCTTGTTCTCAAGGAGCTTTGAGCTTAGACAAACAAGGAAATGGATGATAGAGTGTGATGAGTGACTCCCTGGGGGCCTGTGTGAGCACTTATGAGACATCATACTTGGCCTGTGATATCTTTGGAGAGAGGAGATGCGATATTTCTGTTGCCTGGGCGAAGATGGAGGGACATCAACACAAGAGGAACAGCGGGTACGATGCACAGGTGCAGAAGCTTGAGGATTTTCAGGGAGTTATAAGCAGCTCCTTGTGGGTGGAGAGATTTTCCTGAGATCTATGGCTCACAGAAGTGACCCGTATGCATCTGGTGAGTAGCACCTCTTTAAATGACTGTATACAAAAGGGACACAGTGAACAGAATTCATCATCAGCCAAATACATCCCTGACCCAACTCCACTCCGTACACAGATCCTACTCTTTTTTTCACAGCCCAAGTATCAGCCTCCCCTTCAGTGCCCCAGCCTCATGTTTCCTCCAGCCCCCGTTTCCGGAACAAGGACTTTAATTTGCTTTCTCCTGTGCTGCCTGGCCTACTGACATCCTGTCTCCTGGCTGCTCTCTTCCTCCTGTTTCCTGCCTACATCTTGTTCAAACTGGCCTCTGTGTGATCACCCTTTCTGACTCTCAGGTTTCAGGGCATTCTCTTATGAACTGAATACACAGGCAGCCTTAGCATCTACAAGTGCCTTTTGGGACCAGATGCTTTGCAGAGGAAGTCTGCAAATCTAGAAGGGGCATAGGTATTAAGAGTAGGGCACCTGGGGTTTAGAATGGAGGAAATGTGGTGGGGCCACATTTGCACAAAATCCTGTGTGAGGAGGCAAGGGGCTCCTGATACTCCCTACTTCCTGTCACTATGCATGCATCCATGCTAAGTCATTTCACTCATGTCCAACTCTTTGAGACCTTATGGCCAGGTTCCTTTGTCCATAGGGTTCTCCAGGCAAGGATACTGGAGGGAGTGGGTTGCCATGCTCTCTTCCAGGGGATCTTCCCCACCTAGGGATCAAACCCGCATTTCCTGCAGCTTCTGCATTGCAGGCAGATTCTTTACCAGTGAGCCACCGGGGAAGCCCTCCTGTTACTGAATAAAACAAAAGTCATAATTCGGATGTCTCCTTGTAGATGTAGGGCCAGGAAGATGGTGTGACTAAGCCAAGGGGTCAGTGAAACAGTGGGGAAGGAAGGGCCACAGCAAAGGGGAGCTCATGGTTCTTCTAGTGAAGGATGCTGCCACCTCACTCCAGCCACATGAGAATGTGGTGATGCAGGAATAACCAGACACGAGACTTCCCTGGCCACCCAGTGGTTAAAGCTTCCGGTGCAGGGGGTGTGGGTCTGATCCCTGGTTGGGGAGCTAGGATCCCACATGCCTTGTGGCCAAAACACCAAAACATAAAACAGAAGCAATATTGTAACAAATTCAATAAAGACTTGAAAAATAGTCCACATCAAAAAAAAAAGAGAAAAGAATAACCAGACATTGGAACTTTTCAAGATAAGTTTCATATCTGGATTTTAATGGAAAAGAGTTGGCAGTTCAAATAAAAACAAACAAAAACTACCTAAACGTAGAAAAGAGGGCAGTATGGTGTTTGAATTTCACTGATTTTCCACAAAAAACATGAATGGAATGACTAAGACCGACACCCTCCCCCTTTCAAGCCCTCGACAACTAGTAACAAAATATCCCTTGAATGTGAAAAATGCAAGTGGCTGGGGACAGACCACCACCAAGCCCAAGCCCTGCATAGTCCGGGCATCCGTGTGGGGGAGCCGAGGGGAACAGTGAGGTAGCTAATGGACCTGAGAAAAGAAGAACCCACACAGAGCTGATGGATACTCACCGGGGAGCACAGGAGTGGGGGAGGAGTTTGAAAAGAGCAGGTGAAACTGGAAACTGTTCTGCGCAATCCACGAATGGGTAATCACGTGCAAGGTGGTCTGTGCATGGTCTAAAGGAAGAAGCAGTTCAGATCACGTGAGTACTCAAAACTGATCAGCCAGGATCCTTAATCCAGGTCCACACACTGACGAGAGAGTGCTGGGTGTGGGAACGAAATTGAATACAATGGGGACAACAGAATTAAAAGAAAAAGAAGGTCTGTGTGAAAATGGGCAGGGAAAGAGAGTAAATCTCAGAAAGCAAGCTGCCATATTTTTAAATACTATACAAAACAGCCAAAGAGGGAGTTCTGTAAAGTTCAAAAACTACCCTGAACCAGGACTCTCATAAAGATCAGGAAAACTGTGTTCACATAAAAATAAACCTCATAAAAACATCCAGGACAAAACCCACACAAATTTATAAGAACAAAGAGAATAAGGTACAGAATAACTTCTTTAAGACAGTGAAAGAATGCCAGAAAAACAAATCAGAAGTGTACTATTTCAAAATGAGCTAAAAGACATGAGTAGTGGTGGTTTAGTCTCTAAGTCACGTCCGACTCTGGCAACCCCATGCACTGTAGCTGGCCAGGCTCCTCTGTCCGTGGGATTTTCCAGGCAAGAATACTGGAGTGGATTGCCATTTCCTTCTCCAGGGGATCTTCCCGGGTCTCCTGCATTGCAAGCAGATTCTTTACTGACTGAGCTATGAGGGAAGTCCAAAAGACACTAAGAAAATGATACAAGCATCAAAAATTGAGACTAATAATAATAAAATCCTCAAAGATTATTTGACAATCACAGGAACAATTTGGAAAGAAAGCTGCCCTTTCAGAAATGAAGATCAAAACTAGAAGGAACACAGGAGTAAATGAATATAATAAACAATGCCTTAAGAATGAAAGAAGGTAAAAAGGAAGAAATTTTTAAGAACTGAAAGGAAGCGAAAAAAAGAGATCAAAGGAATTGAGAGAAAATTAAAATAACGAACAAAGAGATAAACTATCCCGTATATAATGATAAAGGTCCCTGAAATAAAAAATAGCCAAAGAAGAAAACTTTCTAGAAACAGCATTACTACTACAAATAGTAATAATTAACAATGAAAGAACACAGGCACACAGTGTATCTGAAAAATTAAAGTGAAAGTGAAGTCGCTCAGTTGTGTCCGACTCTGTGCAACCCCACAGACGGCAGCCGACCAGGCTACCCCGTCCCTGGGATTCTCCAGGCAAGAACACTGGAGTGGGTTGCCATTTCCTTCTCCAGTGCGTAAAAGTGAAAAGTCAAAGTGTCTGACTCTTTGCAACCCCATGGACTGCAGCCCACCAGGCTCCTCCGTCCATGGGATTTTCCAGGCAAGAGTACTGGAGTGGGGTATCATAGCCTTCTCTGAAAAAAAAAAAAAAACTAAAAATTAAAAATTAAAACTCCATGACAAATAGCAAGACATAGTCTGGTAAAATTGCTATACTTTAAGAAGAAATGAAATTTTTTTTTTCCCCAAAAGCAGAAACCTACTTAGCCATCTAGCCAAAAAGAAGTAGCAGCTTTTATGGAAAAGAAAAATTAGGTTATCATCAGACTTTCTTACAACAGTGGTCTATGATAGAAGGAACTAAAGTAACATTTTTAAGATATTAAAGGAAAGAAAATATAATCCAAGAGGTTTATGTCCAGAAAATCTGACTTTCATGTAGAAAGAGCACAGGTAACTATTATAAGTATGCAATAATTTAAGGAATATTATCCTTATAAGCTTTTCTTTTGAGATTTACTAGATAATAAGCTCCAGATAAGCAAAATTACTATAAAGACTTTGATGTTAAGGGTCAGTGGTGATCATTAGATACATAGCTACTTATAAAATTAAGAATGAATGAGGGTTAAAGGAAGTGAGTACAGTATGCAATGACTGTGGGATCTGAAAATATCAATATAGCACAACTACAACGACAACGAGAGGAACACGGGCAGATTTCTTTCTAATTATTTTCACTAATCATGTTTCCATTGGTAGTATTTATATTACTTTTCTGAGACAGCTGTGTGGGTAATCTGAGATAAAGCAAGTAATTGATCATGAGAAATTCCAATCATATCATCTCCTGCATCTTCAAGGAACCAGGACACTCAGTTTGGAAGAAAGTAGACACAAATGTCGGGCTTCCCAGGTGGCGCTAGTGGTAAACAATCCGGCTGCCAATGCAGGAGACGTGGGTTCGATCCCTGGTGTGGGAAGATCCCCTGGAGGAGGGCAGGGCAACCCACTCCAGTATTCTTGCCTGGAGAATCCCGTGGACAGAGGAGCCTGGCAGGCTACAGTCCATAGGGTCGCAAAGGGTCGGACACGACTGAAGCTACTTAGCACGCAGGCAGACATAAATGCAACAGGGAAGAGATTAGGTAAAACCCGTTATTTCTGTATTTGAATGGAAAGTATCAATATCTGTACAGTATATATATTTTCTAGCTTTGTCCACTGAAAAGAACTAGAAATAATGACCAACCCAGAAGCAATGAGCATTCCTAGTACCGAGACCATGGTCTTGAAAAGTCATTTCCCACTAGAAGAAATCTGGGACTCCTGAGAAATGGCAGATTTCAGATCTGAGGCTGGAAATGTCCAAGATAAATCTGGAATATTTTTCATCCTAGATGGTAGCTGCTGCTGCTGCTGCTGCTAAGTCACTTCAGTTGTGTCCGACTCTGTGCGACCCCATAGATGGCAGCTCACCAGGCTCCTCTGTCCCTGGGATTCTCCAGGCAAGAACACTGGAGTGGGTTGCCATTTCCTTCTCCAATGCATGAAAGTGAAGTCGCTCAGTCATGTCTGACCTTAGCGACCCCATGGACTGCAGCCTACCAGGCTCCTCCGTCCATGGGATTTTCCAGGCAAGAGTACTGGAGTGGGTAGATGGTAGAGAAGTTATCAAAGATCACTCAGTCAGTCAGTTCAGTCACTCAGTTGTGTCCGACTCTTTGAGACCCCATGAATTGCAGCACGCCAGGCCTCCCTGTCCATCACCAACTCCCGGAGTTCGCTCAAATTCATGTCCACCGAGTTGGTGATGCCATCCAGCCATCTCATCTTCTGTTGTCCCCTTTTCCTCCTGCCCCTAGAATTGTGTTAAAGGATGTAGGTGCTAACTTAAAGATCTTCCACTCCCAAAGATGAGTCTATTTAACTTCAAATAAGAATAATCATTGAAATGGATTAAACCTATCAGTTTATTTAAACACTTGTGTTCACAATCATTTACATAGCTATGTATTTAAAATATATGACCATAGAATATATATTTAATAAATGCGTGTGTGCTCAGTCGTGTCCAACTGTTTGCGACCCCATGGACAGTAGCCCACCAGACTCCTCTATCCATGGGATTTCTCAGGCAAGAATACTGGAGTGGGTTGCCATTTCCTATTCTAGAAGATCCTGCCCATCTAGGGATCAAACCCTCGTCTCCTACATCTCTTACATTGGCAGACAGATTCTTTACCACTGAGCCACCTGGGAAGCCCATATTAGATAAATACTATAAAGAATTAGTAGGAGAAGGCAATGGCACCCTACTCCAGTACTCTTGCCTGGAAAATCCCATGGATGAAGGAGCCTGGTAGGCTGCAGTCCATTGGGTCGCTAAGAGTCGGACATGAATGAGTGACTTCACTTTCACTTTTCACTTTCATGCATTGGAGAAGGAAATGGCAACCCACTCCAGTGTTCTTGCCTGGAGAATCCCAGGGACCAGGGTGCTTGGTGGGCTGCCGTCTATGGGGTCGCACAGAGTCGGACACGACTGAAGCGACTTAGCAGCAGCAGCAGCAGCATAAAGAATTGGTCAGTTTGGGGAAATGATAGGAAACCAGTTTATTATCTTGAATCTGATAAAGAAAGAGGATGGATCAGGCATTTATCCTGCCTTTCCTATCTGAACTATAGGGAAAGTATCTCTTTATAACAGTATTCCAACTAACAAATGGAAAAGAAATGATGGCATTGGAGTATTACCATTTATTGTTTATATCCTCTAACAAGTGGTTGAATCTAGACAATGGGCACCAGTGGCTGCTAGCATCATAAAAAGGAAACAGGGCATGAGTTGCCTTCTGATGTACCCCTTGTCATCTGGCCAAAGGGGTCAAACCTGAGTGCAATCGGGCTTCCAGGTCCAGTTGCCCATTTGTGGAAAATTTAGGGGACATGAAAGAGCAGTCAGCAAAGCCAAGACAGAAGGGAATTCAGAACAAGTCATGCAGATTCTTCAACAGATAAATTGTTAGAAAAAGAAAGGGATGAAGGGTAACCTGCAATGCTTTAAAATACCTGCCAACTTTTAAAAACTATAGTCACTACAGATGTACCCTTGGGTGACCAAGCTGTAAAGAAAGCACAAAGAATTATGTACTATAAATATCAGAATAGAATTAGTTTGGGAGGAGGGAAGAGGCTGCAATTGGAAAGGGGCACAGGGAAGGAGCTTCTGGGGATGTTGGCAAAGCTCTATTTCTTGACCTGGGTGGTGGTTAAGGGGGTCATATAATAACATTGGATTGGCCAAAAAGATCACTTGGGTTTTTCCATCTTGTAGAACTTTTTGACCAACCCAATAATATAATAATAATTTCTTCAAGCTATACATTTATTTTGTGTGATTTCCTGTATTTTGTTTATATTAATATAATAATATATGATATATTATTATATATAATTATTATATATAATATATAATATAATATATATAATATATAATTATTATATATAATAATATATAATATAAATAAAACAGTTTTTTAAAACTCATATATATATGTAAAAAGATGGAAATACCAGATTACCTTACCTTCCTTCTGAGAAATCTGTATGCAGGTCAGGAAGCAATAGTTAGAACTGGACATGGAACAACAGACTGGCTTCAAATCATGAAAGGATTACATCAGGCTATATAATGTCACCCTGCTTATTTAACTTATGTGCAGAGTACATCATGAGAAACACTGGGCTGGATGAAGCACAAGCTGGAATCAAGATTGCCGGGAGAAATATCAGTAACCTCAGATATGCAGATGACACCACCCTTATGGTAGAAAGCGAAGAAGAACTAAAGAGCCTCTTGATGAAAGTGAAAGAAGAGAGTGAAAAAGTTGGCTTAAAACTTAACATTCAGAAAACTAAGATCATGGCATCTGGTCCCATCACTTCATGGCAAATAGATGGGGAAACAATGGAAATGGTGAGAGACTATTTTTTTGGGCTCCAAAATCACTGCAGATAGTAACTGCAGCCAAGAAATTAAAAGATGCTTGCTCCTTGAAAGAAAAGCTATGACTTACCTAGACAGCATATTCAAAAGCAGAGACGTTACTTTGCTAACAAAGTTCTGTCTAGTCAAAGCCATGGTTTTTCCAGTAGTCATGTATGGGTGTGAGAGTTGGACTATAAAGAAAGCTGAGCACAGAAGAATTGAGGCTTTTGAACTGTGGTGTTGGAGAAGACTGCTGAGAGTGCCTTGGACTGCAAGGAGATCCAACCAGTCCATCCTAAAGGAAATCAGTCCTGAATATTCATTGGAAGGACTGATGCTGAAGCTGAAATTCCAATCCTTTGGCCACGTGATGCGAAGAACTGACTCACTGGAAAAGACTCTGAGGCTGGGAATGATTGAAGGCAGGAGGAGAAGGGGACGACAGAGGATGAGATGGTTGGATGGCATCGCTGACTCGGTGGACATGAGTTTGAGGAAGTCCCAGAAGTTGGTAAAGGACAGGGAAGCCTGGTGTGCTGCAGTCCATGGGGTCGAAAAGAGTTGGATACGACTGATTGACTGAATTGATTTATATACATGGGCTTCCCTGGTGACTCAGATGGTAAAGAATCCGCCAGCAATGTGGGAGACCTGGGTTCAATCCTTGGGTTGGGAAGATCCCCCCAGTATTCTTGCCTGGAGAATCCCCATGGACAGAAGAGCGTAGCAGGCTATAGTCCATGGGGTCGCAAAGAGTCAGACATGACTGAGTGACTAAGTGCAGATGATATGTATACATATATGGAGGCTAAAGATAACACATCTACCAGGCAAGCTTGGTCATGAAAACTTCCAAGTTCAATTCTGCCTTGGAGGACAGGGTGTTGGTTATAACGTGGACTTTTAACTGCATGATCTCTCTGGCTTCTAGACATTTAAAAGAGAGTATCTAATGAATAGGCAGAGGTCATAAGAGTAAGCCACAGGCTTTTATTATTAGGAGCCAAGAATGAGCTGAGTAATAAAATATAACTTGGCCCAGAGTAGAGGGCTCCCTGCGTTTGACATTTCTACCTGATTCTAACCAGAAACCCTCTGGGAGCCCAGAAAATGTCATGAAAAATGTATATTTACAACTGTGGCTCAGTACTGTTGTGTGAATTCTACCTTAATAACATCCAGCATGCAAATTTTCAGATTAATTGTGATATTTCCATCACAATTAGATTCTACCTGTGAAAGAAGTGTTTGGCTTCAAGGCCAAACAATAGTAGCTTGCAGGGTAAAGGTAAGCATTTGTTTAACAAAACTGTAATTGCCTCAGAGAGTGGAGAGAGGTGTGGGCTCTTCATTGATTGTGCCAGGGGGGTTCCTGGTTGAGAAGACCATTATAATGTGCGTGCATGCTCAGTCACTTCAGTTGTGTCTGACCCTTTGAGACCCTATGGACCATAGCCCGCCAGGCTTCTCTGACCACAGGATTCTCCAGGCAAGAATACTGGAATGGGTTGCTGTGCCCTCCTCCAAGGTATGTTCCTGATTCAACTCAAAGAACTGGGCAATGTCAGTCATTTTCTACTCCCCAGGCCAAACTCCCAACTTGTCTTTATAAGCTTATATTTTCACACTGTGTGTGTGTGTTTAAGTGTGTGTTAGCCACTCAGTTGTGTCTGACTCTTTGCGACGCCTAGGACAGTCATTCTCCAGGCCCCTATGTCCTGGGAATTCTCTCGGCAAGAATACTGGAGTGGGTAGCCAGTACCTTCTCCAGGGGATCTTCCTGACCCTGGGATCTAACCAGGTCTCCTGTACTGCAGGCAGATTCCTTATTGTCTGAGCCACCAGGAAAGCCCCTTCACACTGTAAGACATTTCTATGCTAAGAAAAAAACAATGAGCTCAGTATTTCTGAATCATTTTGCTGAGCACATTGGGCTACTCATTTATCTAAGTAGTTAGCATTCAAATTAGCCATAAAGGCTGTTGTGGTTATCCTGAGGCTTTTTAGATCTGAGTTCCCTTCTTCTCTTTGGAGACTTCCTTGTGGCATAAATTTTGGTGAGAAGAAGAGACTATCTTTCACTGTGAAAGCTGAAAAGGCCAATTACAGCTTTTGTTATCTGTTATACAGCTCTCTGTTATCTGTGGTTTTCACACTTGGGAATCAACCAACCACAAATAGAAAATATTTGGAAAAAGAGATTCCAGAAATTTCCAAAAAGAAAAATTTGAAATTGCTGAGTGCAGCAACTGTTCACATAGTATTTACATTATATTCACCACTATTTACATAGAGTTTACATTGTATTAGGGAGTATAAATAATCTAGAAATTGAAACCAATAGATCTATGTAGCTGCCTTCCTGGTGACAAGACCCCTAGTGTGTTCCCTGATTACTGATGATTAGAGAAAAAAACTGTAGGAATACACTCTGGCCTCCTAGGTCCTCCATGAGTAGAGAAAGAAAGGAACAAAACTTAATGGCTGTGATTGGAAAAGCTAAGGAATGCAGAACCAGAGGCAGGGCTGTACGGCAGAGAAATAACTATAATTTCAACAGTAAATCAGCCCCAAGAACTTCCAGTTGTGTCTCAAAGGGAAAGACCAAGTCGAACGCACATTTCTCAGTTGGTTTGCAGAAACCAGAGCCCAGTCAGACAGAGAACAGCGTGTAGACCTCAGGCCGGCTGGGGCCTGAAGATTAGAATGTTAACCCCCTGTGACCTCACCTGGCTACCTCACCACCCACCGGTCAAAAACCTGCGCACACTGATCACATTCGTCACACACCTCTCCCTCACCTTGCCTTTAACACCCCTTCCCTGAAAGCCGCGGGGGAGTCTGAGCACGAAATGCCCACACTCCTCGCTTGGTTGTTATTGTTGTTCAGTCACTCAGTTGTGTCTGACTCTTTGCGACTCTGTAGCCCACCAGGCTCCTCAGTCTGTGGGATTTCCCAGGCAAGAATACTGGAGTGGGTTGTCATTTCCTACCCCAGGGGATCTTCCTGACCCAGGGATCAAAGCCGCCTCTTGGCAGGTGAGTTCTCTACACTGTGCCACCAGGGAAGCCCCTCTCGCTTGGTACCTTGCAATAAGAGCTATGCTTGCCGTTACCACAACCAGTGTCAGTAGATCGGCTTTGCTGTGCATCATGCGGGCAGACCCAGGTTTGCTTCAGTAACCAGAAGATTGAAAGGAAATGGGAGCCAGAGACAAACCATAATTCAAAAAGATACATGCACTCCAATGTATACTGCAGTGCTATTTACAGCCAGGGCATGGAAGCAACCTAAATGTCCATCAACAGAAGAATGGATAAAGAAGATGTGGGACATATATACGATGGAATACTACTCAGCCATAAAAAGGAATGAAACTGTGCCATCTGCAGAGATGTGGATGGACCTAGAGACTGTCACACAGAGGAGGAGTCGGAAACAGAAAAGACAAATATTGTCTATTAACACCTGTATGTGGGCTCTAGAGAAGTGGGGCAGAGCAACCTATTTGCAGGGCAGGAACTGAGACACAGAATAGAGAACAAATGTATGGACGCCAGCAAGGGGGAAAGGGGGTGGGATGAATTGAGTGATTGGGATTGACATATGTATACTACTATATGTAAAATAGATAACTAATGAGAACCTACTGTATAGGACAGAGTACTCTACTCAGTGCTCTGTGGTGACCTAAATGGGAAGGAAATCCAAAAAAGAGGGGATATGTGTACTCGTATAGCTGATCCACTTTGCTGTACAGTAGAAGCTAACATGACATTGTAAAGCAACGCTACTCCAATAAAAATTAAAAAAAAAAATAAACAGGAGGCTATGTGTAGGTTATACGGAAATTTGTACCATTTTATAGAAGGGGGTTGGGCTTCGGAGGATTTTGCTATCGGATCCTGTGGGGATCCTGGAATCAATCTCCCATGGTTACAGAGGAACAACTCTACTCAGTTTCATTTGTGGCTGGATTGCAAGCCCACGACCCGACTCAACCAGTCAGGAACACTCACTCCAGGCTGTATGGCCAAGAAACACGATGGTGGAGGATTCTTGACAGTAGTGGAGAAGAGCAGGGACATCTTGTTTCTGGGGATGACTCTGACAGAATCAACAGTGTGAACATCAGTCTCCCGGGGCATCCGTGGTGGCAGAAGCAGTCTTCACTAGTCTAGTTCTAGAGTGTAGACTATACTACGTGTGCTCACTCGCTCAGTCGTACCCGACTCTGGGACCCCATGGACTGTAGCCCGCCAGGCTCCTCTGTCCATGGGGATTCTCCAGGCAAGAATACTGGAGCAGGTTGTCATGCCCTCCTCTAGGGGATCTTCTCAACCTAGGGATGGAACCCAGGCCTCCCACATTGCAGGTGGATTCTTTATCATCTGAGCCACCAGGGAAGGCCATACTATACCATCTACCTAAGTTCCTGCTTATCTTCTGATGATTCTATTCTATAGTCTTCCTGGCAATTCTTGCAACTACCCAATATCTTTCAACAAATGTCTCTGCTTAAATCACCTGGAATCTTTATTTTGGGGGTTACTTTCAATTTAGAAACCTAGATGATATCATGATCTGAGCAATGTCATGATAAGCCACTTGAAGTGAAAGGAGAGAAGACCCTGAAGAAAATAGATATACTGATCTTTATAAGAAGAATTTTTTTTCCAGAAATCAGATTCTTTTTTTTTTGATGCTGACCATCTTTAAAGTCTTTCTTGAATTTGTTACAATGCTGCTTCTATTTTATGTTTTGGTTTTTTGGTCATAAGGCATGTGGGATCTTAGCTTCCCAATCAGGGATGGAACTGTCACCCCCTGCTTTGAAAGGTGAAGTCTTAACCATTGGACCTCCAGGGAAGTTCTGAATTTCTCTTTTTTAGGTTGAAGGAATGGAGATAAGGGTGGGGACAAGAAAGAAGAGAGGGCATGGAGTTAAAACAAAGTAGGGTGGAGGATCTACGAACATTCCCTGAGATGGCTTAAGAGCATGTTAAGAATATATAATATTCTATGTACAGTTGTGTTATGTGCTGTAATGTAAATGACACTATCCCTGGCTTCCTCTTCTTCACAGTCTAGAATGCAGTGTATTCCATACTCATTGAAGCTTCATGTGAGTGAGATTTTGGGAATGTTGAAAGCAAGGAGCAACTGAGTTTAAGGAATAGGTGATATGATATCAGACCCAGGAACTATGAGAAAAATCAGGTGCCTGGAGACAGAGGAGCACAAATGCAATGAAGTCCTCCATATACTTGTGAACATCTTCAAGAAGAGATGCTATAGAATAATGAACAAGGCCAAGAGGTTACAAGACCTTGGCTGGCCTCTGGATCACTTAGGAGCAGTGGAGGAAGCATGGCCTCCTGTCTGAGAGGCAAGGACAAGGCAGAACTCCAGCAATGGGAGTGCGGATAAGCATCAATGGTAAGAACTGGTGAAGGTAGATGAGGCATCACACAATTGGAAAAAGGAGACACAGAGAGGATAGCTGAATTCTGGTGGGCTTTACCATAATTTTTTTAATTAAAAATTTAAAATATATATTTATTTATATATTTGGCTACAATAGGTCTTAGCTGCACATGCAGAATCTTTCAACTGAGGCATGCAAACTCTTAGTTGTGGCTTGTGGACACTAGTTCCCAGACCAGGGATCAAACCAGGCCCCCTGGATTGGGAGTGTGGAGTCTTAGCCACTGGATTACCAGGGAAGTCCCTAGTCCTTTTATTTGTAATCAGGTATTTTTCAGGTATAATTTTTATACCATATTATTCACCACTTGTAAATGTACAAGTCAGTGATTTTTGATTTGTGCAACCATCATCATAATCCAGTTTTAGATAATTTCTTTCATCTCAAAAACTTCTCTTGTGCCCACTGGCCATCAGTCCATATTCCTGTTCCCAGTTCAAGGCACACTGGTCTACTTTCAGATCAGATCAGATCAGTCGCTCAGTCGTGTCCGACTCTTTGCGACCCCATGAATCGCAGCACGCCAGGCCTCCCTGTCCATCACCAACTCCCGGAGTTCACCCAGACTCACGTCCATTGAGTCAGTGATGCCATCCAGCCATCTCATCCTCTGTCATCCCCTTCTCCTCTTGCCCTCAATCCCTCCCAGCATCAGAGTCTTTTCCAATGAGTCAACTCTTCGCATGAGGTGGCCAAAGTACTGGAGTTTCAGCTTTAGCATCATTCCTTCCAAAGAAATCCCAGGGCTGATCTCCTTCAGAATGGACTGGTTGGATCTCCTTGAAGTCCAAGGGACTCTCAAGAGTCTTCTCCAACACCACAGTTCAAAAGCATCAATTCTTTGGCGCTCAGCCCTCTTCACAGTCCAACTCTCACATCCATACATGTCCACAGGAAAAACCATAGCCTTGACTAGACGAACTTTTGTTGGCAAAGTAATGTCTCTGCTTTTGAATATGCTATCTAGGTTGGTCATAACTTTCCTTCCAAGGAGTAAGCGTCTTTTAATTTCATGGCTGCCGTCACCATCTGTAGTGATTTTGGAGCCCAGAAAAATAAAGTCTGACACTGTTTCCACTGTTTCCCCATCTATTTCCCATGAAGTGATGGGACTGGATGCCATGATCTTTGTTTTCTGAATGTTGAGCTTTAAGCCAACTTTTTCACTCTCCACTTTTACATCTCCTTAAATTTGCCTTTTGTAGAGATGCTGTACAAATGGATCTGGCTTCTTTCACTGAGCATAATGTTTCTGAGATTCTTCCATGATGTTGTATGTATCAACTGTTTACTCTTTTATTGCTGGTTAGTACTGCTGGGAGGGATTGGGAGCATGAGGAGAAGGGGATGACAGAGGATGAGATGGCTGGATGGCATCACCGACTTGATTCACATGAGTTTGGGTGAACTCCGGGAGTTGGTGATGGACAGGGAGGCCTGGCGTGCTGCGATTCATGGGGTCACAAAGAGTCAGACACGACTGAGCGACTGAACTGAACTGAACTGACTTCAAGTAAATATCACATTTTGTTGATTCATTCCACAGAGGGCTTCTCTGATAGCTCAGCTGGTAAAGAATCCCCCTGCAATTCAGGAGACCCCAGTTCTTTCCCTGGGTTGGGAAGATCCCCTGGAGGAGGAAATGGCAACCCACTCTAGTATTCTTGTCTGGAGAATCCCATGGACAGAGGAGCCTGGCAAGTGATAATCCACAGGGTTGCAAAGAGTCAGACACAACTGAAGTGACTTAACACATGTTTTTTTTTTTTTTTTTATTTATGGGCTATACTTTTGTTTCACATCTACAATGTCTTTGCCTCACACAAAGTCATAAAGACTTTCTCTTCTAAAGAAGTTCTATAGATTTAGGTCTTACAATTAAGTCTATGATCCCCTTTGAGCTAATTTTTGTTCTGATATGATATAAGGGTATAAGGTTTGCTTAGTTTTGGCTTGGTTTATGTATTGATATCCCATTGTTCCGGGACCGTTGGCTGAAGTGACCATCCTCCCACTGAGTTGACTTGGCACCTATGTCAAAAATTAATTAATATAAATACAAGGATTTATTCCCAGGCTCTCAGTTCTGTTTCACTGATCTATATGTCTATTCCTGGTTTCTGTACATTTATAGTAAGTTTTGAAATTGGATAGTTTAACCCCTCTAAATTTATTCTCTCACTATCAAATAAGGGATCTCCTTTCTTGTGATGCTTTTGTCTTTGGTATCAGGATAAAACTCATTTTATTAAATAAGTTGGGAATTGTTCCTTCCTCCTCTATTTCATGAATGAGTTTTTGAAGTATTGGTATTATTTCTTCTTTAAAAAAATGTGTTAGAATTCACCAGGGAAGCCCTTTGGGCCTGAGCTTTTTGTGGTGTGTGGGGAATATTTTAAATTATTCATTCAGCTCCTCTACTTGTTAGGGGCCTATTCAGATTTTCCATTCCTTTTTGAGTAGGTTTTGATAACCTGTTCCCATTTGCCTGGACTTAATCTGCAGAATGCTACTCTATGCTGTGCAGCTGCTCTGTCTCTGCTCAGTTTCATAAACATTTTTTATTTTTATATTTTAGTCTAGCTTCCTAGGCATGCAAGTGGCTTGCTTGCATGCTCAGTCATGTCTGACTCTTTGGGACGCCATGGACCACAGTCCTCCAGACTCCTCTGTCCATGGAATTTTCCAGGCAAGACTACTGGAGTAGGTTGCAATTTCCTTCTCCGGGAGATCTTCCCGACCCAGGGATTGAACCCACATCTCCAGCACTGCAGGCAGATTCTTTACCTGCTGAGCCACCAGCGAAGGTGGCTTCCTAGGACCTGCCACTATTTCTACAGAGCTAAGTGGTCAGCCAGGCTCAGGCAGTTTTCAAAATTCTGCCATGGGTTTTGCTTTCCACTGGGCACTCTCAGGCCTCCCTGTGGTTGGAGCAGCCTCCCAGCCAGGCAGGACTGTGTGGAGAGCTTATTGAGGCCCTTGTAGTCTCTCATTTCCAGGATGTCTCTATTAAATTTCTGGCTGATCCTCTGGCTGTGGCTCATCTCTCATGAGTGCTTAGTCACTCAGTCGTGTCTGACTCTTTGCGACCCCATGGACTGTAGCCCGCCAGGCTCCTCTGTCCATAGGATTCTCCAAGCAAGAGTACTGGAGTGGGGTGCCATTGCCTTCTCCAGGGGATCTTCCCGACTCAGGAATCAAACCTGTGTCTCTCATGTCTCCTGCACTGGCAGGGGGATTCAGTTAGGAGAGCTGCAGATTCATATTCGACAGCTGGCATAGGCTCTGCCTTCCAGTCTTAATCAAATCAGCCCCCTCTGGCAGAGAAGCTGCTAGTTTTCGTGAGCAGAAAGAATGCCCTAGACTCCTGGTGTTCTTACCTGAAGTTCCATAACATCTCACAAATAATTCTCAATTTGCTATTTGTTTGTGGCTAATTTCCAGGGGCTAGACATGGTTGTTTTCGACAATTTTGTCTGGTGTGCTTTAGTTGTTTTCTGAAGAGATTTGTTAACTTCTTCATTCCTCTACAACCTGAAGTCCCCTTAGGCTTTTTAAAATGCTGAGATGCTGGGTGGGCATGTGATCTGTCAACTAGGCTTCTGTTTGGATTTTTTGTTTGTTTGTTTGTTTATTTTGTTTTGGCTGCGCAAGGTCTTCATTGCGGCGCGCGGACTTCTCTCTAGTTGCAACATACAGGTTTAGTTGCCCCTCAGCATGTGGGCAACTCGGGCAAACCCTGGGAGGTAGTGAGGGACAGGAGGCCTAGCATGCTGCCGTCCACAGGGTTTCAAAGTGTCGGACATGACTTAGTGATGACTGAGCAATAAGAACAACAACAACGGCATATGGAATCTTAGTTTTCCTGACTAGGGATCGAACCCGTGTCCCCCTGCACTGAAAGGCAGATTCTGGACCACCAGGGAAGTCCCTTCTCTCTGGTTTAAAGGTGCCATCGGGCATCTGGCAGTCAAGGAATATAAGCTTTTTCTTGTAAAACGTCAACATGTTCTAGCATGATGCAAGGAAAGTTGTGAGTTGGGACACTGACAAGTCTGAGAGGTGTTGAGCACAAGAGATGATGGAGACAGGAACAGGGCAGGCACGCTGAGGTGGAGGCAAGAACCAAATGCATCGTCCATTGGAAAATATAAAACTACCAAAAATTAAAAACCTACTTTCCATCCTGTAAGGCTACCAACCTAATAGCCACTGTTTCCACGAATGTTTCCTCCCAGGTACCCGCCTTGAACTTCCAGTCCCCTGGGAAGTGAGCAGGTGTTAGGAAAAGGATGGGGATGCACCGGCCACGCCATGAGGCAAGTGGGGCAGTAGGGGATCATGTACCATTGGGAACTGGAAATGGCTGGCATGTCAGTATCAGCTTGGGTGTCTGGAGTTGCTGACCTCAAGCTCAGCTCTGACCTTCACATAAAGATTTGGTCCTAATACCTTAAACCAGGGGTGGGGAAATTATAGCATGCAGGCCAAATCTGGCTTGTCATTCATGATGGCAAATAAAGTTTAAATGGTACTCAGACACACCCATTTGTTTCCATAGTGTCTGTAGCTGCTTTGGTAGTACATGGACAGAGATGAATAGTTGTGACAGAGACCTGTAGCCTACAAGGTTAACATATATTCTATCTGCCCCTTTATAGAAGCTTCCCTGGTGGCTCAGATGGTAAAGAATCGCCTGTAGTGCAGGAGGCCTGGGTTTGATTCCTGGGTTGGTAAGATCCCCTGGAGAAGGGAATGGCAACTCACTCCAGTATTCTTGCCTGGAGAATTCCATGGACAGAGGAGCCTGGTGGGCTCCTTTATACAAAAGTTTTCCAATTCTCACTTAAAATTAAAACTATAATAGATAAACCCCTTGTAGATAGAGCATCCCATATAAAATCAGAATATGGAGTCAAGTTTGAGGCATGATATTATGGCTACAACATCCCACATGTAATCAGACAGAGCACCACACATACAATGGAGAGATATGGGATCATGCCTGGTCTCTGCTACATAATACTAACGGCATCTAGGGCAAGCACCGGCCATCTCTGGGCACAAGTCCACTGGCAAATAGGAACTGGATGACCTATTCTGCCATTCGGGGTTGTTGTTCAAACAGAATTACTATATGAGAAGGCATACCGCAAGCCATGTTGCACCACACAAAGCCAGTTCTTTCTGACATTTACGGAACACCCACTTTGACCTTCTAAATCCCCTGTCTGGATCCATTTTTCTTGTGGAGTGAATGCTACCTTATGTACCTTTCATGTCACACCTATGATTGAGCATTTTCTTAGGCACTTTTCCCTGATTTGAAGTGGGAGCTGGGACCATTTCTATCACAGAGCAGAGAAATAGGGGATGGGGGAGCCGCAAGGAAACACTCACTCCTTGCCCCTGCCCCCCACCCCATGCAATAAATATGCTGGTCAGCAGCAAAGAAATGGTTTGAGTGTCACTTTTCTTCTCAAGGACATCCCTGCTGAAGACGATGATCATTTAAGGCTTAATCTTGTGAATGATTTCTCTTCCCTTGAAGAGTCTGAACATGGTAAAATCTAATACAACAACAAGGATAACTCAACCGTTGACAGGAATCTGAAATTTGGGTGAGAGTTTATCAGTAATTGTAAGACTGAGTTATAGCTCAGGGCCTGGAATCCCCAGCCACTGTGGCTAATTCACCAGCAAGGAAACATACATCCTCACACAGTGGGTAAAATTTGAGAAAGGCTCCAGTTAGCACAGGAGAATTCTCAGTGTGGCTTCCAGATTGCAATGCTGAAGTTATCTGTAGTCTCCTGGCAAGCCTTCTCAGTGGGGAGGTGGAGGTCTCCAGGTTCAGGAGACAAAGGCCACATCTTCTTCCCCACCTCGGTGTCCACAGTTGAATCACCTACAGAACAAGCCATGATTCCCGCTCATTTTCTGCCTGCCCTTGCGAGGTCAGGTCCTGGTGTTCATGCACAGGAGCCAGGAAGTTGTTGATTACATGTAATTGTCTACAATCAAATGGCAGGGGAGGATGTCTGAGAGCCGGATGGGGCCAGAGAGGTTAAGACTAAATGCATCTGAAGAAAAGCAGAGTCAGAGTTGGTCCTGGTGGCAGATGCGTTCCAGGTGGCCTGCCAACAATGCCATTAAATCAGAAAAGTCAAGGAGGCCTGTCAAAGGAGGATGTGTTTATCGGTATAATTATTTGTTGAAATGGATAAGGCAGGAGATTGGAGCAAAATGGCCAGAGGCATGAGTAAGTGGTCAGATCTTGTCATTGAGGGGCTAGACAAAGAGATGAGTGAGGTTCATTAAGGCAGAGGAAAGCAACGGAAGCAGTTGGGAATCGGCAAGTCAGGGTTGTTCAGATCTAGTCTTGTAAATACCATGTATCTCTAGCTAGTTCCCTTTTGGATGAAAATAACAGAAATTGATTTTGGCTAGCTTCAAGAGAGGGGAAAGGGGTGAGGGGGCCAATTATTGAAGGGATAATGAGGTATCTTGTAGAATTGAAGGACTGAGATGCCCAACAAGAACAAACTAGAATTAGGAGTTCAATTACCATGGAGAAACCTGGCAATTTCTTCTGACTCTTGCCTCCTACTTCTCTTTGTGTCTTCTTTATTTTCACTTTTCACCGCCAAGTGACATGCGTTGCTAATCAGGCTGTGGCTGCCTGTAGCTTGCGAGTTAATGTGTCCTCAGTCCTGGCTACCTGGAGAGACTGAGTTCCATTTCTCAGAGCCAGACTTCCTTGGAAGGATTCTGACTGGCTTAGTTCTGGTCAGGTGACCCTTGCTGGACCAATCGCCTGTGGTTAGGGTCACAGAGAAGAAGCAGGACTGCTTCCAAAGTAAAAGGGATAGATGGAAAGTGACAGTTCCCCAAAGAAGGAAAGTTTCTAGAAAAGAGGAATATGCTGCAGAGAAATAACAATAGTTGTCAAAGACACCAGGTGTCCTGCAGGGTGGTTTTTTTCTATTTGTACCCTGCTGGGCTTCAGGAAGATGAAGGCAGAATCTTAAAAATGTTGGGAAACTCTTATGTGGTGGGTTTTGCGCTTGACTCTGCCTTGTGATCCGAGAAGGCAATGGCACCCCACTCCACCACTCTTGCCTGGAGAATCCCATGGACGGAGGAGCCTGGTAGGCTGCAGTCCATGGGGTCTCGAAGAGCCGGACACGACTGAGCGACTTCACTTTCACTTTTCACTTTCATGCATTGGAGAAGGAAAAGGCAACCCACTCCAGTGTTCTTGCCTGGAGAATCCCAGGGACGGGGAGCCTGGTGGGCTGCCGTCTATGGGGTCACACAGAGTCGGACATGACTGAAGCGACTTAGCAGCAGCAGCAGCAGCCTTGTGATCACAGCATGATCTTGAACAAGTCACTTCACAGCCCGGCATCTCAGCTGCCACACCTGTAAAGTAAAGCAATAATATCTGCCTGATAGTATGGTTGGGTGGATTATGTATGGCATTGATAGTATGGCATGACAAAGAAGAAAGTGTTTTATCAACATCTCTGTTTTTCTCCTTTCTCCTGCCTTATCCTTTCTGTTCCAGGTCCTCTGAGGCTGAGAATAATACAACTAAACTATCACTGTGTTAGGGCATGTCTGTGTCCAAATCGTGGTGTATCTGGATGAGGCAGGATTAAATGGTGCCTTCACGATCTTATCTTCCCTGGTGGCTCAGATGGTAAAGTGTCTGCCTGCAATGCAGGAGACCGGGGTTCAATCCCTGAGTCGGGAAGATCTCCTGGAGAAAGAAATGGCAACCCACTCCAGTATTCTTGCCTAGAGAATCCCATGGACAGAGGAGCCTGGTGGGCTGCAGTCCACGGGGTTGCAAAGAGTCGGACATGACTGAGGGACTTTACTTTCACCATCTTAGTCAGTTCAACTCATCACCATCTCATCAGAACCAACTGTCTCCCGCATCTCTTTTCTCCTTAGAGATTCTTGCTGGCCAGTGGTAAAGATCTACTCTAAGGCGGTCACCATCTGCAGCCTTATGGGCTATCATGCTGCTCCTGTGTTTCCTATGACTCTCCAGTCTCTCTTCTAGGCAGCTTCCAGACCATGGCATCGTTATCACCTATTCGCTTCTTGTCTTCTGGGTAGCACACTCCCCTCCTAGCCCAGATGCCTCCAGAGACCTCAAGCCTGTTCAGCATCTCCTTGCAATGACCTGGACACAAGTGTGTTTGCAAAGCTACTTTCACCTTCTCAGGAAAATATAGTTCTCCATGTGCGTGAATGGTTTAGGTAACTGAAAACCAATTTTTTAGTATGAAAAAAAAAAAACAACCCTTCTGGTGGCTGATTCCAATGGAAAGTTTCCCTTTCATATACAGACCTTCTTATCTTTGACTCAGGAAATTCCACACCTGGGTTTCAAAGCTATACAAAAGGATTTACAAAATAACTTATTGCAGCATTTTCTGAACAAGCTCAAACTTAAAAACAGCTGAGCTACCCAAACTAAGGGGCTGCTAGTTTAATAAATTGTGGTAAGTAAGTAGATAACTATTTTGAAGATACTAGAAATTGTATTTAAATTATACAGAGAATGTTTATGGCATTAAGAGAGGAAACAGCTCTTTAAAAAATGGTGGTATACAGTCAGTATCATTTTCTTATCCAGAAGGTACCCCCCTCTCATCCTTGCTAATGATCTCTGACTTTATTCAGGTATAACCTTCATCATGAGATCCTGCCTCCAGAATAAAGGCTGCTGGTCTAAATCGGTCACAGGTATCATGTTTCCAGTTTTCCTGATTGGTTTAGGAGTAGTCATGTGACTTAGACATGGCCAATGGATACATGAGGGGAAGTCTACGCTGGTGGATTCTGGGAGCGTTGTCTCTGATTCTAAAACAAATTGCACAAGAAGTTAAAGAGAGCTCTGGAAATGGATGATACCAGTGGCTGCACAACAACATGAATATACATAATACCACTGAACTTTACACTGAAACTTGATTAAGATAGTAATTAAAAAAAAATTTTTTTTTTCCCCGTGCTGCACAACATGTAGGATCTTAGTTCCTTGACCAGGGTTCAAACTCACGCCCCCTACGTTGAAAGCATGGCGTCTTAACCACTGGACAACCAGAGAAGTCTCAATAAATTCTTTGTGTATTTCACCATGATAAAAAATAATTGAGCAAAAAAAGAGAGAGATGTACGGAAAGAGATTGCCTCAGCTAGCTTTTCTTCAGGAAATGGAGGTGGAAGAATACTATATCTGAGTATGGAAATACTTGCTAGAGTAACGCCCCTCCATTCGGGTCTCCCCCCCGGGTCCTCTCCTCGGTTTTCACAGTTCGTATGCCTCTGCACACAGGTGACATCCGCAAGGAGCGCTCATCTGAGCTCCAGCTACACACCCAACTGCGACTCGACATGCTCATGTTCACTGTCCGTTGTGCTCTTCCGGGTGGTGACCAGCAGCGCAGGGAACCGAAGCAGAGAGCAGAATTGAAAATAATCCAGAGAAGCGCCCATGCCACGGACTTGACTCAGAAACAGCCGTGAGGCAGAACTTCCCCACGCCAGGGGAGAGGCTGGCAGCTGAGACGCCTGTCAAAGATGTTAAACCTATTGCAGGCACCCAGCGCATCTAAATGTCCTTCTGCTATATTTGTTCACATGATTGCTTTGCTTGCAGGTTCTGGCTTATTTTCTAGATAATTGGGGCTTGTAGATAAATAACTTTTGGGTAAAGGAGGCATCACTCTGCTATTCTTATAAAATCTTAGGCCATACATCAATATTACAATATATACCAATCTTGCGCCTGAGAGGCCTTAGGGTACCCTTCTAACTCATAAGCCCTCTTTGGGGAGAGGGCTTTTGCTATATATAGGTATCCTAATGTGTCTTATGGGCTTCCCCAGTGGCTGAGCAGTAAAGAATCCTCCTGCCAATGCAGGAGATGTGGGTTTGATCCCTGGGTCCGACAGAACCCCCAGAGAAGGAATGACAACCCACTCCAGTATTCTTGACTGGAGAATTCCATGAACAGAGGAGCATGGTACGCTACAGTCCATGGGGTCACAAAGAGTCACACACAACTTGGCAACGAGACAACAACACAACATGTCTTACAGGATGACCACTGGGTCTCCTTTCATTTTTTTTCTCTTCCTTTTTCTCTTTCCAGCTTTATTAAATATATTATTGACATACAGCGTATGTAAGTTAAAGGTTTACATACATGTGTATATTGCAAAATGATCACAGCAATACATTTGGTTTTGCTAACACCTCCGTTAGCAAATTACCGTTTTTTTGTGTGTGCATGTGGTGCTAAATTTAAATGTGTTATCAGCACTCTTTTTACATAATCTCTTTGATGGTGGCTAACTTAGCCTATGAATGGCACCCCACTCTAGTACTCTTGCCTGGCAAATCCCATGGATGGAGGAGCCTGGTAGGCTGAGGTCCATGGGGTCGCGAAGAGCCAGACACGACTGAGCGACTTCCCTTTCACTTTTCACTTTCATGCATTGGAGAAGGAAATGGCAACCCACTCCAGTGTTCTTGCCTGGAGAATCCCAGGGACGGGGGAGCCTGGTGGGCTGCCTTCTATGGGGTTGCACAGAGTTGGACACGACTGAAGTGACTTAGCAGTAGCAGCAGCAGCAGCAGCAGCAACTTAGCCTATAAGCTTCCCTCCTTGCCAATTTCAGAAACAGACCTCCACAAAAGGCTAAGGGACAGTGAAACTTAAGCCAGTAGGTTTCATTTACATCTCACAAGCAACTGGATATTTGGAAATATCTGGAAACCTGACTAGATATGTTCACTTTCATCTAATTGCTTGGGCCTGTCATCATGAAGCTAAGTTTTTATACAACCCTTTATCGAAGACTGCCAGAATTGCAGGGGGCTTTGCAGCCCGTGTTGTCCAACTGTCATTTTTAACAGGAGCCGGCAGCAGCTCAGAGACGTGAAGCCTCCCACCCAGAGTCACAGAGCTCTGTAGTGGCGGGGCTGGACAAGGAATCCAGCCTCCAGGCTCCCAGTCCTTGGCTCTCTCCATCTCCACCCCAAGCCCCTCAGCTCTCATCTAGTTTTTCTGTGCTTAATATGTTTTCCTTGAATTGATTTTTCTCCTCTGCCTCATCCATTACCTTCAAGGTTATTTTTGGTGCTCTCCTCTGCCTCTTTCATTTTGCAGACTGATTTCCTAGGCTTTGCTGAGGTTAGCGGTACTTCCCACCCCAGGGTCTTTGGCTTTCATTAACGTTCTACTGTCTTTCCCTCCCCACCCGTTTACTGTCTTCCTGGGGCTGACAAAACAGACTGGTCCCCAAGACCCTTACTCCTTCCCCACCTCTCCTCCCAGCTTCCAGCCCCGCAAGATGCTACTAATTCCCATCATGCTCTATTTCCACCCCCTTCACTCTCTTCTCTGCTTGCAAAATCTGCTCATAATGACGACCCTTGGAGCCCATCCTTCATTGATAATTCAAGGCTGCACCAGCCACTGGGTAGTGACGACCTATGCATCTTTCTGATGGCATTTCTTCCCCCATCTCCCCCAGGTTTTCTCTGTGTGGAGATGTGTCTATCTGGGGTGATTCCTTCTCTCTTATCTATGAGGTGGGTGGGGTATCTGCCAGGTGCTTGCAGGTAATGACTGCTTAGAGCATGGCTGGTTGGATGGTTTGGGAGTTGTGTGTACAGATGGCAAGAGTTGGATGGAGCATCATTCCATATACCAGTGTTCTAGTTCTGTGGCCGGAACTAGAAATCTTGGCTTTCTTTGCCCGCCGGAGCCGAATAAAGAATACAGAGGCAGAGTTTGGAGGAAATAAAAAGGTGGCTTTAATTCTCACCCGGTGGAGAGTACACAGGAGGCTTATGCCTCAAGAACTGTGCCCCTCCTCCACGAGCAGTCTAGGGGCTCAAAGTCAGGAGTCAGTGATGAGGAACAAAGGGAATAGGATCTTGATTTCTTCCTCTTGGTTTGTTTCAAAGACAGTCATAGGCTGATGTCAGTAACCCGGTAATTGAGTCCGGCAATTCCCGTGGCTCCACAGCCTTCTCTCTGATATGTAACTACACTGGAAAGGGTGTTGTAAGGGAAACACCAGATACAGGATGCATTTAGCATAGAGTCAAAGGAAAATAGGAGTGAAATGTAGCTCCTGCAGAGTTAGGGGGCAGAAAAGCAAACTTAGTTACAGGCATGCGGAGTTGGGAGCAGTTAAAGTAAAACAAAATCTAGGAATGTCCAGGCCTGCTCATTGTTCTCTCTATATTCTTTGTTCTCAGGAAAAGTGTTAGTTTCAATTGTGTCTGACTCTTTGTGACCCCATGAACTGTAACCCGCCAGGCTCTTCAGTCTATGGAATTCTCCAGATAAGAATACTGGAGTGGGTTGCCACTCCCTTCTCCAGGGGATCTTCCTGACCCAGGGATCAAATCCAGGTCTCCTGCATGGCAGTCAAATTCTTTACTGTTTGAGTCACCAGGAAAGCCAAGAAAAAAACACTCATTGCTGTTTTTCCCTTATCACTGCAACAGCTCCAGGCCCTAGATCATCATAGGAAAAAGAAGGGAGCTTTAGATGGGGTCAGACAACCCTTTTTTCAAAGTCCAGCTCTATCGTTGATTAACTTTGTGATATAGGCAAAGCTGAGTTTCCTCATCTGTGAAATGGGAACAATGGTCAAGCGCTTTTATTTGTGAAGGATGTGATAAACGTGGCAAAGGATCTGAACTGCTTAGCCTAGTTTCTGAGACCTTCTACTGAAGTCAGAAGGGGATAGACTCAAATGCTGGACTCCCTGTGCAGTAGCTGGAAACCTGGGCAAGTTCATTAATCTCCTTAAGCTTCTGTTTACCTAACTGTAGTGTGGGAATAATAAATACCAATCTAACAAATTGTTTCTGAGAATTAGTAACCAAAATATATAAGCATTTAGCACAGTATCTGGCATGAAGTAAGTGCCCAAAAGATGTCAGCCATTTTTTTGTCTTTAAATCAGTTGAATTAAAATATCATTTTTTTTAATTGTGTGTAGTTTTTTACAATATCATATGAGCTTCAGGTATACAGCACAGCAATTCAGATATATATATATATATATATATATATTTTTCCAGAGAAGATGATGGCACCCCACTTCAGTACTCTTGCCTGGAAGCTCCCATGGACGGAGGAGCCTGATAGGCTGCAGTCCATGGGGTTGCTAGGAGTCAGACACGACTGAGCGACTTCACTTTCACTTTTCACTTTCATGCATTGGAGAAGGAAATGGCAACCCACTCCAGTGTTCTTGCCTGGAGAATCCCAGGGACGGGGGAGCCTGGTGGGCTGCCATCTATGGCGTCGCACAGAGTTGGACACGACTGAAGCGACTTAGCAGCATATTCTTTTTCAGACTCTTTTCCATTCTAGGTTATTACATAACACTGAGTACAGTTCCCTCTGCTATACAGTATAGGTCCTTGTTGGATATCTATTTTGTATATTGTAGTGTGTATAGGTTAATCCCAGCCTCCTAATTTATCCCTCCCCTTACCTACTCTTTGGTAACCATAGGTTTGTTTTCTGTGTCTGTGACTCTCTTTCTGTTTTGGAAATAAGTGCATTTGTGTTTTATATTTTAGATTCCAAAAATAAGCGATACCATATGATATTTGTCTTTGTCTGAAATGTCAGCCATTTAAAGAGATCAATAAACACTATTCGTTTTGCCATTGTCATTTATCCCATAGCCTTTTGAAAAAATAAGTGGGTGTACATCCTGAGCATCTTATGAACTTTGAGAAGTCTGTGAATTAAGCATTCATAAATACTTTTACATATACTGAGTGTATGTATACTGACTATATACTCTACAGGGAGAAATAACAAACTCTACAGAGCTCAAAACCCAACTGGGTTGCAAGCAAGTGGCAAATGATTTCAAAACACTTTATCACCAGAGCCAACATAACAAACTGCAAATTGAACAGCTGCTTCAATTCTGCATCCATTTATTACACACTTATTAAAGGCCAGGCATAAAGATGAACAAGACCTGACTTCTAGGAGTTTACAAGACTATAGAGATACACGACTGAAGTGACTGAGCCTGCAAGCATGCACATTACCAATACATTGATGATGATGGTTTTGATGGTGATGTTGGTTTTAATGGTGATGTTGTTGGCGCTGACAAACCTCAACAACAATAAGAGCTAAGATGTATAAAGAGCTGACTTCTAAACAGATGGTGGCTAAAGGGCTTTGCATACATTATCTCATTTAATACCCATAAGAACCCTTTAAGGTAAACAATGTTATTTTTTTATGGGTGAAGAAAAGGAAGATCAGAGAGTTCAGTAATTTGCTCAAGGCCACAAAGCTCCTGAGTAGCAGAGTCAGATTTCAAACTCAAGCAGTATTGGTGTTAAGACCCTGTACCCAACCACTCACCCACTACTCACTGCTCTTCCACAGCCAATCATAACAGAGGAAAGAGTCGCATACATGCTGTGATAGAGGACAAAGTGCTTTGTGGGAAGGAAGGGGAGCAATCTAATCCTGATGGAGAGATGACTGAAATCTTCATAGATGAGCTGTCCCTGGGGCTGGGGCTTCAGGGATAAGTAGGAAGTCAATGGCAGGGGATGGAGTAGGAGAGATTCCAGATGGAGGGACCAGCCTGGACCGTGCAAAGAGGCTTCACAATTCTGGATCTGGTTGGGAAACAAGAGGCTGGGTGGTTTGCTGGGAGGGAGGGCTCTTGGAGAAAGCGTTGGAGTAAAGGAGAGATGAGAGTATCTTGAGGGTCTTTGGAGGATGAGCTTAGGATATGTAGTACAAAGGCTGGTAAGTCACATGCTCCTTTTTTTATCAGCTAACAGAACTTATTTCAGGATCCATAGGGAAAGATATTTTTTTTCATTTTGATTCTTGGAGCTTTTTCACCGTGTTTGACCTGGAAGCCAGAAGAAATGAATTTTATTGAAAGGCCAAAACCATAATGGAGACATGAGGTCGAGCCCAGGGATTTTTTTGCTTTCTGTTTATAATATTTATCTGTTCATTTATTTGGCTGCACCAGGTCTTAGTTGCAGCATGTGGAAATCTAGTTCCCTGACCAGGGATTGAACCTGAACCCCCTGCACTGGGAGCACAGTCTTAGCCATTGGACCACCACGGAAGTCCCTGGCTCAGGGTTTGAATCCAATCTCTATGACTCTCTGGCTATAGGACTTCAGACAGGTTAGTTAACACTCCTGAGCCTCAGTCTCCTCCTCTACAAAATGGGTTTGTTAGGAGACTTGAACTGTTGAATATACATAAAGCATTTAAAACAGTGTGTGGTACACAACCAGCTCTCATAGCATTATTATTACTGATCTTGGGTTAACTACCAATTGGCCACATAACTTTTTCTAGCTGAGCTTGGAAATCTTTATCCATTAAGGAAGGGGTCAGTCACAATATTTCTGTGACCCTTTCCAGTGTAAAATGGTTTCATCCCAAATGGCTCCTTTGGTGAAGAAGCTGAAGAACATAACAACTTTAGAACTTCCTTTTCTAATAACAAAGAAAAGGTTATTATCCTAACAAAGAGTTAGGATAACTAAAGGAAGTCAGTCCTGAATATTCATTGGAAGGACTGATGCTGAAGCTGAAGCTCCAATAGTCTGGCCACCTGATGCAAAGAACTCACTCATTGGAAAAGACCCTGATGCTGGGAAAGATTGAAGGCAGGAGGAGAAGGGGATGACAGAGGATGAGATGGTTGGATGGCATCACTGACTCAATCAATGGACATGAGTTTGAGCAAGCTCTGGAAGATGTTGAAGGACAGGGAGGCCTGGCGTGCTGCAGTCCATGGGGTCACAAAGAGTGGGACACGACTGAGCGACTGAACAACAATGGGATAACTCAGGAGCTTGAACCTATGCAAAACCAAGAGTTTGTCCAAACAAGCCTTCTGGGAGCTGATGTACCAATATTAGCAAGACCCGTGGCCTCCTCCTCAGACAGCTTCTGGGTTGTCAATGGAGACAGATAAAGCCTCTTCTGATTGGATTTCCAAAGCAGCCTGTCCATTCCAGTGACCTCATTAGTTTATTCATCAGTTTGGGATTTTTTTTTTTTTTGTGATGACCCAGGGACTTCCATTATGCAAGCATTTTGATCAAGATACTATTTTGCCTTCACCAAGTTTCTTGCCTGCTCAGTGGCTGCAGGGTCAGATGTGAGAGTGATTCTTCACCTGCTATCTGTCCACATCCTCAGCAGTCCCTGCCCTCCTCCAGTACCCTGCGTGTTTGCCGGGAGGTTGAGTGGTTCCCATACGCTGGCTGGGTCAGAGGCCGCCTCCTGGGAGACGCACACAGGATCAGTGCCTCTCATTCAGCCCGCGGATATTTAGCTCATTAAACAGCAATAGATTCAAACAGAAAAATGAAACGGCGCACATCCTTAGCGCTAAATACGTTTCGTCCCTTTGTCTTAGTTCAATTTTTCTGAAGGGAAATGTGAGGAGCTCCGCATACCGAGAGGCTGAAGGCGTCCAGGCAGAGAGATGAGAGGAGATTGGCTCCAAGCAATATCCCGCCTAGCAGGAAGTGAGTGGTGATGAATCCATATTTCTCCATAATAAGCTGAGCCGTGGGGGCAGAGCACCCCTTCCCCAGTGCAGGGAGAGAGTGTCAGGCAGGGCTGGCTGTGCCTGTGGGGATGTGGTCACAGTCCCTGCTCGTCTCAGGGGCAGCAGCTGTCCTGCCAACTTGGTTCCTCCAAGCCATTTCCCTTCATGTCTTCCAGCCTTGGGAGGGCACCTGTGGGTTGCCACCTCAAAGTGGCCTAAGAGCTGGGAAGTGACCTTCCCATGGCGAATGGAGCGTCTCATCTTTTTTTTAAAGATTTTTTTGTTTAATGTGGACCATGTTTTAAAGTCTTTATTGAATTTGTTACAATATTGCTTCTGTTTTATGTTCTGGTTTTTTCACCTCCTGGCATGTGGGGTCTTAGCTCCTCCACCAGGGATGAAACCTGCGCCCCCTGCGGTGGAAGGCGAGTCTTAATCCCTTGGCTGCCAGGGAAGTATCAAGCCTCTGTTCTTTAGAGCAGTAAGGATGTTAGATGGCACCGAGTTCATTTAGGCCTTGGTTTGTGGTTAGATTCCTTTTTGGATTAATTTTTATTGGTGCAGAGTAGCTTTCCAATGTTACATTCGTTTCTTGCTGTATAGCAAAGTGAATCATCCATGCATAGACATATGTCCACTCTTTTTAACACTTCTCTTCCATTTAGGTCACCACAGAACACTGAGTGGAGTTCCCTGTACTATATGGTAGGTTCTCATCAGCTACCGATTTTATACATAGCAGTGTGAATGTGTCAGTCGCAACCTCCCAATTCATCCCACCACCCCCCTTCCTCCCTTGGTAACCCTACGTTTGTTCTCTACATCTGTGACTCTAATTTGCTTTGCAAATAAGTTCATCTGTACCTTTTTCTAGATTTGTGGTTAGATTCTTTACAACCCTCATATCCGGGGACTGTGAAATTTTTTTTTTTTAATTAGAAGCTTTTTGCTACCTTTCAGAGTCTTATTCAGATTTCTGTGGCTGAGGGTCCACATAATAGCTTACACACTCTAGTAAGCTTTTTTTTTTTTTTTTTGCTTGCCTCCAACATACCTATTTCCCACTTATTAATAACTGTCTGAAATGTCCAGATTTGCTTTGGGGGAACCATTGCCCCCTAGTGTTAGCCTTGGGTATGGCTCCCACTCTCAACTCAACAGTGAGCTCAGATTGTCTTGAGCCAATCAGCATGTCCTATCCCTGGGCGTGTGACACAGCTTGGGCCAATGATACACAAGGCACCCGTGAGGGGAATGGGGATGGGGCATCCACCATTCTCCCCATCAGGAACTGGTGGAAGAGGAACCTTCAGCTTTCTCCTGCGTGTTGTACTCTGAGGTCAGCTGACTGGCACTGGTTCAGTCCTTTTGGCTTCCTTGATGGCTGGCATCCTGGGGGTGCCACATTGGCATGCAGAGGACACCGAATAGAGACAAGCAGGGCTGGCTCTGATGGTAGTATGATTCTCTGGAAAAAACTGCAAGTGAAGCCAGAACCAACTCAGAATACTTCACTTACCTAAGTAGATTCATTTATTTGGGGCCAGTTTTACTCTTAGTTGCAAAGAGGGGAAATTTTGGAATAAATGGTCCTCTTAACCACAGAAGTGGGGAAAACTAATGACCAAGGGTGTTTTATTTGGTCTTCTTTATTCCTTTTTGTTTCAACATTGCAGATTCTGGAAGAGCTAATGTTTATGGAGGGAAAGTGGAAGTTGCTCAGTCCTGTCCGACTCTTTGCGACCCCACGGACTATACAGTCCATGGAATTCTCTAGGCGGAAATACTGGAGCGGGTAGCCTTTCCCTTCTCCAGGGGATCTTCCCAACCCAGGAATCGAACCCAAGTCTCACACTTTGCAGGCAGATTCTTTACCAGCTGAGCCACAAGGGAAGCCCGATGTTTATGGAGAATATGTGCTAAGCATTAACTTACAGGTTATGACTTGTTGAGAGCCCCCAAACAACCCAATGAGGAGTGTACTGTCATCAATTCCATTTACAGATGAGAAGACTGAGGCACTCTGAGGTTAAGTAATGTGCCCAAGGTCACAGAACGATAAGTGGCAGAGCCTCAGTTTAATCCGACAGGAAGCTTCTCACATCTCCCACAACCCTCGTATTCCATGACTACAATTTCCAGAAGCAGAGCCAATGACTGTTTCCCACTGGGAACTATCAAGCATCCAGCCAATTTCATTGCCCAGAGCTTTCTCAGCTTTTCTCAGTTCCATCTCCTTTGCCCAAGCGATAATTGTCTGTTGTATTCTTCAATCATCTTACCTTCTCCTCCCAGTCTGACACTCTGGTTTCTGTAACATACATCTCCATAGCTCCGTATTAGAATGTCATCAGCCCACTTCCACCACCCTCAGCACTTGGTTTTTTAGAAGAGTCCCAAATGTAAAGTTTACAGCATCAAGCAGCAATGAGTGGGATTAGATTCCTTGGCAATGAACACTTAACACTCCTCCAGGTTTAGATCCACGTATTGAAATCTTCTTCAGTTTGCAACACGCTGGTTTTGCCCAGGTCCCAGGGGAGAGTGAAGAATTATGAAGTGTTCCCTCCTTGCTCCTCTCTGTATTCTGCCAATTGCATCCTCCAGGCTCAATCTTAACCATATGAATAACCAGTCTCCCAATTCCCCAGTCAGGGAGTCCTCCAGATCCTCATATTTACTCTTCCCACACTTTGATAGTCCCCAGGAGCAGCTTCCTGGTGCTGCTATGGCCCACGCCTTTGTGCCATGCAGAGAAAAGAATTTGAGTTGGATTCTGCCCGGCACAATTAGGGGTAGTAAGAGAGTAGTGAAAAGGGGCACATGTTGGCAAGAGAAAGGAAATTGTCCAGAGTATCAAACCTCTGAGTTGACTGATACCCAGGCTTTCCAAATGCTCACCATCCTCTAGAATCTACTGCCAAGCGTATGAGAAGAATGTGCTATTTCTATCACATACCCCAGTCATCCTGTCTCTTATGTATTCCATCTGTATCAAGCAGTCATTGGCTTCTCTGTTCAAATAAACACATACATTTGATTTTACATTAGAAGGCACCTTTTGTAAATCACATAAGAAAACCTTCAGATCTTGACTGAACCAGATATATCCTAGTTCTATTCACTCATCAACTGAAATGTGTATTGATCCATCCATCTATCGATTCACCCAACAAAACTTGATTGAACACTTCTATGTGCCACTGTATTGAGGAAACAAAGATGAAAAAATATAAATATATTTTTCCCTTGGAGCTCACGCTTTAGTAGAAGAGAGACAAATAAACAGAGTATTTCAGTCCATTTAAGGAAACATTTTAACAGAGTTAATTGCAGGGTGTCATAGGAGCAGCTGAACCTCCAATACTTTGGCCACCTGTGCGAAGAACTGACTCATTAGAAAAGATCCTGATGCTGGGAAAGATTGAAGGCGGGAGAAGGGGCCAACAGAGGATGAGGTGGCTGGATGGCATCACCGACTCAATGGACATGAGTTTGAGCAGGCTCCAGGAGTTGGTGATGGGCAGGGAAGCCTGGCGTGCTGCAGTCCATGGAGTCGAAAAGAGTCAGACATGACTGAGCTACTGAAGTGAAGTGAACTGAAAGGAGCAGAAAAGAAGGGCTATGCTTTGGGGGTCAAGAAGGGCTTCTTAGAAAAGGTGAGAGTTCACATTAACAACTGAGAATCACTGTAGCAGACAGCATGGCTCTCCAACATGTGTCCTCTCCTTTGTCCTTCTGGCAATAAAACCTACAAGGTTTTAGCTGGCCACAATGGCCAAAGACTCACTTCCAAACTCTCTTATATCTTTGTGAGCCGTGAGACTAAATTGTAGTCAATAGGGCATGAGTGAAAGAGAAGGCATACAGTTTGATTATGACTTTTCTTTTTTTTAAAGGTCTCTTGCTCTCTGCTTTCTCATTCTCCTTGGGTTGGAATGTAGATGGGGTGGAAATGATCTAATTTTGACCATATGGATAATGCTCTAGTGAATGACAGAGCCATTAAGATGGAAGGAAACAGAATCCTTGGATGACTATGGAGCAAAGGCACCATCAACCCTGGGCCTATTATATGCAGGCACCCCTTTATAAGAGCAGCTTAACCTGTTCACGTGTGCGTGCTCAGTTGCTTCAGTCATTTCTGACTCTTTGTGACCCTATAGACCAAAGCCCACCAGGCTCCTCTGTCCATGGGACTCTCCAGGCAAGAATACTGGAGTGGGTTGCCGTGTCCTCCTCTAGGGGATCTTCCCAACCCAGGGATCGAACCCATGCCTCTTATGTCTACCTGCACTGGCAGGCAGGTTCTTTACCACTAGTACCACCTGGGAAGCCCTACCTTTACAAACTAATGCTTACCCACCCCCCACCCCCCCACAACAGGCTTAGCTCTGCACAAGAAATCCAGCATGATTAGATATTACAATGTCCCCTCCCCTATAGTAAGGATGATCTAGAAATATTTGGTGGTTATTGTACACTGATATTTCTGGAGTATCTGGGAATGACCAAAACACTGGGTTCTGGTGAGAGTATTAAGTCATAGCCACAATGAGCTCCTCCCATCGCACAGCCAGGGTTCCCTACTAGTCCTTCTACTGGGGCTCCATCCTGCAGGTTGCTGGGAGGTGGAGTGGTCCTAAGGGACAGAACAGGTGAACCTCACTCTGCTTCTCAGCTTGTGATTTGAGCTGTCTCTGCCTCCCACCTACTTCCTGGCACCTTCTTCCCCTTGGACCTGGTGCTGATCTTGGAGATGTTATATATCATCTTCAACTTCTGCAATTCAAAGGTAGATTCCTGGTCTTATTTCTGAGCCTTCCTATGGCACGGTAGTCTTGACACTGTATCCCACTCAGTTCTCTTGAATTAAATCCCTGGATCCTAGGTCTTTCCTAATTGCATGTACATTTCATTCATGTCCCCAGAACCTGGTCTTCACTATGACCCTCAGTTCCTCCTGCTCAAATGAAACCAACTCTTTTGATTCCTATCTGTCTATCTGTACTGATTTCTGTCCAGCACCCCATTCAAATCATCTTGGGGGAGTTTCTGAGCCGCTTTATAATTGGAGCCACAGAACAATCTTAATACACCATGACCATTCTTTCTTCTTCTATCTAGCCACATGACAGAGACCACCTCCCACCTTCTCTCTTCAGGCTAAATATTGGCAAGTGAAGAATGCCAAAGGCAAAGAGATTCTTTCACCATCCTCTAACATTTTCCAATGACTATCAGGCAGTAAACTAGAATGCGGTCAGCTGACTCAGTCTCAGAAAATATTACAGGCACTGGGGCAGGTAGCTGAGAGTCTCCAGGGGGTCGTTACTCCATGAAATTTGTCTCTATGAGCTCCAGCCTTTATGGACCAAAGAAAGGGACAACCGCAGGATTTGTGATGAATCTGTGGACCCAGAATAGACTCAGGACCCTGCCCTGCCGTGACTCTTGTCTCCAAGCCCTGGGTGGCCTGGAGCCCCACCCCCTCATCCTTTGTTTCCATAGTGCTCTCCCAGCCCTGGTGCATGTCGCTAAGATACCATTGCTCACACATGATGTGCGGAACAGTCATGACTTGTGAATGTGACTCTCTCCCCTGCAGGGTGAATCATACATCTTCCTGTCTCCAGAAACTAACACAGCACCTGGCACACGGGAAGGGTTTACAGAAGGAACGAAACCTCAGAAAACACCATTGGCGTGCTGGCTCCAGGCCCTTCTGAGAGGCCTCTGAGCACAAATTGTCAGCTACAAATTGGCACTTGTCGTGGGTACTTGCCATCCACCTCTACAAGGATTAAATCCCGTGCTGCTGCAGCTGCTGATTTTTAACACCCCCTGAAAGGAGTTCATGGTGGAGACCAGGAATGAGGCACTCTGTGCTGGAGGGGGCGGGGGCAGGAGGGACTAGCAGGGCAGGTCTTCAGATAGTCAGATATTTTCAGCAGCCAATTTTATGAGCCCAATTCTCGTATCTCTTCATATCTAGAAAAGCACTAAAATCCTTCATGGTGACTACCACTCCTGTGACTAGCAGAAGTCTTCTGTGAAAAAATACGTGTTTGTATGTATTCCCCTTTCATGAAAATCACATGCATATATACTGACCTTCCCCCCTACCCCTTTGGAGCAGTTTCTCAGAGCTTTCTGAGGTGCTGTCTCCCAGGCTATAGTCCTCATTCTTCCCCCAATAAAACTTAACTGGTGTGAAATGAAAATATCTCCTGCCATATCAATAAACAAGAAAAGTCACAGCCATCAGCGATTTCTGGCCTCCAGATGTGAATGAGAGCTGCCGAAACGGAACTCAGTGCCTGTGATCCAGATGCTGCCACCTCTACTGTGATTGCTGAGGAGCTGGGAGATGGGGGAATGAGGGGTGGGGTATGCAAGAAGCAGCCATCTGCCGCCTTTGCCCCTCCTCCTTAAGGTGAACCAGGAAACAGGATTTGGTCCCAGACAGCTGAGGTGCATGTGAAAGGAATGAATTCGGTGAGCCCAGAGGCTTGCATCTTCCCATATATAGAATGCTACATTCCTTAATTTGATATCTGATTTTTCTTACCTCACAATAATCTTTGATGTTCAGACTGCCTGCTCCCTTTATTGCAAACTTGGATATAACCTGACTCCCCCCTCTCCAGCCTCCTGGAACAGTTTTCTCAGAACTACAGAGATGCTGTCTCCTGGGCTCAGGTCCTAAACATTCCCATCAAATAAAATAACTCTGTACTTTCCGGTTGTGACTATATTTTTCAGTTGACACTGGCAACTCTCATGTTGTGCTTTTTTTTTTTTTTTTTTTTAAGCCAACAAAATCATAAAACAGTCTAGTTGTGAAATTCAGGATACCCCTGGCATTCCATCCTTGGTCTTCACATGCCACATCCCAGCATGTGCCAGCAAATGCCCCAAAACCTGCTGATGCTCATTATCCCCATCCCAAGACACCTCACTCTGAAGCCTGCTTCCCATTCAGGGAGACCTGCCTTTCCTCTCTGTGTCTTTGGAACTTTAGACAGGTCCTTGGACCACTGGTGCTTACTCAACGACCCTGGTACCTTAGGTGATTTGCACCCCATTTCTAGCCAGATCCTATGAAGCCTCTCGCTCACTCCAGGCACCCTTGTGTGATGGGGTAAGGGTCTAGATAATAAAGTATTTAAACCCAAATGGGGGGCCGCTACTTGCTGTCAACAACTGGGAAAGATATTTGAATAGGAGATTTCAATTAAAAAATACTCATCCAGGGACTTCCCTGGTGGTCCAGTGGCTAAGGCTCCTTGCTCCCAAGGCAGAGAGCCTGAGTTCAGTCCCAGATCAGGGAACTAGATCCCACATGCTGCAACTAAAGAGTTAACATGCCTCAATTAAAGACCCTGCATGTCGCAATGAAGATCAAAGTTACCACATTTGCCGCTGAGAACCTGCGAAGCCAAATAAATAATACATTAATAAATATTAAAAAAAAAACCCTCATCCAGATTCCTTGATGACACTACCCATGCTTTTTCTTTCATTCTTTTTTCCCCCTCTTTAAATGTTTTTATGACACTGGTAAAGACTTCCCTGTGGCTCAGACAGTAAAGAATCTGCCTGCAATGCAGGAGACCTGGGTTTGATCCCTGGTTTGGGAAGTTCCCTTGGAGAAGGAAATGGCCACCCACTCCAGTATTCTTGTCTGGAGAATTCCGTGGACAGAGAGCCTGGTGGGTTATAGTCCATGGGTTTGCAAAGAGTTGGACACAACTGAGTGACTAATACAATACACACTATACTGTAACACTGGTGAGTGAGTGCCTGGAAACCAAACTCTCCTATTGGGCCCACCACCTGGAACTTGACACTGAACCCTCAGATAACCCCCTACCCTCTAAGCACTTGGATGAAGCTCAAGTAGCAACCCCAGATCCTCCTGAGTCACCAGAGTCCCTGACTCATGATTTCCTACAGTTCACAAGTACCAAGACACTTTGCTGAGAAAGATCTGTATAGTCAAATCTATGGTTTTTCCAGTAGTCCTGTATGGATATGAGAGTTGGACCACAAAGGAGGCTGAGCACCAAAGAATTGACGCTTTCGAACTGTGGTGCTGGAGAAGACTCTTGAGAATCCCTTGGACAGCAAGGAGATCAAAACCAGCCCATCCTAAAGGACATCCAGCCTGAATATTCATTGGAAGGACTGATGCTGAAGCTGAAGCTCCAATCCTTTGGCCACCTGATGCAAAGAGCTGACTCGTTAGAAAAAACCTTGATGCTAGGAAAGATTGAAGGCAGGAGAAGAAGGGGGTGACAGAGGATGAGATGGTTGGATGGCATCATTGACTCAATGGACATGAGTTTTAGCAAACTCTGGGAGTTGTGATGGACAGGGAAGCTGGTATGCTGCAGTCCATGGGGTCACAAAGAATCCAACACAACTTGGAACAGCAATAACAACAAGGAGACACTTCTTTTCTGCTTAGGAAGATACGTCTCCCTTTAAGTGTTTTGTTTGCCTTCAAGTCCATTTGAATACAAAAATACAATGGAATTCCATTAAAAGAATGTCTGGGGCCTGAGACACCAGGATAAAAGACAGGAAATTGCCCTATTCTTTATGCAGCGGCTCCACTTGGAGCTGACAGTTCCTGGATAACTTCAGGGAGCAGGCTGTTAAAAAAACAAGTGGGCCATATTTCATGCTGGCTTCCACTCTCCCCTGGCTGTTTTTACTAGGAGCACAGGGGACCGTTAGAGCAATAATACACCAGGCTGCTTTATAGTGCTTTCCCCCAAAAGCTGAATTTTCATAATTGTTCAACAGGAAAATTGTTCCTTGGGCTGAAAATGTAAATGCCTCAGCCACTGTGGGAAAGGTGCTTTGAGGGTGCGCTTGGATGACAAGAAAGCTTAGAAATTCCGGAGTTGGAAAGGGCTGACCCCTCACTTGAAATATGAGTGTTCTGGGACCCAGAGAGGAGAAGGGATGGATGCCCAGCCATACAAGAAGTGGCAGCAGAGGCAGGACCATAAGCTGGACCCCTGACTCTCTGGTCCTGAGCTATCCCCCTTCCCTCCTGCCTGGCTTATGAGGGGATGCATATGAAGGTTCTATAGCTGACTATTCTTGTTATGCTGAAGTCAAATCTCTCTTTAAAAAAAAAAATTATTTTATGTATTTACCTGGCTGCCTCAGGTCTTAGCTGTAGCAGCAGAATCTTCATTGCTGTGCACAGGCTCTAGCCTGGGCTCCAGAGCTCATGGGCTCAGTAGTTGTGGTACAAGGGTTCTGTTGCCCCGTGACATATGGGGTCTTAGCTCCCCGACCAGGGATCAAATGCACATCTTCTGTATTGCAAGGCAGATTCCCAACCACTGGGTCACCAGAGAAATCCCAAAGTCAAATCTGTAAGGACCAGCCAGAGAAAGTGTGCTCCGGCTGAAGCTAGTGAGGATATAGACAGATTTATGGAAGAGCTTCTTGAGCATCAGGGCATTGGGATCTAGGGTTGAGAGACTTCAGGCAAACACAGATTCTTTCCTTGAATGGGATCATATTTTTTAAAAGAATGTTGGGAAAAAAAGTGTGAATTTGGAAAGGATGATCGAAGTGATGAAACAGAAGGAGAATGGGTGACATGACGGACATTTCCACCAAAACACTTGAAGGTGGGAAAACAATGAACTCCCAAAGTGGGTAAGGGGTATTGTACTAGAGAGCTGGGCAGGTCTTGTCCAGGACTAGGATTCTAGGCTTAATTCTTACCTCTTCCTCAGTTCTCAGGACTGATAACTCAAAGGTATAGCTTTTTTTTTTTTTTTCTTGTTTGGGATACAGAGCCTGTGTTTTTGAGAACCAGAGAAACGAAATAGTAGCTATGGTCTGCATTCCCTACTTTCCCTATCACTGCCCAGCCAGGGTGAATTCTGAACTTCCAGAATATTACTGAATGAATGAATGAATGAATAAATCAGTGATGAAGGAAGAGCTGAAGAGAGAGATGATGGTGGTGATTTCAAAGGCAAAGACCTTTATTCTCTCCTCTGCGTCCCACATGGAAAAATATAATACCAACTAATTTATGCATAAATTAAGAGTCCCCACCAAATTAATCTTCCAAGTATTGAGGTTAGCTCCTTTAAACAGAAAAACCTTTTGTTTCCGTTCTTTTGATTTGAAAACACTTTAACCGTATTACATACTTCTAAAACAAGGCTTATGATATAGAAATATTATTTTTACTCTGTTTCAGAACATTAATAAAATACAAATAATAATAAGATACCATCATACATTTTTCTATGGTGCTTTATAAAGATGATATAACTTAAATATGCAATCTTATTTATTCTTCACAACATTATTAAAATTATGTATTTATGTGTATATATATGGGCTTTCTCCTGCCAGTGCAGGAGATGGGGTTTGATCTCTGGGTCAGGAAGATTTCCTGGAGCAGGAAATAGCAACCCACTCCAGTATTCTTTCCTGGGAAATCCGTACTACGGACCAGGGAGCCTGGTGGGCTACAGTCTGTGGGGACACAAAAGAGTCGGCCATGACTTAGGGGCTAAAAACCAACAACAACAAAAGCATATATATTCTCCTCATTTAAGTAGATAAAGAGACTGTGGATCAAAAAAAAAACGACAACAATTTTTCAATGTCATGAAAAGCCGGTAAGAGTCAAAGTCAGGTCTCAGATACACATTTTCTGATTGCATGGCTATTGTCTAAGCTGAGAATAAATCCCTCTTTATTCCTTCTCAGGGCATGGCCTGATCAGGAGTCAGCTAGAAGCATACTGGAGAATGAGGGATATTGGGCTTAACCAACAAGTTGGTGAATATAGGAAGATGGCCAGGGCAGTGGGGGGAAAGATCCTGGTGGGAGGCCTGGACCGCAGAAAAGAGAGGTGGCCAAGACTTAATGTTGGTATCAAATGGTGTGAAAGTTTAGCTGGACATGTGATACTGCATCCTGAGTGGAGGGCAGGGCCTGGCAGAAGGAAGCTCTTGGCAGGGGTGATGCTCAGAGATGGGGGCTTATGGATGCCCTGAGGGGCTTAGAGCCAGACCCCAGAGCAGGGTCTAGCCTCGGGGCTCCAGATCAGGGTAGACAAGACCACAGTGTGTGGGTCTCAGCCAGGTGGGCTGGGGTTCAGGGCAGGGAGACAGGCCAAGCAAAAGGGCAGAGATCATTAGGAACTGGGGCAGCAGGCAGGGGTGCCAACGTGGCCTGTGCACCTGGGCCTCAGGCTCTGAAGATTCCCCAGCTCGCCAGTGCCTGGACACACACCATTCTGAGATTCTTCCCAGCCCCACCTCTGAGCGGCCAGTCACCCCAGAGCTGCAAGAAGGGGACATCTGTGTACAGGCAAGGACTACAGCAGGAACCCTGTCACCAGTCATTTTTGCCCCCTCTGGGGGCAGCAGAGTGACCAGTGGACTTGAGGAGCATGGTTTGGAGATGGAGAGGTGGAGAGTCTTGGCTGTAGACTCTAGATTCTCACTAGCTATGACCTTGAACCAAGCACACGATCTAACCAAACAATTATTGCTGTTGTTCAGTTGCCAAGCTGTGTCTGACCCTTTGTGACCCCATGCACTGCAGCATGCCAGGCCTCTCTGTCCCTCACCATCTCCCAAAGTTTGCCCAAATTTAGGTTTATTGAATGGGGGATGCCATCCAACCATCTCATCCTCTGTTGCCCTCTTCCCCTCTTCCTTCAATCATCAGGATCTTTTTCAATGAGTCGGCTGTTCTGAACAATATGGTGAAAATAATAACAGCCATTCTTTCTTTGGGGGTTAGCATCTGACTTGATACCACAATAGAAATATATAAGGAAGCCCTCCCTTCCTTTGAAAATATGGTTAGTTCTTCTTGTCTGCTTAACTTTGAGGATGGAGAATGGGCAATTTGGACTTTTTCATACTTTTAATGCAGGAGCAAAAGTACTACCTCTCTGTGATGAGCCAGGGCTGTGCTAAGTGTCCCAGGAAAGCAGGTATGACTACAAGCTGGGGCTTTGAAGGCCAGGTTGGGGAGCTAACATCAATCAGGGAGACAAATGCCCAACCACTTATAAGCAAACTGCAAGGTGGAATGATGTAAGAGCTGAAAGGCAGTGCTTGTGTGGAGTGGTTGTCTGGACTCAGTTGTTATTGAGTTGCTAAGTTGTGGCCAACTCTTTGTGACCCCATGGACTGCAGCACACCAGGCTTCCCTGTCCTTCACTATCTCCCAGAGCTTACTCAAACTCATGTCCATTGAGTCGGTGATACCATCAAACCATCTCATCCTCTGTTGCTCCCCTCTCCTCCTGCCTTCAATCTTTCCCAGCACCAGGGTCTTTTCCAGTGAGTCGGCTCTTTGTTTCACATAGCCAAATTACTGGAGATTCAGCATCAGTCCTTCCAATGAATATTTATGGAAGTATGGACTCAGAGCCAGGAAAAATTTATTTCGACCAAGGAGATTCAGGAAGGGGCTCACGGAGCAGCTGGTGTCTGAGCTAGACCACGGAGAAGAGCTGGAACTGAGGATCATAGTAGAATCCAGCTCAGAAACTGTCAACTGTGGGTTTGGGTCTTAACTAGTTTATAAGGCTCTAAACTAATGCATCTAAATGAAGACTGTACATCCGAAGTACCCAGGGATCATATAGATAATTTGCAAACAGCCAGATCCCTTTCAGATCCCCAGCTTCTGGTGCCTAGGGGTGGATCCTGGGTGTTTGCATATTGAAGAGGCCCCCCATTTCCTCCTCTACCCCACCAACCCAGGTGATTCTGATGAGGGTTTTTGGTGAAGAGCCAAGTCCTAAGCCATTTCCAAGCTTTAGCATGGTTAACCATCTCCTGGAGATCTTATTCAGAGGCAGATTCCTGGGCCATTCCATCAAAGATTCTGATTAAAGAGTCTGAAATGAGGCTTGAGACCCTGCATTTCTAACACATTCTCTGTGGATGCTGATGCTGCAGATCTGGGACCACACTTTGAGTTGTCGTTGTCATGTCTGACTCTTTGCGACCCCATGGACTATAGCACACCAGGCTTCCCTGTCCTTTACTGTCTCCCCAGAGTTGCTCTAACTCATTCCATTGAGTCGATGATGCCATCCAACCATCTCATCCTCTGCCACCTCCTTCTCTTCTTGCCCTCCCTCTTTCCCAGCATCATTTTGAGTAGCAGGGCTTTAAACCATCACCTGGCTCTGGTGGTTCTGGCTAGGATGCTAAGACCCAGAGGGAACAGGTCCCCTTAATGAGGAAATGCTTTGGAAAGCAGACGCATGCTTCTGCATCGTGGACCTTTATGAAGTCACATTCAATCACCTGGAAACCTATGGGCAGTCCACCAGACAAACAGCAAAGCGATGGTTTAGTGGCAGCAAACATTTTGGCTCAGAAAACAGGTGATCTGTCCATCTTCTTTTTGACACTCAGAAAAGACTGGCCCAATGACTTCGGGTCCTGTTTGTTCTCCACATGTTTTTGATCAGCTTCATTTTTTGAAAAATATTGTTCATGGGAGCAATTTAGTTAGAGTGAAGGAACTCTTCCAAGCCTTTTTGTGTTAGGAAAAATTACCTGGAAAGAATTGGTGAGCTAGCTGACCGACCCTGGGATTTGGTCATTGGAACAAGTTAGCTGTTGACAGATGATGCCTACCTTTTAGAATCTAACACCATAGGCCTTGCATTGTGGGTTTTCACTAATTCAGTGGATCTTGGCCGGCTCCCTGCTTTCAGCCCTGAGGAAAAGTCTTAATCTCACCAGAGGTGCTTTTCAGAAGCAACATTTTCATGCATTTCAATTAAATTATACAGAGATTTTTTTTTTTTTTTTAAAGATTTTCTCTCCTTTTTTCTCCTTCCTTTTTGTGGAATCAAGTCTTTTGTGCTGGAAACAATACTAGATGAGATGCTGGAAATGAAGAGATAAATTAGATTTGATCAGCTCTCCTCAAACCACTCGGTGGAAGAGGCATAGCTCTAACTATGATATTACGTGCTGTCACAGGGGTCCTGAGTACAGTATATAGAAAAGGGACTATTCATTTTTGGCTTAAGGAAGTTTTATGGAGAAAGAGATATTGCTTTTTTGCACAAGAATAGTCAGGCTTTAAAGGAATTAATCTCCAAATTATACAAATAGCTCATATAGCTCAACATAAAAAAAAATTAAAAAATGAGCAGGAGCTCTAAATAGACATTTCTCCAAAGAAGACATACAGATGGTCAAAAGGCACATAAAAGATGCTCAACATCACTAATTATCAGAGACATACAACTCAAAACTACAAGGATCGCACTTCAGTCAGAATGGCCATCTTTAAAAAGTCCTAAATTAACACACGTTGGAGAGGATTTTGAAAAAAAGGAACTCTTCTACACCTTTGGTGGGAATGTGAAATGATACAGCCAATATGGAGAACAGCACGGAAGTTCCTTTAAAAACTGAAAATAGAGCTAATATGATCCTGCAATCCAACTCCTGGGCATGTATCTGGAGAAAAATCATAATTCAAAAGGATACACGAACCTTGATGTTCACTGAAGCACTATTTGCAATAGCCAAGACAGGGAAATAACTTAAATGTTTACTGACAGACGAATGTATGAAGAAGATGTGATGTATATATATATAAACAGAATATTACTCAGTCATAAAAAAGAATGAAAGGATGTACCTAGAAATTATTATACTAAGTGAAGTAAGCCAAAGACAAATATCATACGATATCACTTATACATAGAATCTAAAAAAAGCGATACAAATAAACTTATATGCAAAGCATAAATAGATTCACAGACAGAAAACAAACTTATGGCTACCAAGGGGAAAGGGTGGGAGGAATAAATTAGGAATTTGGGATTAACATATACACATGACTATGTATAAAATAGATAACCAACAAGGACCTACTATAGCACAGAGAACGATACTCAATATTTTATAACAACCTATAAGAGAAAAGAATCTGAAAAAGAACACACACTTATATATGTGTGTGTGTGTATATATATATATATATATATATAATAATATATCTGGATCATTTGCTGTATACCTGAAACTAACACCACACTGTAAATCAAATATACTTCAATTTAAAAAAAGAAGAAAAAGAATGGTCAGGCTTTGAGAGGATAACAACATCTGAAAAACACAAGAAATATATGGTAATTAGGAGGGTGAATATGTATCACACCTTTTAGACAACCACAATGGAGGTTTTGATAACACTAATGATAGTAACAACAAATGGCTTTTGAATACCTTCTATATGCCAAGTACTGTGTTAGATAATTTATATGCATTATCTAATTTAATGAAATCCTCCTCACAAGCCTACAAAGTGACAATATTGCCCCATTTTATATATGAGTATACTGTGGCATTCAGATGCTTATATCTTTCCTTTTCTCCTTTGCTTTTCACTTCTCTTCTTTTCACAGCTATTTGTAAGGCCTCTTCAGATAGTCATTTTGCTTTTTTGCATTTCTTTTCCATGGGGATGGTCTTGATCCCTGTCTCCTGTACGATGTCACAAACCTCCGTCCATAGTTCATCAGGCACTCTATCAGATCTTCTGCTAACAGAAGCAGAAGATATTAAGAAGAGGTGGCAAGAATACACAGAAGAACTGTACAAAAAAGATCTTCACGACCCAGATAATCACGATGGTGTGATCACTCACCTAGAGCCAGACATCCTGGAATGTGAAGTCAAGTGGGCCTTAGAAAGCATCACTATGAACAAAGCCAGTGGAGGTGATGGAATTCCACTTCAGCTATTTCAAATTCTGAAAGATGATGCTGTGAAAGTGCTGCACTTAATATGCCAGCAAATTTGGAAAACTCAGCAGTGGCCACAGGACTGGAAAAGGTCAGTTTTCATTCCAATCCCAAAAAAGGCAATGCCAAAGAATGCTCAAACTACCGCACAATTGCACTCATCTCACACGCCAGTAAAGTAATGCTTAAAATTTTCCAAGCCAGGCTTCAGCACTACGTGAACCGTGAACTTTCAGATGTTCAAGCTGGTTTTAGAAAAGGCAGAGGAACCAGAGATCAAATTGTCAACGTCTGCTCGATCATGGAAAAAGCAAGAGAGTTCTAGAAAAACATCTATTTCTGCTTTATTGACTATGCCAAAGCCTTTGACTGTGTGGATCACAATAAACTGTGGAAAATTCTGAAAAAGATGGGAATACCAGACCACCCGACCTGCCTCTTGAGAAACCTATATGCAGGTCAGGAAGCAACAGTTAGAACTAGACATGGAACAACAGACTGGTTCCAAATAGGAAAAGGAGTACGTCAAGGCTGTATATTGTCACCCTCTTTATTTAACTTCCATGCAGAGTACATCATGAGAAACTCTGGACTGGAAGAAGCACAAGCTGGAATCAAGATTGCCAGGAGAAATATCAATAACCTCAGATATGCAGATGATACCACCCTTATGGCAGAAAGTGAAGAGGAACTAAAGAGCCTCTTGATGAAAGTGAAAGTGGAGAGTGAAAAAGTTGGCTTGAAGCTCAACATTCAGAACACTAAGATCATGGCACCTGGTCCCATCACTTCATGGGAAATAGATGGGGAAACAGTGGACACAGTGTCAGACTTTATTTTTCTGTGCTCCAAAATCACTGCAGATGGTGATTGCAGCCATGAAATTAAAAGACGCTTACTCCTTGGAAGGAAAGTTATGATCAACCTAGAGAAGGCAATGGCACCCCACTCCAGTACTCTTGCCTGGAAAATCCCATGGACAGAGAAGCCTGGTGGACTGCAGTCCATGGGATCGCTAAGAGTCGGACACAACTGAGCAACTTCACTTTCACTTCTCACTTTGCTGCATTGGAGAAGGCAATGGCAACCCACTCCAGTGTTCTTGCCTGGAGAATCCCAGGGACGGGGGAGCCTGGTGGGCTGCTGTCTCTGGGGTCGCAGAGTCCGACACGACTGAAGAGACTTAGCAGCAGCAGCAGCAGATAGCATATTAAAAAGCAGAAACATTACTTTGCCAACAAAGGTCCATCTAGTCAAGGCTATGGTTTTTCCAGTGGTCATGTATGGATGTGAGAGTTGGACTGTGAAGAAAGCTGAGCGCCAAAGAATTGATGCTTTTGAACTGTGGTGTTGGAGAAGACTTTTGAGAGTCGCTTGGACTGCAAGGAGATCCAACCAGTCCATCCTAAAGGAGATCAGTCTTGGGTGTTCATTGGAAGGACTGATGCTGAAGCTGAAACTCCAATACTTTGGCCACCTGATGCGAAGAGTTGACTCATTGGAAAAGACCCTGATGCTGGGAGGGATTGGGAGCAGAAGGGCACGACAGAGGATGAGATGGCTGGATGGCATCGCTGACTCGATGGACATGAGTTTGGGTAAACTTCGGGAGTTGGTGATGGACAGGGAGGCCTGGTGTGCTGCGATTCATGGGGTCACAAAGAGTCGGACAGGACTGAGCGACTGAACTGATCTGAACTGAACTGATACTGGGACAAGGTTGGTGGGAGAAATATCTACAACCTCAGATACGCAGATGATACCACCCTAATGGCAGAAAGCGAAGAACTAAAGAGTCTATCGATGAAGGTGAAAGAGGAGAGTGAAAAAGATGGCTTAAAACTCAGCATTCAAAAAACTAAGATCATGGTATCCAGACTCAACACTTCACAGAAAATAGATGGGGAAAAAATGGAAAGAGTGGCAGATTTTATTTTCTTGGGCTCCAAAATCATTGTGGATGGTGACTGCAGCCATGAAATTAAAAGATGCTTCCTCCTTGGAAGAAAAGCTATGACAAACCTAGACAGCATATTTAAAAAACAGAGACATCACTTTGCTGACAAAGGTCTGTATAGTCAAAGATATAGTTTTTCCAGTAGTCATGTACAGACATGAGAATTGGACCATAATGAAGGCCAAGCACCAAAGAACTTATGCTTTTGAACTGTGGTGCTGGAGAAGACTCGAGAATCCCTTGGACAGCAAGGAGATCAAACCAGTCAAACCTAAAGGAAATCAAGCCTGAATATTCAATGGAAGAACTGATGCTGAAGCTGAAGCTCCAATCCTTTGGCCACCTGATGCCAAGAGTTGACTCACTGGAAAAGACCCTAATGCTGGGAAAGATTGAAGACAGAAGGATAAGGGGGTGACCAAGGATGAGATGGTTGGATGGCATCACCAAATCAATGGACATGAGTTTGAGCAAACTCTGGGAGACAGTGAAGGACAGGCAAGCTTGGCAGTCCGTGGGATCACAAAGAATCGGCCACAACTGAGCAACTGAACAAGACTGAGGTTAAGAGATTCCTTAGGTCACTTATTCAAGGTCATATGGTTCTGAAGTCAGGAATTTACACCAGTTGACTATTAAATGGTATTACTTGCAGTGAGTGTTTACTCACTGTGCATCAGGCACTTTGCATGGTCATTTTTTCATCTTTAAAGCAACCTTATAAAGCAGACATTACAGTACCATTTTATAGAGGAAGATGCATGTGCTGAGAAGTGAGTTTTACACATTTATACAGTCATTAAATGGAAGGACTGGGATTAGAATCTAGGTCTGTCTGAGCTCCAAAGCTTACCTTCTTTTAACCTTGCTAGATTTTTGCCCTTTCACTGGATCCTGCAATGTCTTAACCCAAAGAGGTGAAGGTAAACATGATTGTTCCCAAAGGGCTGCCTGGGGAAAGCCTGTGCACTTTTGCAATGGAATGACTGTTCGGCATTTGCTTAAGGCTGGAGGTGCAACTGGCATGAACAATTGCCTGGAGGGGGAAAGAAATAAGAAAGCCTGGGGCTCAGAGGGGTGAGAAAGGAGGTGAGAAACTGAGGCAAGCTGCTAAATGACAGGGGATGATGGTTTGGGTGAGAGGATGGGGTGGGGTACAGGCAGCCTGGGGCTCTGGAGTCCCGCAGTCCTGGGTTCTAATCCAGGGTGACTTTAACCTAGGTACTTCACCTTTCTGAGCCTCCGTTTTCTCAACCATAGAATGGGAATACTAACACCTTTCTTGTCACATTGTGGTGAAAAATAAATGAGCCAGTGGAGCTGGCCCATGGGCATGCAATAATCAGTAAGTACCTTCTTGCTGCCCTGTTTACTTCGACTCCTGCTGACTCTGATTAGGCTCTAAGAGAAAAAAGCCTAATTTCTTGAACAGGAAGGATTTGATTCCAGCAGGAGGCCCTGGGGCACGGACTGGCATGGGGGACCCAGGAATAATATCCATTTGTCTGGCTCTTTCTCCAGGCCAGAATGCTGATTTCTGGAGCCTTCATCCAAGCACTAAATCCATCTAATTGGTTTGAAAAGCACTGGGCGGATAAACATGCCGTCAGCCCACCACTGTAATAATGTCAATGACATTTATGCCTGAGATGAAGGATGCAGAATGAATGGAGATTAGACCCCAGGTACCCTGCTATGAATGACAGCCCAGACAAGACACTTCTCAGTCAGGAAATGCCAGCCTCTGGGAGGTGGGGGTTTAGGGGTGTAGCAGGCAAGGATGAGCCCTACATGGGTCTTACAGGCTCAATTAGGAAGTAGATAAGATTTCAGATGCTAAAGAATCTGCCTGCAGTTTAGGAGACCAGGTTTGATCCAGGGGTCAGGAAGATCCCCTGGAGAAGGAAATGGCAACCCACTCCAGTATTCTTGTCTGGAGAATTCCATGGATAGAAGAGCCAAGCAGGCTACAGTCTATGGGGTTGCAAAGAGTCAGACATGATTGAGCAACTTCACTTTCTTTACTTTCAGATTTGCCTATGACACAGAGACATGGACAGAAGACTAGAATACTGTGCTGGGTGAGTTCCTTAACCTCTCTGAGCCTCTGGTTCCTGCCTGTGAGAGTAGCACCATGATGTTGGTGAGCATTATGGACCTAAAAAATACTCATAATCTAAAAGTTGAGATCCATCCACTGGATCATCGAAAAAGCAAGAGAGTTCTAGAAAAACATCTATTTCTGCTTTATTGACTATGCCAAAGCCTTTGACTGTGTGGATCACAATAAACTGTGGAAAATTCTGAATGAGAACAGGAATACCAAACCATCTGACCTGCCTCTTGAGAAATCTGTATGCAGGTCAGGAAGCAACAGTTAGAACTGGACATGGAACAACAGACTGGTTCCAAATAGGAAAAGGAGTATGTCGAGGCTGTTTATTGTCACCCTGCTTATTTAACTTATATGCATAGTACATCATGAGAAGCGCTAGGCTGGAAGAAGCACAAGCTGGAATCAAGATTGCCGGGAGAAATATCAATAACCTCAGATATGCAGATGACACCACCCTTATGGCAGAAAGTGAAGAGGAACTAAAAGGCCTCTTGATGAAAGTGAAAGAGGAGCGTGAAAAAGTTGGCTTAAAGCTCAACATTCAGAAAACGAAGATCATGGCATCCGGTCCCATCATTTCATGGGAAATAGATGGGGAAACAGTGGAAACAGTGTCAGACTTTATTTTTGGGGGCTCCAAAATCACTTCAGATGGTGATTGCAACCATGAAATTAAAAGACGCTTACTCCTTGGAAGGAAAGTTATGACCAACCTAGATAGCATATTCAAAAGCAGAGACATTACTTTGCCAACAAAGGTTTGTCCAGTCAAAGCTATGGTTTTTCCTGTGGTCATGTATGGATGTGAGAGTTGGACTGTGAAGAAGGCAGAGCGCCGAAGAATTGATGCTTTTGAACTGTGGTGTTGGAGAAGACTCTTGAGAGTCCCTTGGACTGCAAGGAGATCCAACCAGTCCATTCTAAAGGAGATCAGCCCTGGGTGTTCTTTGGAAGGAATGATACTAAAGCTGAAACTCCAGTACTTTGGCCACCTCATGTGAAGAGTTGACTCATTGGAAAAGACTCTGATGCTGGGAGGGATTGGGGGCAGGAGGAAAAGGGGACGACAGAGGATGAGATGGCTGGATGGCATCACTGACTCGATGGACATGAGTTTGGGTAAACTTTGGGAGTTGGTGATGGACAGGGAGGCCTGGCGTGCTGCGATTCATGGGGTCACAAAGAGTTGGACACGACTGAGCGACTGAACTGAACTGAAAAGTTGAGAGTTATGTTTTACTTGGTGGAAATTGTTAGGACTTAAACCCTGCATGCAGCATCTCTAATAACCCTGAGAAAACTGCTACGAGGAGGTAATGGGGAGGGGAGCCAAGTTATATAGAAGATTTTGCAACAAAAGGCAGGTAGTCTAAACATCAGAAGATCATTATAAATTAAAGAAAACCACAGGGCTTCCCTGGTGGCCCAGTGGCAAAGAGTCCACCTGCCAATGCAGGGGACATGGGCTTGATCCCTGGTGCAGGAAGATGGAAGATTCCTCATGCAACAGGGCAACTCAGCCCAGGTGCCACAACTACTGAGCCAGCCTAGAGCCCCTGCTTTACAAGAATCCACTGCAATGAGAAGCCCACGTACTGCAACTAGCGAGTAGCCCCCAATCACCGCAACTAGAGAAAGCTTAGGCAAAGCAACAAAGACCCAGCATAGCCAAAAGATAAAATAAATAAATTAAAAAAAAAAAAAAAGAAAACCAGATATCCCAAGTTAAGGAATTTAAGACTTTCTAAGTACGGGAGGATGCAAGAGTCTGGACAGGCTGGAATCTTTGATGTGTACCTCAGCTATCTGGGGCCACTATCCTGTGTTGTCACATCTTGAGTTTCCTCAGGGCTCACAGTGGAGAGTGGCTGCAGTCTGATGGCTGCTAGATGGCAGGTATTCTTTCTTTCCTGAGTTCCCTCAGGGCTCACCAGCTCTCCATCCATAGTGGCTGCAGCCACTATGGATCACCATCACCAGCTCACCATCCATCAGTGGCTGCTGATAGCTGTGACATCCTTTGTTTACTGGTATGGCAGGAAATATTCCATTTTTCAGGATAAAATGAGAGGAATAAGTGGAGAATGTAGCACTGTTCCTGTGGAGTTACAGGAAATCCAGAAACGTTGAATTCCTCCTCCTTTCCTATTTTTCCTTTCTTCTGGAATCACCACTTTCTTTGTTCCAAAGAGTCCAAGACCTATGTACTCCCCATTCATAATCCCAGGAGAACAGCTCATTCATCCACTCATTCACGAACACCATATTTTTTTCATTCATTCATCACTCTGTTTTGGTCATGCAAAATTCATCCAGGTCCTAGCCAGAGAGCCACATAAAAAAGAATCATTGGACTTCTCCCCTGCCATTGAGTTGATGGGGGACAGTGGCACTGTATCAGATAGAGTCCCTTACACAGTGCAAGATAATTCAAGGAGGGCATATTTGAAAAAGGAATAATTATTAAGGAGTGGTGGAGCCACCAGTAGCATGGCTGTCACCACCCCCAGGACCAAGGAGGAAAAGTGGAACTGACCCTGGGACCTGCCAGAAGAGGATTGTGCACAGTAGGCCACCTTGAGAGAAGTAGTGACCTGTCAAGCAGGCGGGCCGAGGTAACCTCTCAGGGAGGAGTCCAGCTGTTCCTCCCTCCTCCCCCTGACCCTCTCTAATGCTCCCCGTCAGCTGACGTGATCAGAAGCTCAAGGCTAATGAGTTTCTGGTTTTGGTCCACCATGGCCAGTGCAGGGAGCTAGGTGGAGGACTGGAAAGTGACTCTGTGGTGGGGAGGGGTGGCAAATGCAAGGCACCAGCACAAACATTTAAAATTGATGACGGGGTGGGGGTGGGGTTGATGTTAATGGAGGGAGGGGTGGATTCCCACCATTCCTTTCAATTTCGCTCCCCCCTTTCCCCACTTCAATCTCAAATTCAGGGGGATGGAGTTGATCTCCCTGTCTCCATCCATGACCTGTGGCAGCAAGCATCTCCTGAAGACTCACATGTCTCATGCCCCAGCTTAATAACTTTCAGAGGCTTTCTACTGCCTTTAGTGAAAAGCTCAAATTCTTTGGGATGGCTGGCAAAGCCCTCAGGACCTGCCCTTTCTTGCCTCTCCAGCATCATTTCTTGTTATACTTCTCCCCACTCTTTCCACCTCCATCGCCCACCTCCATCAATGCTACAGAGTTGACCTTTCCCTGTACCTAACATCATCTTCTTCTCAGTCTTTGAACCTGCCTGTCTCACCTCTGCTGGACCCCGACCAGAGACACTCTCCCTCCTCCGCTTTGCCTGGCTAATTCTGAAGAAATCATGACCTACTTAAGCAAACAGAAAGGTATAGAGAATAAAAATTAGACACCCACATATCCATCCTATTTAATAAATGTTGAAATTTTGCCACTTTGCTTCAGATCTTTTTTTTTTAAAAAGAGAACTAAAACATCACAGTTACAATGGCTGCTGCTGCTGCTAAGTCGCTTCAGTTGTGTCCAACTCTATGCGACCCCATAGACGGCAGCCCACCAGGCTCCGCCGTCCCCGGGATTCTCCAGGCAAGAACAATGGAATGGGTTGCCATTTCCTTCTCCAATCAGTTACAATGGACGCATCTGTTATACTTCTTTCCCTCCTGTAATACTATTTCCATGCTTTTACATGCTGGCTAGATATCTCTGTTCTAAAAAGGAAAATAATTACCATTATTTTATAGTTTTTTTTTTTTTTTATACTTTTTCCACTTAACATTATGTGAGTATTTGTTGTTTTGGCTTTGTTGATTGGACACAGTCTTGAGAGACTTTATTGGCAGATGGCTTCCTTCTAGTGATGAGAGTCAAGTAATGATGTCTGGTCCACACTTGACTTCAAAAGAGTGGCTTTGACAGATTTCATAAGCACCAAATGATTTAAAAGAAATTTTATTGAGGCATAGTTGATTCACAATGTACTAATTCCTGCTATATGGCAAAGTGATTCAGTTATACATATAAATGTTTGTGCTCATGTGCTCAGTAGCTCAGTGGTGTCTGACTCTTTGTGACCCCATGGGCTGTAGCCTGTCAGGCTCTGCTGTCCATGGAATTTCCCAGGCAAGAATACTGGAGTAGTTTGCCATTTCCTACACCAGGGGATCTTCCCGACCCAGGGATCAAACCCACGCATCTCCTACATCTCCTGCATTGTCAGGTGGATTCTTTACCTCTGAGCCACCTGGGAAGCCATATATAATATATTCTTGTTCATATTCTTTTCCATTATGGTTTATCACAGTATACTGAATATAGTTCCCAGTGCTATCCAATAGGATCTTATTGTTTATCCACATTCCCCTCTCTGGAACTCAGAGTCTTAATTTATAAATCGAAGGCATGGGGTTAATATGGCTCTTAAATTCTTCCAATCTTAATCTTCTGCAATATATACTTTAAATAACATCTGACTTATGAGAGTCTTCACTCGTTCATGCCCTGGCTTCTTCCCTCAGGTCCTTATCACGCCCTACTGCATCCTAGGCACTGGGTATCCACATAAACACGACTGTGACCTTGTCCTCAAGTACTTCCCACTTGATTGGAAAAGACAGGCAAGCAAGTGGAGAAGCCTTGGCCATGGCATTCCAGACTAGGGCTTCTCGGGGAGGGCTTCCGGCTTGAAGTTAGGCTTTGTCTTAAGGATGAGTTGGAGACAGCCAGGCAAAAGGCAAAGGTCATTCCAGGCAGAGAAAGGCACAGAGGCTAGCGGGAACTTGAGGCATTTGAGGATGTGTTAAATGATACAGATTAATTGTTCCATTAGGACATGGTTGCCATCTTCCCATTTCATTTTGAATTCATTCAGCAATATTTACTGGGTGCCATCTTATGCCAGGCGCTCTGGTAGGAGCTGGGAATGCAATATGAACAAAAATGTCATGGTTCCTGCCCAGGTGGAGTTCTCTGTCTAGCAGAGGAGGCAGCATAAAAGAAAAGGAACAGGGTACTATGAGTGATAATAACACCTTAAACTAATTTGAAGGGGGTGGGGCTAAGTCTTCCCTGAGGAAGTGACAATTCCATTTGGGACCTGAAGGATGGGAGGGAGCCAGACATGAAAAGAGAGTGGGATGGAGCCTGTAGAGAAGCTTGAAGGATAAGGGAACTTCCTAAATATGGGTCTGAAAAAGGGCCATGAGACAGTGGAGCATAGCAACAGGGAAGTAAGAAAGCAAAGGATGTGTTTGTTGTGGGAGGTTGGGTGCAGGTCATGCCTTTTAAAACGAGGGCTTTTCATAAGGGCAACAGGAAGTGGCCACTGACCACTTCCTTCCTTCTTAGAAATGCCTCCTGGTCATGTAGTAATGAGAGTTTAGGCATCTGAGTCATCCTGCCTCCCCACCCCAAACCCAGCCATCTTCCTGAAAGATTGTAGGGTCCCTCAGTTCCAAAGACTTCCCTCAACTTCACTGCATCACCAGTTCCCAGGCCACACCTTGCAACTGCCCATCACCAGGGAAAGCTCCGCCCCTAGAGTCTGACAGCCACACTTCCCCCTCTCCGGCCGCCTTTGCTTCCTGTTCTTTGCCCTCGTGGTTCCTCACTTGGTTCTCCTTCCAGGGTTGCCCTCAGTCCTTGACTTGTCAACTGTGCTGTCATCCAGTCTTCCATTCCTCCTCCCCAGCCTGGACTCATCCATCCTATCAGCTGTCCACCTTCGCTCACTGCCTTCACTGCCTGTGTCTGTTCTGCAAAACTCCACCTGCATGTCAACTAAACTCTTTTTATCTCCTCTCCTGCCTGGACTGCTGAAGGCTGATACTGCACATGTGTCCCTTTGGGAACTCCTGGTATCTGCTCCCTGCCAGGCCTGGGATGGTGTTCACTCTGAGCCACCCTGGGCTGTTCCCTTCTGCCACGCATGTTCATTCCTCATAGTGGTTATTTCAGATCTTCATTCCTCTCCATGTGAACTTCCCCTTCCTGTCCTCCCTACTAAGTCCCAACAGATGACCTTGCTTCTGCTTCAAAGTGAAAATGAAAGCCATCGAGTAAGAACTGCCTCAGTTGCCTGGCACAACACTTACCAATCAACCCATATCTGTGCTCTTTTCTGCCTTCCCCTTTGCCCATGGCTGAGCCTCAACCTGTGTTCTGAATCCCCAGATTTTCTCCCTTGGTGAGGTGCGGTGGCTTCATTGACAAGCCTTTCGCAAGAAGAAAGAGTGCAACCATCTTCATCCTTGCTGTGCCTACATCAGGCCTGGGCCCAGAACAAGTGTCTGAGAAACACTATTTGTCCAGTGATCCCTCTCTTCTGCCTTCAGCCTCTGCCTCTCTTTTGGTTCACTGCACCAGCATTTAAATCTACTCAAAGTGTGTTCACCATTCAAAAGACACCACCTGGGACCTCTCTGGTGATCTAGTGGCTAAGACTCTGATCTTCCAATGCAGGGGGTCCAGGTTCAATCCTTGTTCAGGGAACTGGATCCTGCGTACCACAACTTAGAGTTCCCAGGGCACAACTAAAGATTCTGAGTGCTGAAGCGATTCTGTACGTCCCAACTAAAACTCGGTGCAGCCAAATATATATATATATTTAATAAAGAAAGACACATCACAACCACAACAAACAGCTCCTGACCCAGTGCACGTTTCCCTCTGGCTGCGGGTCCAGGTTCATCTCCATGCCTTTCTGAAGCCTCCTCCTTTAGCTCCTAAGTCCCCCCACCCCCAGTTGGCTTCATCCTTCCAAGGAAATCAGCCTCCCCTACAAGCTCATTTTTGCCACGCACAAGGCACACTAGTCCTGTCTCAGACTACTGCCCTCCCGACAGTGGATGATTCTGCTGCTCCCTCCTTTCTTTGGAAACCCTCTCTTCTTCAGACTTCTGCAACGCTGACTGTGCTCTCTCAACCCTCCTCCGCTCTAATTTCTCTACTTCTGGGCCCTTTCCTCTTCCAACCCACTCTGCTCCAGCCCGCCAGATCTCTCCAACACCACTGGGCTCATGGTCCATCCCTTGAGCCCTCCCTGGTGCTTGGCTGTCCTCTGGATAACATCCAGATTCTTTCTATGCAGTTGTTAGACTCAGCCTGCTGGGTCTCTCTGGGTTGATTCTGCAGCCTCACCTCCAGCTCCATCTTGTTGGTGGCTCCAGGCTACCAGAGGCTTCGAGCCCTTCACCCATTCAGTTCCTCCTGATGATTCGACGCTCCATCAATTTCTCCCAGCAGCTTACGTTTTGGGACCACAACTCTAACATGACCCCAGCTCTTTCAGACCCTCTCTATCCAGGCACCATCTTGAGTCTGGATCGGTTTTGCATTCCCAATCTTGTGCTGGTTCTGAGTAAGAGCCTTCATTCTTGAGATGTGTTTCACAGTTTGTTCGTTCACGTTGTATGTTCACATGTACGTTCACATTCATGTTCTCATCTGATTCTCTCAAGAGCCCTGTGAAGCGGGAATATCCACTATTACCTCCATTCTACAGAGACGACTGAGGGTCGGGGAGTTTCAGTGACCTGCCCAATGTCACACAGTGAGTACATATTGAATCTAGGCCTTGAATCCAGATCTTTTTTTAAAATTTATTTTTATACAATTTTTATTTTATTTTTTAATTTTTAAAATGCATTTATTTATTTGCCACATTGGGTGGCATGCGAGATCTTAGTTCTTGGATCAGGAATGTTCCATTCCCTCTCCCCTGTAGTGGAAGTACAGTCTTAACCCCTGAAAGGCCAGGGAAGTCCCCTATTTTTGATACAATTTTTAATGCTATTTTCCATTTACAAAACATTGACTATATTACCCATCAGACTTCCCTGGTAGCTCAGTCAGTAAAGAATCTGCCTGCAGTAGAGGAGACCTGGGCTCGATCCCTGGGTCAGGAAGATCTCCTGGGGAAGGAAATGGCAACCGACTCCAGTATTCTTGCCTGGAAAATCCTATGGACAGAGGAGCCTCGTGGGCTCCAGTCCACGGGGTTATAAGAGTCGGACACGACTGAGCGACTAAACCACCACCATGCTCTCCATTAGGCACAATACCTCCCTGACTCACACCCATAGCTTGTACTTGCAACTCCACACCCCAGTATTCCACGCCCTCCCCCGCTACCGGCAACCACAGCTTTGTTCCCTGTATCTGTGAGTCTGCTGCTTTTCTGTTATGGAATCCAGATCTTACGACTCCTCACCCTGGCTGCATGCTTCTCTTTCTTTCTGATTTCCACACTCTCTCCCCAAGTCGGGTCCTAACCATGTCCGATCCTAACCTCACAGAGCGGTATCCTGATTCCAAGCCCAGCTGAGAGTGGCCGACCTCCACAGCTGAGCCCATGGGCTCGGAACCCCCTGGTCGTGATGGGCCTGGAGGTGAGATCTGAGAGTGACTAGACTGGGGGTGGTGGGGATGGTGGAAACACGCCACCACATGCCTCCTTGTGCCTGAGGAGGGAATGTCTTCCTTTCCTCGACTTCACTTCCCCAGTGAATGGTGGATCACCTGCCAACACGGCTGGAAATAAGTGACTGGAAGGATGGAGACGGGTGGAGGGGAGTCCATGGAGAGATGGGAAGAGGCGGAAGCGGGTGGTGAGTCTTTAGGCTGAAGGAGGAGCTGTCAGGGAGGAGAAATGATTTCTGAGCTGGCCGTCCCATATCCCTTCTCACTCAGATCCTCCCTCTGCCTCCAACCCATGTTCCTCCCTTCCGTCCCTGATTAATAAAACCGGCAGCAGCGGCCCTGGCACGTGGCGAGGGCTGAGTGCGCTCCATCAAGCCCACCATCTGCTTGGAACCGGCGTTCTGCTGCCCCTTTGATTGCAGTTTTGCCCGAGTCTTGTCAGTACGGGTCCCCTGACAAACAGTCACACATCTGGGCTGCTTCCAAAGGGGCTGGAGGGCCATCAAGCCGAGGATGGTCTGCCAGAGCATAAGGTCAGACAAGGTCACAGGGTATTACTGTGTTTGCAGAAGCAGGATCTGGGCAGAGCTGCCTGGCCTGACCCAGCGGGACTCCACATTGGCCAAGAGATGGGGCTTCTCCCCAGCAAGGGCTCTTCTGAACTGGATGAGCTCACCCAAGTCACTAAACCCCTCTGGGTCTTTGTTTTCTCATCTGCATGAAGATTGGGATTATAGAACTTTGCGTTGTAATGTCAGGAGACAGACTGGTTATCTTTTCAGTTCCTTTTCTGGGGCTGTGACTCTCGGTGCTCTGGTTCAGTGATTATTTGTGCTCCAACTTATGACCTACAAACCAGAGGTTGGATAAAATAAGCAGGCATGCTAGGCTGAACAACGGCTCCCCTGAGATGCCCACATCTTAATCACCAGAACTTGTGACTATTACTTTATATGACAAAGGGGCTTTACAAGTGTGATTAAGTTAAGACTCAAGCTAGGGAGAACATCTTGGATTATCCATCTGGGCCTGATGTCATCACAGAATTTCTTACAAGAAGGAAGCAGAAAATCAGAGAGGAGAAGGTGATATAATGACAAAAACAAAAGCTGGAAAAATAGGCTTTGAAATTGGAGGAAGGGGTGACAGGCCAAAGAAAGAAGACAGCCACTAGAAGCTGAAAGAAGCAAGAAATCAGATTCTCTTCTCAGAGCTTCCAGAAAGAGCCAGATCCACCCACATCTTTCTTTAGCCTGAAGTGAAAGTGTTAATTGCTCAGTCGTGACTGACTCTGCGACCCCATGGACTGTGGCCTGCCAGGCTTCTCTACTCATTGGAGTCTGCAGGCAAGGATATTGGAGAGAGTAGCCAATCCCCTCTCCAGGGGATCTTTCCAACCCAGGGATCGAACCCAAGTCTCCTGCATTGCAGGTGGATTCTTTACCATCTGAACCACCAAGGAAGCCCTTCTTTAGCCTAGTGAATCTGATTTCAGACGTCTGACCTCCGGAACTGTAAGAGAATACATTTGGGTTGTTTCAAGCCACTAAGTTGGTGCTAACTTAAGCTTGGCAAGAGGGAACCAAGCTAACACGGCTAATCTTAACCATGGGCAAAACAAGCAATGGGTAATATGGCCTAATACAAGTATTTCAGGGAGGCACCCTGTCTGAAAGCCACACCCTAGGAGATGTCCCCACTGGAGACATCCCTCTGGGCCAAGGGGGAGACAGCCCTTCCACAGCAGTGATGACCAACTGAAATTTAGCACAAGCTATGCAGGTCATCTAAATTTTTCCTGTAGCCTCACTAAACAGACTAAAAGCTGATGAAATTAATTTTAATAACATGTTTTATTCAACCCAGCATATCCAAAATATTATTGTTTTCACCTGTAATCCATATAAACCACTTTATGGGAACATTTTACTTTGGACTGATTCTTTGGAATTGAGTGTCTATTTCACGTTTACATGCCTCTTAGTTTGGCACAGCCACACAGGGCTATGATTTGATCTTGAGTCCAATCAGCACAGCTCTAAAAGGTTAAGACTGTCAACTCCTAAGAGCCACTCAGTTCATCAGGCTCCTTCTAACTGACCTTGAGTGGATGAAGGTCCTTGGGAACATAATAGCTCTGAAAGGCCAGCATAAAATGTATGAGAGATGCTATTATGGACAGTCATCCGGGGTCAAGCCAGTGGCTGTTAAGAAGCAAGCCTAGAACACAAGCACACTGCCTCCCTGACCTGACCAGGGGTGGGAAGGGGGACGTGAGGCGAAGCAGATCAGTTAAGCTCCCTCTGTGTACACTCCGTTCTGTAGTTTGACTTTATGTACTCAGTAATGTAGCCAGTTGTTCTGCTCCATACCCTGCAATATTCTTCAACTGCCTAAACTGAAATGACATCAAGCCAATAAGTTACAGGATATTTACAGTCCTTTGCTTTAGGTTATTTCGTATTTCTTTAGAGCCAGCAAGATATCTGAGTTTAAGTAAAATATTCAATGGAGACTGCCTGACCCAGAGCCTGGCATACAGTGGATGCTATACATGAAGGACCTGCTAATTCGTGGCTGCTAAATAAATGGCTGAGGTGGCCTGAGTTGGGGGCTCCAAGGTTCCACTCCGGAGCTGGCCCTGCTCAATCTGGTCTGCTGGGCCCAGGTGCGCCTTCCCTGGCCACCTTGTCCTTGCCACTGCCCTCATCCCGTTGCTCATCCTTTACCTGCCAGCCCACAGCTCATCTCCCTTCTCCCTTTCTTGCTGGAGCTCCCACTGACTCAGACTGACAACTGGTCCACTGGCCCCTGGAACCTCTCTCATTGTCTTCACTCCTCACTCTGATCCAGATGGAATAAAGATGACGGCAGAGGCCTGCCCAGGGCTCACACAAGCTGAGTAGTGTTCTGATGGCTTTGCCTGTATTTACTCTATGTCGTGGGCACTTGTAGGACCCCCGCTTTACCGTAGGTGCTGCTGAAGTACAGAGAAGTTGAGTAACTTTTGAGAGGTCACACAGCTGTCATGGGAGAGTGGGTTTTGAAGCCAGGCAATCTGACTTCAGAGGCCATGAGTTTCCTCGTGTGCTGCTTCTGTGCACGTCCCTGGAATCTGGCCCAGTGCCTGGCACAGAGTCAAGGTCAACAGAAGCTGGGTAAGTGAAAGAATAGAGGTGTTGCTTTTATGGTTCTGACTTCAAGTGTCAGGAGGCTCCGTCAGTCTCTGCTGATAATCTAAGGAGACAGGACTGGAGGGTGTATACCTGCCCCCACCTCAAGGTGACACCCGAGGGATGTCTTGATACGCCAGAGGACCAGCGTATGTGACACACAGCCGGAAAGCTCCCTGGTTGACATGTGGGCCTCTTGGACAGCAAATCCTTAGCATCCTGAGCAGTGACCCAGCAGACGGGGAGGTCCCTGCCACCCCACCCCATCGCCCTTGTACTTCTCGCCTGCCAGCTATGCCCTTGAGCCTCGATCTGAAGTCAGGAAGGAGAAGCTCCAATGCATGAGGACTCAGCCTGTGTTTTGTTTCTCTCCTGCTGTCACGGTGGAGGTAGGGTGGCCCCCAGGCTAACATTTCAGTTCTAGGCAGAGGTGTGATGGAGAGACAGAGATAGGTGCAGAAAGACTGGCTTTTGAAACCAGCTCTTACTAGTGAAAGGGCTTCTTCTGACTTCCTGTAAGATTTTTACAGAAACCACCTGATGTGATTTATGAGGGGTTCTTTGAAAGCCACTTAGAAATGAGCATTCCAGGCAAACAGAATTCATTTCTACCTGTGGTTGGACAAAAAGATCTAAAAATCGAAATGTCAGATCCTGAAGTGGTTTCCTTGGACTGCTTATGTTGAATTCAGAGCCCTCTGCTAGGCATTCCAAGTTCTCCAGGAGTTATTCCTCCATCATCACCTCCTGTTACACCCCAGCAAGGCAAGTGGGAAGGCCAGGACCAGAGAGGTTAAGAAAGCTGTCCACGGATGCTCAGCCAAGAGCATTGGCTTGAGAGTCAGAGGGCCTGAGTCCCAGTCCAGGCTCTTCTGCTTACAAGCCACGTGACCTAGTGCAAATAACAACCTCTAAGCTGTGGCCTCCTCAGTTGTAAAGTAGGGACAATAACAGGGCTCTACAGGGGATGGCTGTAAATAATAAATGAGAAAATGTATGGTAAGTGCTTAGACCATGCCTGACACCAAGAAATTTCTCCACGGAGTTGAGCTATCAGTGACGGTGGTGGTGGTGGTGGTCTAGTTGCTAAGTTGTGTCCGACTCTTGTGACCCCATGGACTGTAGGTCGCCAGGCCCTTCTGTCCATGGGATTCTCCAGGCAAGAATACTGGAGTGGGTTTCGATTTCCTCCTCCAGGGGATCTTCCCAACCCAGGGATCAAACTCAGGTCCCCTGCATTGCGACTGGGTTCCTAAGGGACTGAGCCACAAGGGAAGCCCTAGCTATCAGTTATAAAATGTATCAATTTACAGAGTCAGAGGCGGTACTGGTAGCTTGTAAAAACTTGGTCACTAACCACTCACCCTGTTTGCCTCTCGATATGCCAGCTTGCCTCCCTGTGACACCTCTGATCTAGAGAGACTGGTCTCCTAATTATGCACTGTCACCTCCACAGCTTTCCACATGTATCACCTAGTCGTGGGAAACCCGTTTCTTTTCTCCCAGCAGATAAGCATACTCAAAAACATTTGCAAAGTACAATGTGCATATCCTTTATCATCAGTATTAGCATCTGGGCCACCTCTGCTAAGTTTGGTAAAGGATTTTTTCTTTTGAAGTTCAGAAATGTATTTATTTATAATGCATTTTACTTGCAAGCCGTAAAATGGATTTATATTGATACTTGGATTCTTTGGCTACATGTGCTGAATGTGCAGTTGTACATTTTGTTTTTATGTGTGTTGTTGTTAGTTGCTAAGTTGTGTCCGACTCTTTTGCAAGCCCATGGACTATAGCCCACCAGGCTTCTCTGTCTATGGGATTTCCCAAGCAAGAATACTAGAATGGGTTGCCATTCTCTTCTCCACGGGCTCTTCCTGACCCAGGGATTGAACCTGAGTCTCCTGTTTGGCAGGTGGATATTTTACCACTGAGCCACCATAGAAGCCATTTTTGTGTTCAGTCATGGTAAAATACACATAACATAAAATTCACCTTCTTAACTATAAAGAATTCTTCTGTAACCCCACCATACCCCTGAAACTCACACCCAAGCTCTCCCCACCCACCCTCGTAGGGTCAGCGCCTTATGAAGGACTCTGGGACCCCAGCTCTCTTTAGCATGAATGTCCCAGGCCCTTCACCCTTGTTCTTTCTCAGCCCTGGTCTCTGCTTAGTCCCTACGATGGGGTGACCTTGACACAGGCAAGCCTGGCATCTGATATAGGTTCTTTCTTAGATCTGACACTAAGCCCTCCTGAGGCCCTTCACTTCTGATTGGTTTGAAGATTCCTTCATCTGGTCTGACCCAAATGCCTGGTATCATAACTCCATCCCCTGACTGGTTAAATGATGCCTTTGACTGCTGTGCCCTCAGCCTTCCAGCTTCTGCAGCAAAAGACCACATACTCTTCTGATGGTTCAGAGTTCCAGAGCGGGATGCTACACAGAAGCCTTCTTGGACCCCATCTGAACCTTGGGCACAGGCATCCATTCGGCTTGGCTCACTCCATCTCTGCCCTCATCCCCTAAGAGCCATCATTAGCTAAAAGCTATCATTAGGTAAAAGCTGTCATTACTAAGGACTTCCTCTGAGCCATCATTGTGCTCAGAGCCTCACACACATGCTCTCATTTAATAGCCTCAATAACCCAGTGTGCGTGCATGCTCAGCTGCTTAGGTGTGCCCAGCTCTTTGCCAACCCGTGGAGTGTATAGCCCACCAGGCTCCTCTGTCCACGGGATTTCCAGATCCTCTACCACGGAGCCACCCGGGAAGGCCTAATAACCCTTCAGGCTGGTATTATTATCACATGATACAATACTGGAGACAGAGGCCCAGAGAAGTGAAAGGACATATCCAAAACCACAGAGCTGGGCGTCACAGGAGCCAGCATCAAGCCCAGATTTTTCTGACTCCAGAGCTATTGCTCCAAAGCAGGATGGAGCTGTCCCTGCTCTGACCTCTTCAGCCTTCCACCCCTGTCATCTCTCGGGAAATCTATTGAATCTATTCAGAGCCTGGGGTCTCCATCCCCAGCTTCCACTTGAGTCAGCTCATTGGCCCCAGATACTAGAGTTGCCATGGTTTCCCACCACTCCATCTCCAGGACATGGGAAACCAGTGCAGGGCACCCTCTTCAGTGAAACTGGACAAGGTCAGACTCCAGTTGAAACAAGGTTCGCTCCACCAGCAGACAAAAGTGGGGTCCCAGGTCAAAGACAGAACACTGTGAAGGCCAGTTTTCCTGAGTATTCACTGACTCGCCAGGCATTAATTGACTGAGGACTGCATCATATTTGGGAATTGGGAATCTGGGCCTCTCCATGCTCAATCCTTGAAGGGTCTGTGTGAGTCCTGAGTAAGGTAACCAGAGTGTCCTCCCGTTACGTCCAAATCAGAAAGAGAACCCACTCTAATTCCACTCTCCTAACTCAACTACCCATTCCAGGTTTGCATATTTCCTTCCAGCCCATTCAAATTTGTATTTTATTTATTTGCAATCATAATGAATACATCAACTTTTTGTTTGACTTTCATCATTTATAAAAGGCCCAGGGGCCACATCCGGCCCCCTATTTGTTTTTGTAAATAAAGTTTTATTGGAACACAGTCATTCCCACTCATTTACACATTTTCGGTGGGTGCTTTCACATGACATGGCAGAACTGGGTAAATTGCAGCAAAAACTATGTATCCTACAAAGCAAAAATATTTACTTCCTGGCTCCTTAAAGACAAAATTTGCCAACCTTTGACTTAGAATATTGCATTAATAAAAAGGTTGTTATATTATTGGACAGTCTTGCTGGTTATAAAATTAATGGCTACACAACTGTCCATTGGGTGGCCCATAATTTTTAACTTTACACTTCCCTAATGGGTCAGATAAATTTGCTAGTCTGGTTAATCTGCAATGAAGATCTTTGCTTCTGTTGGCTGACTGCCTTAGGGAAAATTCCCACATGGCTGCTTTGGTCAAAGCATCTGACATTATCATCAGAGGTGATTGAAATTCTGTCCCTATTGTATTCATTTGTTTTAACCCTGGTTTAGGAATTGACTTTCCTGACCCTTGATCAATTTGGTAATCCCAGGTGGATCCAGAACCTCTTTTCAAAATTTCTGCTCAATTGAACCCTCCTCTTTAGTTCACCAGAGGCTGTTCCGCACTTAAACAGTGAGCAAACTTGCATCCCCTCCCAAGCTTCTCCCTTCACTTCCATTGCTCCAGCCCGCCTCTGCCAGCCCGTCCCCCACCATAGTCCTTCTTCCTCTCCTCCAGGGCCCCCACCTCTCATTTGCAATTTCCACACCTGCAAAGGCATCAAGCACCCAGAATAGATCACATTGTGAACCACAAAGAAGGGCTCAGGCTGGAACACCCACCCAGATCTCAGGGAGGGGCACTCCATCACTGGACTCCCCACCTCTGGTCTAACACAGTGCTCGGCACCCTGGCCCAAGGGCTCCTTGTCAAGAGGATTTATGAGTCTCTGCCATCAGGCTCGCTGATGTGTCTGCCTGCAATTCATCTCCATGTTTTCTACATCCTCCGGCTCCTCGGAAACTTTCCACATATTGGCTTCTGATTTACTGCATGCACAGACTATTTCGATGGGAGAGCGGATAATAAAAAAGGAAAAACTCTAAAAATGGATTTTTGCCTAACACTGCTTGCCAATGAGTTTCTTTAATTGTGGCATTAGGAATATATGCAATTACTTGCATTGAGCCACCCCGACACAGTGATTTGGACCCTAGAGGAAGCTGAATCGTTTGGGGATGTCATGCCCCAGCAGTTTGGCGACTGGCTGACAGATCTCATCCCCCTAGTGACTATGGGCAAGTTCCTCTTGGCAGCCTGGCCTGAACCTAGAGGCTGCAGGGTCCCTTCTGATGCTTCACTCTTGAAAGCATCCCTGATCATGATCCTCACGCTCTGCTTAAAAGGCAGAGGGAAGTGGGGACACAAACCCATTCTTAGGGAGTCCATGCATCAGAAACGTCTTCCTTCTGAGAAGCTCAAACCTCATCCCCTATATTTTTTCCACATTGACCCTAATTTTGCCTTCTGGTAAGACCTGAGCAAGTCTGATCTGTCTTTTTCATAGCAGCTTTTCGGATTTTTAAGGATTAAGAGTCTGTCTCCCTGTAATCTTCTGTTACCGGAAATATTTCCAGTTCCTTTAACTACTTTTCATTTGCTTTTTATTCTAGGTCACTTGCCAAGATGGGGCCTTGCTGGAAGTTGCAGTATCAGACATGTAATAATAAGAGCCAGTATGTATCAAGTGTGCATTATGCCAAGGCTCGAAGTATCCTGTAATGTGTTCAATCTTCATGGCAGTTCTATGGGGTAAGTGACGTTATTGTTCCCATTTAGCAGATGGGGAGACTGAGCCAGGACTTTGATAGTTAAACCATGAGTTGAGTACTGGACTGCTGCTTGTGTTCATCAGGTTATTTAGCCTTGTTATCTTTATCTATAAAACCAGATAACGAGTCCTATATCCTAGAGATGCCTTAGGATTCTAAGAGAAATTGTACCTACAATGTGGTTAAGGTCAGCGTGAACTTTCCCTCAGTCCTTTGATGGCAGGGGCTGCCCTTTGGTTTGACGTTATCCTCCCCACATAGAAACTCTGCAAACCAAGTTCTCAATCTCCTTTGACCTTCTCTCACCCGAGGTCATCCTCCCCTCATTAAGCAAGCACACCCTTCCTCTCTTTGCTCCATTCCAAACTTTTGGCCCTAATTGGAATCCTGTGCCAGCCCGAGTAAGGAGTCTGGGGAGTGACCTTGACCTCGGGCTTGCTTCTAGCATTGGCACAGCGGGTGGTGGGGCGGAGGGTCACTGAGCATGTGTGTGTGCACTGCCTGTGCTCCACCTTACACATGTGACAGGGAGGTGCCCAGCCTCTGCTGTGATTGTCAGCTCTTTCAGGAAGGGAAGCTGGTTTGTGGGACGTAGGAAAGCTGCCTGGATAATGGCCTGATGCACTTCTCTCCGACTCGGGGCCTGGATGGATGTAGGTTAGGGGTCTCCCTGCAGCTCTTCCCATGGAGCAGCTGAGGTTTCCAACCAAATTCTCTGCAGCATTAGCTTTTTTATGTCAGATCTGCCGTCGACCCAGTTTTCCAAATGAGCAGTTACGAAACACAAAATGAGCTGCTAATTTAGTAGCTACTGATTTCTTTAAACAAACACTTCAGAAGCATAAATACAGAATAGAGCATTTGGGGAAACACATGAAGTCACTGGGCCCAGGAGAAGAAGGCCAGTGCTAGCATCCCCAGTCCCGGGATGGGGCTGGGGGTACCGGGCCCGGCCACACCACAGCGAGGCTGTACCTTCACCCCAATTCCCTGTGAATACTGGGCTGTGAGTTCTCAAAGGACAGCACAACCTTCCTTAGGTTTCTTTACTTTTTAAAATTTGTATTGGAGTGTAGTTGATGGACAATGCTGTGTTAGTTTCCGGTGAGCAGCAAAATGGATCAGTTATACATATACATACACGTATATCCCCTCTTTTTTTTTTTTTTTTTTTTTGTTCTTTTCCCATATAGGTCATTACAGAGTACTAAGAGTTTATGTCCTTATTAATCCCTTCCTTGGGTTTTGTCATATGTCCCTGATACGGCTCCCGGGTGAATTTCATTTTGAATATTTTACTTCAAGATAATTACAGATTGGCGTGCAGTTGTAAGAGATAACACAGAGAGGCCCCATGGTCTCCCAGTGTCACCCAGTTTCTCCCAGTTCGCATCCAGTTTCCCCAGAGCATCCATATTCCACATAGAAATAATAAAGCACACATAACTCTGCAAAGAAGAATTTCCTTCTGCCCAATCATGGATTTTTTTTTAAAAGAGCTGTTGCATAGCTACATTTTAAAAATCTAGGTATAAAACCTCAAAAAGCATAACATAAACTAAGGAAGATACTTGAGACCTACAAGAATGGATTGTTATCTTTTTTTTTTTTTAGAATTAAAAAGTCTTTAAAATCAGTAAGATAGAGATTAACACAGGAATAGGAGAATAAGTAAAAGATATTAAGAAACATGGTCTTGCAGAACCCCAAGGCAGTCTCACAATAGGAGACTGACTGGGTCACTGATACTTTTTGACCCTCATCAGCCACCATAGTTTTCTTCTCTACCTCCCTCTCCTTTCTTTCTCTCCTTTTCTCTTGCCCCCTTTTGGTTTGTCCACTTTCTTTTGCCAGCTCCTTTCATTTTCCATCTTCTCTTCTCTTTTATTGTTTTTTCCCTAAGTTTTACCAAACACAGTGCTCTGGTGAAGCTCCCATTCTAGCTCTGTCCCTGGGAGAGTTTGGACTGGCGTGCACCCTACCCTGTAACCCCACCCTGTAACCCCACCCTTCCTCTGGAATAACATTCTCCCACCCTCTACCCTGGGGTGGGGTTTTAGCTTGAGAAATGCTTCCAGGTCAGCTGTTTTCAGAACCCACTGAACTCAAGCTGGACCAGCAGCTCCAAGACAGGAGCTGATTAGCACCCACAGCACTGACTGCCCCAAACACAACCACACATTGCTGCTCTCTCACTCACTGACAGTTGACTTAGAAGTTACCACAATCAAGATTCTACTCTTTATAAGTGGGAGGACTCTTGTGGGACACCTGATTCAATTTTCTCTGGGATGATCTGTAGCTTTTATAGGTTTTATAGTTTGGGAAACTGAGATGCTGAAGGGAAAGGTCTACTAAGTCCCTTTGAAACAGGAAGGAAGGGGGCAACCTTCGAAAGAATGGCACAGACCTTGAGGATACAACTTAACTCAGTAGAACCAACTACTGAAGGCTGCATGCTCTGGAGCCCAAGCTCTGCAACAAGAGAAGCCACCTCAATGAGAAGCCTGTGAACCATAACTAGAGAAAGCCCGAGTGAAGCAATGAAGACCCAGCACAGCCAAAAATAAATACATAAAAACAAAAAGAACAAAAAAGCGTCATTCAGAAAATCCTGGAGGTTGAGAAGGAGCATGGAAGCCGCACCCAGTCCTGGGGGTGGAAAAGCACTGGATGAAGGGCAGATCACACCCAGACGAGAGCAAGAGGGAAGGGCGTCCTGGACTGATTCTCCTGAAATCTGAGCTCTATGAAAATGGAATGTAGCAGGCAGCCCCGATGGCCCACTTTTGAGCATCCTGAACACAGTTTTCTTTGAATTGAACTTTCTTCCCCTTTGGACTCATTATTTGCTCACCTCAGCTCTGCAGATTAGACCTGAAGACAGAAAACGGATGATGTTTTTGGCTGGTGCCTGGGGCCTCTGACCTGCTCTGTTCCTGACTCCCTCTGTAGTTGTATCCTCTCAGGAGTTTTCTAGCTGAGTGCTCCCGCAGCCTGACTGTACATCAGAAGCACCAGGAAAGAAGGATGGGATTCAAGGCTTCTTGGGAGTGATGCTGTGGTCTCTAGGTATGGCTGGGACTAAGTGAGGTGTCCAGGGCACAACATTTTAAGGAGGCATCTGCTCTCAGGGTTGTGCAAGCATGGGACCTACCTACACCTGGGACTCCGCTCTTTCTTAAATGCTGTGCCCTGGGTGCCTTGTTTGCTTACCCCCTTGCTCCAGCCCTGTCTCTAGATCCAAACTTTTACAACTTGGCCATTGACTCTGGTAGGTACCCAGGGGGACCACAGATGTCCTCTTGTCTTGGTCCCTGATCTGAGCAGCTCTGTCTACCAACATCCTTGGTCCTGGTTCTGAGCCACAGGAGATCTCTACTTCCTCCCAGTGCCATGGCCAACTCCCATCAATGTTCTCATTTCCTGGGAAAGCAAGAGGGAAAATATCCCCAATCTGGACTCTTTTCTTCTTTGACTTTATTTTTCTTAGTCACTCACTTCAGTTCAGTTGCTCAGTCATATCTGACTCTTTGAGACCCCATGAACCACACGCAGCATGCCAGGCCTCCCTGTCCATCACCAACTGCTGGAGTCTACCCAAACCCATGTCCATCGAGTCGGTGATGCCATCCAACTATCTCCTCCTCTGTCGTCCCCTTCTCCTCCTGCCTTCAATCTTTCCCAGCATCAGGGTCTTTTCAAATGAATCAGCTCTTTGCATCAGGTAGCCAAAGTATTGGAGTTTCAGCTTCGGTATCAGTCCTTCCAATGGACACCCAGGGCTGATCTCCTTTAAAATGGACTGGTTGGATCTCCTTGCAGTCCAAGGGACTCTCAACGGTCTTCTCCAACACCACAGTTCAAAAGCATCAATTCTTTGGTGCTCAGCTTTCTTTATAGTCCAACTCTCACATCCATACATGACTACTGGAGAAACCATAGCCTTGACTAGATGGACCTTTGTTGACAAAGTAATGTCTCTTCTTTTTAATATGCTGTCTAGGTTGGTCATAACTTTCCTTCCAAGGAGTAAGTGTCTTTTAATTTCATGGCTGCAGTCACCATCTGCAGTGATTTTGGAGCCCCCAAAAATAAAGTCTGACACTGTTTCCACTGTTTCCCCATCTATTTGCCATGAATTGATGGGACCAGAAGCCATGATCTTCGTTTTCTGAATGTTGAGCTTCAAGCCAACTTTTTCACTCTCCTCTTTCACTTTCATCAAGAGGCTCTTTAGTTCCTCTTCACTTTCTGCCATAAGGGTGGTGTCACCTGCATATCTGAGGTTATTGATATTTCTCCCAGCAATCCTGATTCCAGCTTGTGCTTCCTCCAGCCCAGCGTTTCTCATGATGTACTCTGCATATAAGTCACTACACTGAATCCACCCCTCTCACCCCAGAGGAAGTGATAGCTCTTGGGAAATTCATGTTGATTTTTTGTCATGTTTCCTGTGTTCTTTGGGAAATCTGGGCCGTTGGAAGCAGTGTTCTAGGGCCCTCCAGTAACTTCAGGAGATAGGTATGGAGCATTTCCTGGATGCCAGGCACTCTGCTGCTACGGAGCTGGTCTCCACCCTCACCAAGCTAATGCTATTGGGAGTAGATGTGGCTGAGGGCACAGTACAGTCCCTGAACGGTGGCCAGTGCTGTGATGGAGACGCACCGGGAGTGGGGGTGGTGAAGGCAAGGCCATGATGACCAGAGACCAAAGCCATTCCTGAGAGAGTGACCCTGCAGAGTTCTAAGGATGAACTAACTGGACTAGATGGGAGGAAAGAACATTCCAGATACAAAGAACCATGTGTGAAAAAAACTCTTTAAGGAAGGAAACATTTAAGGAGCTGAATGTGACTGGTTGAGGGCACAGGGTGGAAACAGTGAGACCATAAATGGAACAAGAGTGGGCTCAGAATCTGTGAACATCACGGTCTTTTCCTCCAAGCCCTGGTCGAGTCTTGCAGAGCTTTGAGCTAGTAACTGAGTTCATCTGGTTGGCTCTACAAAGTCATCACTAGTAGCATCGTGGTTATTAGAACAAAAGGCAGTAAATGTGGAAGCAGATAAAACTATGGACATAGTCTAGGAAAAACAAGATAGTGGCTTGGACCAGAGTGTTAACGGGAGATGTGAAGTGAAGAGCGTAGAAAGGGTCTTCTCAGAGCCACGTTCTCCAAGAAGCCTTTCCCTCACTCCCTGCAAGGCTGCGATGGCTGCTCATCTCTGTGGTTCCAGAGTACTTTGTGTTTAGTTCAGTCAGAGCTCTTCTCTCCCTGCAGTCTGTCTCCCTCAGTGAACTATGGGAATGGGAACTCTTGAGGATGGGAATCACATCTTATCTTTAATTCTTGCTCCTGGTGGCTGGTATATAGTAGTGCTTTGTTCACATCTAGTGAATAACTGGCACAAGACAGCAAGACTGAGTGTGACATGACTCAGTTCAGTTCAGTCGCTTAGTCGTATCCAACTCTTTGCAACCCCATGGACTGCAGCACGCTAGGCTTCCCTGTCCATCACCAACTTGTGGAGCTTGCTGAAACTCAAGTCCATTGAGTTGGTGATGCCATCCAACTATCTCCTCCTCTGTCGTCCCCTTCTCCTCCTGCCTTCAATCTTTCCCAGCATCACGGTCTTTTCCAGTGAGTCAGCTCTTCACATCAGGTGGCCAAAGTATTGGAGTTTCAGCTTCAACATCAGTCCTTCCAATGAACACCCAGGACTGATCTCCTTTAGGATTGACTAGTTGGATCTCCTTGCAGTCCAAGGGACTTTCAAGAGTCTTCTCCAACACCACAGTTCAAAAGCATCAATTCTTTGGTGCTCAGCTTTCTTCACAGTCCAACTCTCACATCCATACATGACTACTGGAAAAACCATAGATTTGATTAGATGGACCTTTGTTGGCAAAGTAATGCCTCTGTTTTTTAATATGCTGTCTAGGCTGGTTATAGCTTTTCTTCTAAGGAGCAAGCGTCTTTTAATTTCATGACATGACTACTAATTCCCAATCATAACCTGAACATTTGAATACCCTCACCTTCTAAGAAGCATCTAGTGCATGAGTTTAGGATTGGAGGTGAGGATAGCTGGCTCTGGGACAAATGGATGTGTAAGGCAGAAGGTCTGCCTTCAAGGGGATCATGGTCTACAGAAATGGAGAAGGATAAGACAGTGTGGAGGGTGCTTTCATGGAGGCTATTATAGCTGTAGTGGAAGCAAAGAGAAAGGAGTGGATGTAGATGCCATGGGCAAGGGGAGGGCTTGAGGAGGAAGCACTGTTGGATTAGTTGGGAGTTGGAGATGTGCATGGGGTTTCTTAGAACAGTAGGGCCAGGCATTCCTGGTAGAAATGCCATGATGACTAAAGCAAGCGCACTGAGTGTGGGAAACCCAAGTGAAAACAGCATGTGGTTTGTCTCCCCAGCATCCAGACCTGCTTCTTTGGGTCACAGCCCAGTTTTGCAGGGAGGATAGAGGCTGTGTCAGTCCCTTTGGTCTTGGCGAGACTTCACAGGGAGCTCCAGGCTGAAGTACAGGGTTTGGAACTGAGCCATTTAGTAACACGTACTATCCTGGTGTTAAGGGTTGACTACACTGTCATCTCAAATTTCGTATGTTGAGATTCTAACGCCGTATGCCTCAAAATGTGACCTCATTTAGAAATAGGTTCATATCTATTCAGCTAGTCTGAGGCTTTTGGTGGGCACATTTAATCATCTTACATTTAAAGTAATTACCCATATGCATGTTCCCTCCCATATGACCCAGCAGTCCCACTCCTGGACATATACCATGAGAAAATCATAATTCAAAAAGATACACGTACCCCAATGTTCACTGTAGTACTATTTACAATAGCCAGGCCATGGAAGCACCCTAAATGCCCACTGAAAAATGAATGGATAAGGAAGATTTGGTACACATATACAATGGAATATTACTCAGCCATAAAAAGTAATGAAATTGGGTCATTTGCAGTGATGTGGATGGACCTAGAGTCTGTCATACAGAGTGAAGTAAGTCAGAAAGATAAAAACAAGTATTGTATATTAACACATAC